>NW_006399797.1:15718061-15722369 GCF_000299155.1 Elephantulus edwardii | reverse complement strand
GCAGGAGGGGAAGACCCTCTATGAGATGGATTGATTCGGTGACTGGGGTAATCGGGATGGGTGTGTCAGAGGTGGTGCGTTTGGCGCAGGACAGAGCAGGGTTTGGGGCTGTTGTGCATAGGGTCGCTATGAGTCGGAAACGACTCGACGGCACATAACAACAACAACAACATGAGTGTTGTTAGTGTTGTTGTTTCTGCTGTTGTTGTTGTGTGCCCTTGAGTTGTCCGTGACTCATAGAGACCCTGTGTACAACAGCCCTAAACCCTGATCTATCCTGTACCAATTTTATTATTACTGACACACCTACCCCCATTACCCCAGTCACTGAATCTATCCATCCCATAGAGGGTCTTGTTCTCTTGCGCTGTCTCTCTACACTCCTAAGCATGATGTCACTCTCCAAGGACCAGTCCCTCCTTGCAACATACCCAAAGTATGTCAGACGAAGCTTTAGAATCCTCTCCTCAAGGAGCAGCCTGGTCTCACCCTCTCTAAGACGAACCTCTTCATTCTCCTATCAGTCCATCGTATATTCAATACTCTTCTCCAGCTCCATAGCTCAAAGGCATCAGCTCTTCTATCATCCCTAGTCATGTTCCAGGTTTCTGATTCATAGCAAGTAATTGCAAAGACTATGGCCTGGATCAGACATATCTGAGTCTCCAAACTGACACTGTTGCTCTTCTGGTCTTTGGAGAGGTATCTGACACCAGACTTCCAAATGTAATTCGTAGAACTGACTAATTAGCACTTAACAAGAAGAAGTGATGGAAAGAACACAGGTAGGTAGGTAAGCTGCAGGAAGTCAGAGAATTCCACATATAAAACAATAAAAGCAACTGCTCCTGGTAGACAGAGATCCTCTCCCGCGGTGGAACCTGCATCCACACTATAGAGCATGCTGTGTTTGCCCAGGCCACGTCTCCCTCAAAGCTTTCCAGGAGACAGCAGATAGCCTTCTTGGCTTCTCTTTTGTTGTGTCATAATGTAGAGGTCAAGTCCAAGGGCTTTGCAATGGGACCTTGAGCTAGTTCCCAACTAGAGTTTCAGCTGTGTGCAAGGTAAATTGTTTGTTTATGCACGTCTGTCTTATTAAAATGTAACTTTCATAGAGATGAGCACTTTCATTTAGTTCAACTTAGTTTACAATCATAGAAAAGGGTAGGAGCCCAATACTTATTTATTGAATGGATGAATTCACTGAATGAATGTGTTAAATATTCACCCTATCTGGATCAAGTTTTCTTGTCTCTTAAGCATTGAACTGTAAACTAATGGAAAACTTGTAGACAAGTTTTGTTTTTGTTGTTATCAATGCTGGGTCTGTGCTGATGCTTATGTAGCTGACCCTCCAGTTGGTTTTCTTTTTTTTTTTAATTTATTTTAATTTTTTTATTATTATTAAATTTTATTAGTTTTAATGAATCCAGTTGGTTTTCTGAGGCTGTAAATTGCTTGCGAGGAGAGTGCCCATCTTTCTTCCTTGGAATAGCTAATGGATTTGAACCACATGCCTCTGGGTTGGCAGCACAACTCTTCACCACTAGGACACCAGCTAAGACAAGACTAATAATAGCACTCAGCATGCTATAATCACAGGTGGTGGTTGCTGCTAAGTGCTGTCACGTCCACTAGGACTCACAGCAACCTTTTGAGTAATAGATGTGAACGTTGTGCTATCCTACACAATCCTCATAACCTCTGATATATCCCCTCCCATTGCTACCGTTGCTGTGTCAGTCCATCTTGTTGAGGGTCTTCTTCTCTTTCTCTGACCCTCCAGCTTTCACAGTGACCGTTAAAGAATCCAGGCAGAGGATTTACCTATCCAAGGAGGCCTTCATGTCCTTCCTGTTTAGGTGTTCAGAAGTGCAGCTGCTGCCAAAATGTAGCAGCTGCAGGTGGGTCCTGCGAGTGCTATTTAATCATGTTTACTTGGAAATTCACTCTGCTCTTTCAAGAAGGAAATTTGGTCATGCAGATGTCCTTAGGTTACATTTGGATTTCTCTGTATATCCTGACCAGCCATTTACACTGAAATGAAATAAAAATGACTCAAATGAAATGTGACCAAGTTAGAGAGAGAGACAGGAGCAAACCTTGTCATGCCCCTCATTCTCATCCGAACAGCTTGACGTGGGTTGGGAAAGATTTTGAACAATCAGTATTAACAGTAATAAATACATGTATAAACATTGCTGTCTTCCTAGGATGTTGATACAGGGCAGTGATTAGCTGGAAAAAATACTGGAAATATTTTCACAATGACAAAATTAAATATTCAGTAACAATGACTAAATAAAAAAAGAAATGCAAAGACCAAAACCTAGATGAAGAATCTTCTAGGACTTTTCTCAGAGAATTAGAAGAAAACAGCAAATGGAGAGATATTTTATTTTTGGATAGGAAGAGTCATCGTAAAGGCATAAATTCCCAATCTGATTTTAAATTTCTATGTCATATTCTCACAAAATTTCCCTCAGAACTATTATAAATAATTTTAAGCATCAGCTGCAAGATTAATGTTATGAGAATATCCAACATAATTTTTTAAAATGAAAAGAATATGGCTAGGAAAGAACTTTTCCTATGAATTATTCAATAAAATATACTTAAAGTGCACTACTTAAAGTATAATAAATAGGGCACTAAATTATTTCACTGCCTACACAGGACTGCAACTTGCAATCTGGAAAATATTAGTTTATAAATATTCAAAATTAAGCAATTTGTATGAATATATTAGGACATAATTATCATGTAAAATTTATTATATACAGCTATTAAAAATAATGAAGTAGCATGATTTTGACAGAGGTTGTCAATATATCAGCATCTTTTAAAAGTTAGCAAAATCATCCCATCATGGAAGAATAGAAGATCCTATATGCTTATGTATGCAAGGAAAAAAGCACAAACATATTAGTCTCACTATGTTGACAATACTCATTGCCCATTTGTCTCTAGCAGATGGATTTAAGAATGTGTGGAATAGGCTTTTTAAGTATCTCCAATGAATCTATATAATGTACTAAAAATAATACACATTTTAAACAATTAGCATGTAGTATGTCATTAAAATAATACAAGTTTTGAAGATTTTAGAATACACCCTCAACAAGAAGGTGCCTGCAACAATGAGCATAAACAGAACAGAGATTGTGAGGATGGCTCAAGATCAGGCCAGGTCGCCTTCTGTTGTATAGAGAGCTGGTACCAGTTAGAGCTGACTTGACAGCACCTAACAATCGCAACCTATTACACAAGTTCCTTTCATTCTTATTTTTTTAGGTTTAATATTTCAGGGGGGAGAAAACAGACTTAGCCCTTCTTGTTGTGTGCCGTCAAGTCGGAACCAACTCATAGCTGACGTTCCAGTTGATTTTCAAAGGTAGTAAATCACATGGGAGAAGATTGCTCATTTTTCTCCCACAATGCAGCTGCTAGATTTGAACCACTTTACTCTAGGACTACAGCACAACCTCCTAACACTAGGCCACCAGAGCTCCCTTAGTATATAATTATTTACTATCCATCATATGATCCTTTCTTAAAGCTATACTTGTAACAAAGAAATACTTTTGCATTATCCCTGATTTTCTTTAACATTTTAATTTGGCACAGCAGGCAACTCTCAACCAAAGCAATCTTAATTTCAGTTGCAAAATAGGGAACACTTCTTCCAATTTTTACCACAGAACTGCTTTAAGAATTTAACAGCTGCTTCACTACCTCTGGCTTTAAAGGAAACATTTTCATCTTACAACTGTTGCTTTGCATGCATAGTGGAGTCCAGCTACTCAAGACTTAGACTTGAGTCTCTTTTTTTTAACTACTCCTAACCTGCTCGAGTTGCTATAATCAAGGATGCTTTAAGCAGAATATTAAATGATCCAGGAGGTATCAAAAGAAGATGGAAAGAATATACTGAGTCATTGTATCAAAAGGAATTGGCAGACACAGAAGAATTTAATGAAACAACATATGAGCAAAAGCCTATGGTGATGAAGAAGTTCAAGCTGCTTTGAAAGAAATAGCAAAAAATAAGGCCCCAGGAATAGATGGTATACCAATTGACATATTTCAGATAACAGATGTTGCCCTAGATGTGCTCACCAAGTTGTCTCAAGAAATTTGGAGAACAACCACTTGGCTGATTGACTGGAAGAGATCTATATTTGTTTCCATTCCAAAGAAAGGTGACCCAACAGAGTATGGAAACTACAGAACAATATCATTGATTTCACATGCAAGTAAGATTCTGCTGAAGATTATCCAAAAATGACTGGAACAGCATATCAGCAG
>NW_006399797.1:15711047-15717961 GCF_000299155.1 Elephantulus edwardii | reverse complement strand
CTGTGCAGCTCTGCAACTGCATCCTGGCCCATCCTCACCCTTCTGCCCCCAACCCTCACCTCCTTGTACCCCCAATATGTTTTTCCCAATAAAAAAATATTAAAAAATAAAAAAAATAATGGAAGTCAGTTTTCCATTTCCACAAAAAAGCTGAACACAGAAATTCCATATGACCCAGCTATTCCACTGCTAGGAATATACTGCAAGGAAAATAGAACTGAGACAGAAATGGAGATTTGTTCACTGATGTTCATAGCAGCATTATTCACAATAGTATGGAAATAGGAATAGCCCAAATGCCTATCAACAAATGAATGGATTGAGAAATTGTGGTACATTCCCACAATGGAATACTATGCAGCACTCAGGAGCAACCATTTTGGAAATTGCTATATAAAATGGGAGAGGCTGGAGAGCATTATGCTGAGTAAACTAACTCAGTCTCACAAGAACAAATACTCCATAAGATCATTATTGTTAACATAGAAGAATAAGTCATGAGATGTGTATGAAAGTCCAAAGGGGAAAGGGTAGAGGGGGCAAGAGGACTGAGGATGGGAGAGGAGGAAATCACAGAGTTTAGTGGATGGAAAAACAGGATAAAGGAATTAGGATAGATTTAGTGGACACCTGAGAAAATGGGATGATGGTGGGCATAGATCAATGGTGATTCATTTTCTAAAACACAATGTACGGAAATGATTGTATGAATTAAGGAATGTATGACACAATTTTCATGAATTAAACACAATATACAAATACAAAATATAAATTTTGTATGCAAACCAATACAAATTTTAAAAACAATTTCAAGTTCTACCCTGAAGTACAATATTGTGAGTGATAGGATATCATGAATAAACATACAAGGAAACCATGTCTAAAGACTACTGTTCAAATAAATGTACCAACAGCTAAAGTCAAAGAGGAGGAAATGGAAGATTTTTATCAAACTTTGCAGTCTGAAATTGACCAGATATGCAATGAAGATGCATTAATGATAATTGGTGACTGAAGTGCAAAAGTTAGAAAGAATGAAGAAGGAAGGGTAGTTGGAAAGTACGGATTTGGTGAAAGGAAGGAGGCCAGAGATAGAATGATTCCATTTTGTAGGCTCAATGATTTAGTCATTGCAAATACCTTTTATAAGAAACACAAATGGTGACTTTACACATGGACCTCACCAGATGGATTGCATAGGAATCAGATTGACTGCATCTGCGGAAGAAGCAGCTCAGGACCAGCAATCAAAACCAGACCAAGTGCCAACTGTGGAACAGATCATCAATCGCTCACATTCAGGGGAAAACAAGACCATGAGACCAAAATTTAATATTGATTGTATCCCATCTGAATTTAAAAATCATTTGAAGAATAAGGGTGAAGCATTGAACACCAATGATGAAAGACCAAATGAATTATGGGATGACATCAAGGCTATCAACCATGAAGAGAACAAAAGGTCACTACAAAGACAGGAGAAAGAAAAACATAAATGGATATCAGAAAAGACTCTGAAAATTGCACTAGAGCATCAAGAAGCCAAAACAAAGGGAAGAGATTTTGAAGTAATAAAGAAGAACAGAAGATTTCAAAGGGCAGGTCAGCAAGACAAAGCAAACTGTTATAACCGAATACACAGAGAACTACAATTGGAGAATAAAAAAGGAAGAACTCACTCGGTATTTCTCCAGCTGAAAGAACTAAAAGGCAAATTCAAGCCTCAAGTTGAAATACTGAAATCCTCTAACTAAAAGACCCCCGGAAAAGTGTGTTACTTATATCTTTTTAGAAGTTTTTTGCAGATGCACAACTCGTTTGATAAAATAATGTAATTTTTTATTTGTTATTAGTAATTTTCGATAAAATAATGTAAATTTTTAAGATTTATTGTCAAGTTTGGATATGCCTCTATAAAGCTTCTTTCACATATGAGCAATATAAGCTTTGAGAAAATGTTCTACAGGCTAGCTTCTCCCTCCACACATTTCAAACCTACTTTCTTCCCACAAAGTAAACTTGGTGTTAAAATGTGTTACATATTGGCTGCTGCCCCAAAGGTTTGACTCTACCAGCTGCTCTGTGAGGGAAAGATGGGCATTCTCCCTCTTATAAAGACTTAGAACCTCAAAAACTTCAGGGAAGGTTGTCATGAGTTAGAATCCACATGAAGGCTCCCATCTTAACATCACAACTTTTGGAGTTGAATGTTACAGGACAATTTTATATTGAAGTAATGGACACTGAGTGATAAGATTGTTCCAAGATGTCATAAAAGCACCAGGACATCTGACTGCAGGACACAAATACTTCTCTAAACTGAATCCAAATGAATCACTACATCAATTTCCCTTCACCCAGGTCCTGAAAGAGCCTGGCTGATACAATCAGGTGGCAGTCTGCAGCTAATTGAGGGTTTTGAACCCACCCAGAGGAATGGTCATCTGTTTCCATAAAGATTATAGCCAAGGAATCAGATAGAGTAATTCTCTATGGATTAACATCCAGATTGCCACAGGTCAGGGACTGACTTGAGGTCAGCTAACTCCAGCCCAACCTCAACACCATCTGACTTAATGAAGGCAGGGAAACTAGAGCAAATAAAGAGAATAGCTTTAAGTTTCAGTCAATTTGAGTTAGAATGTTTACTTTGGCAAAATTTGAGAAACCGTATGAGCATGTGAATCTATTGGTAGGGTCTCCCTCAGGGTTTAGAAGTAAGGACTTCTAGAATGTCAGTGTCTTTAGCGCCACCCATAAATCTACCTCTGCCAAGCAAGGACTCTCTGAGGAGGTAACACACAAGGTGAAAGCACTTAGTTGATGCTCCATAAATTGTTGTTAGAGATTCAGAGTGAATCCCCTGTGGTCTTTGAAGGTAGGGATCACTGGTTCCAAACTGACACTCAGACCAATCAAGGGACAAGGGAATAAAGCACTTTGCCAAAAAGGCCTCTCTTAAAATAGCAGTTACCCGGATAAGAGACTCTCTTTAAATAACCCCTTTATGGTCTTTGGCCACCCATGCACACAGGCAATATCTAGTGATTCTCTGAGTGTGCAATGTGAGTGGAATCAGTAAAGACTTCACATCAGCCCATGGTCCCGCTGTCCAGCTGGGCTTTGCCTCTTTCTCTGCTGACTCTGGTCTCTGGGAGAAGGAAGCCCTTCTGCGCACCAGGCATTCTTGTTTACAGCACCAGGCTCCTGGATTGTCATTGCTTGTTTACCTTTCTGTCTCCCTCACCACATGAGCTTTGCCAGACCAGAGGCTCTGATTTGTTTGCATCCCAATGCCCAGCGCTCAGCCCAGCAACAGAAGGCCCTCATGCGTGTCTGTGACATGAATATACAATTGCCCATCCAGGAATGTACAAAAGAAAGCAACTCATTCTATCCACTTCTTTATTCTATCTCGGATTCCCAAGGACAGGTAAGTTAATACTTCATTCAGTTTGCTCAACCGTACAATGCTTTCCCTTGAGCAACTGAAGAAGAACTGTGTTTTCAGGCAGCCAGTGAGAAGGCACGAGGCCGTTTACATAAATAATTTTCGATCTTTGACAGACAGCATCTACCAAATAAAGGAGACATAGCAGACAAAATGCTGTTTTCATCCTGGTTACTCCGCACTGAAATGCAGAACAGTTTCTCTTTCTCATATTTGAGAAAGACAAGAGAACTGCTTGTCTAGAATCACTGTTCTCTTTGTCAATAAATAAAAGGTCCTTGTGTTTGCAAAGATTTCACATGATGTACAAAAAAAAAAAAAGCAGGGAGTGTAAGGTTTTTCATAGCAAGTATGCTCACCAAATTTGCCTGAACCACTTAATTACACAGCCTTCAGAGGGAAAACCACAGCTCCACGCAGTGCTAATAGAGAGGTTTCAGGGTGCTGGTGTGGTTTTTCCTATGGGCTTCCTCTTTCCTCTTTAGCTTTCACAGATCCAAAGAAACAAATTCTTTTTTAATTAGAGCTGAAAATTTGAAGCAGATTTCCAAGGGACTAACAATATCTGACATCAAAGCTGTATTCACAGCAGCGAAAATATTTTTTCCCCTCTGTATTTAAACCACCAACAGAGCTTAGCTGTCAGTATTTAAATGTTTTTTAAAAGCTTTTAGGCTTCTCAAATAAGCACTGGACTAAGATAAAAGCCTACTTATCTCCAAAGATTGTAAAATGATTAGACAGTAAAATGTTTAAGGGAAAAAATGGTAAAGTCCAGACAAATCTTGCTGCTTGTAAATAGAGATTAACTCTGGATATTTGGGGAAATATGTGACTGTCAAGTATTTATTTTTTATAAGGAAAGAAAAGCCTTGTTTTTAGTTGTTGTTGTTGTTGTATACTATTGAGCTGGAACTGACTCAAGGGTTTTCAAAAGGAAGTAAATCACACAGGAGAAGATCACCTATGTTTAGCTCATGGAGGAACTGGTGGATTCAAACTATAATGCCTTCTTTTGGTTGGCAATGCAACCCCTTACCATTAAGCCTCCAAAGTTCCCTAATTTATAAAGGAATAAGAAAGCCAATCAGTTGTTGTGCAGTCTGTTCCAACTCATGATAAACTCATGAGTGTCATAGGCTTTCAATGACAGACACTTCAGAAATAGATTGCCTGATTTTGCTTCTTTGTACCGTGGGTGGATTCAATCCTCCAATCTGTGGTTATGAGCAAGCTCTTTAGCTATTTCACTCCCTAGAGACACACAGCATCAAACACGGTTCCATCCTGTTGTACATTGGATATCTATGAGTCCTTTCAACTAATTTTCAGGAGCAATAATTTCATAAATAACTTTTTAAAAATTCATAAATTTCATATAACATGGGAGAGGCTTGAAAGCATTATGTTGAAGGAACTAGTTTGGGCTTATAAGGACAAATATTGCATAAGACCATTTTATAAAAATAGAAGGATAACTAGTAGGATGTATATAAAAGTCCAAAGGAGGAAAGGGAGGAGGGCATGGGAACAAGAGTAGGACATGAAAGAGTATATTGGGCATAGGAGAGGGATGAAGGAATTAGGAAAGATTCAGTGGGGACCTGAGAAGATGAGGTGATAGTGGACATATATCAGTGGTGATTAATTTTATAAAGTGGCAAGAAGTTACGCTGCAATCCCAAAGGCATGCAGCTCGAGGCCACCAGCTGCTTTGCAGGAAAAGGATGGGCAATCTCTTCCCATGCAATTAACTGTCTCTGAAAATCTGCTGGAGGGTCAGCTATTGGATAGTTTCCAACTCTATGGTACATAACAACGCCAATGTATAGAAATGATCGAATGAATCACAATGTGAATGAAGGCATGCATGAAACACAATGTACATGAATGAAACATAATATATACAAATTCTATATGAAAACCAATATAAATTTTTAACATTGTTTCTTTAAAATCCCTAACAACAACAACAACAACATCAGAAAGAATAAGTAAAGTTCACTGCCATGGAGTTGGTTCCACCTCATAGTTCCACCCTCCACTGAGTTTCTGAGGCTGTAAGTCATGACAGGAAACTGCCATCACAGATGACACAGAGACCTTTGGGTTAGCAACACCACGCTACCAGAGCTCCCTAGAGAAAGAAGCATGCACTCACTCAATGTTGATGAATAAGAATCGACTCACCATTGACCTTCTAGTGAATTTTCAGAGGCTGTAAATCATGAGGAAAGGGACTGTTCATTTTTCTCCCATGTAGCAGAGAAAGAGAAGAGCAACTGGGGCAGGGGGCGCCGGGGTCGGGGAGGACAAGAAGCAAACAACAAATAAAAAAGCCAACCTGTGAGACACTAGACCTTCCCCATCAGCAGCTGCTTCCCAAGGATGCAGATCCTGATAGAATCAAACTACCACATCATTTTCCTAAGGGTCAACTTACAAGTTCAAAGACTCAATCTTCAGCTGCATAGCTGAGTACATTAACCACTGCACCATTAGGGCTCCCCTGAAAAGAATAATGTGAGACTTTATTTATTACTTATTCGTTTCATTATTTAAATGAGCAGTTTCATTATTAAAATGAGCAGTCTCCACCTGTAAGATTTATATCATCAGTACCTCAGGAGGGCTGCTGTGAGTCAGAACTGACTTGGCAATACTGAGTGAGCTGCTGGAATATTATTAACTAAGGTTTCGTTCCTGTGGGTTCAGGTGATAGCCCTATAACTAGTCACCCTACTTCTAAGAATAATTTTGCAGTAAATTTATTATATATGTGAAAATCACCACAACTTCATCTTTACAGAGCTTTGTTAAAACGTAAATTTGTTTGCTTTTATCTATTTCTAACATCTTACCCTGACTTGGAAGCTTGGAAGCAGGAGTGGCATCCACTTCCATAAAAGCTTGCCTCTGGAAACCCTATGAACCTGGAGAAAGGATGAAAGTCACACAACAACCCTGAATTAGCATTTGAATTAGCTATGTTGTTATCTTGTTCTGTTGTACATCGGGTTTTCAGAGGCCTGCTATTTCAGAAGTGGATGGCCAATCCTTCTTCCTAGTCTGTCTTAATGTGAATGTTCAGATTTAGAGAAGTATCAGACCGACCAACAAGTTAAAGGTATATCCCTTATTGTGGAGTTAACCATTAGTGTCAGTGTTGTCCCTGCCTTTGGAACACGTGTCTTTACCCACTTACTTCCCTGCTCCACCATCCACCAGGATACCCATCCACTTCTACCCGCTCCCTTCACATCTATCTCCCATTGACCAGCCCTTGAACTAATAGTTTATATATGAAGCTTCCTTGGCTTCTGTGATTCCAAACACATCAGCAAGGGAACACTGCATGGTTCAAAATTGGGAAGGGGGTAGGCCAGGGATGCATCCTATCTCCATACCTTTTCAACCTGTATACAGAACAGATTATCTGGGAGGCTGGGCTCTATGAGGAGAA
>NW_006399797.1:15709396-15710947 GCF_000299155.1 Elephantulus edwardii | reverse complement strand
ATGGTGAAGAGATTGAGATTGTTCACAGCTTTAGTTTGCTTGGCTCCACAATCAACACTCTTGGCACCAGCAGCCAGGAAATTAAAAGACGTATTGCCATGGGAAAGTCTGCTGCTAGGGACTTCTCTAAAGTACTCAAGAGCAACAGTGTGTCTCTGGAGACAAAGGTGTGTCTGGTACAGGCCATGGTCTTTGCAATCACTTGCATCAAAGAGCTGGACAATGACCAAGGATAGAAGGAGAATTGATGCTTTTGAGCTTTGGTGTTGGAGAAGAGTGCTGAAGGTGCCATGGACTGCTAAGAGAACAAACAGATTTGTCCTGGAGAGGGTTAAACCGGGCTGCTCCTTGGAGGCAAGGATTCTAAGGCTTCATCTGACATACTTTGGTCATGTTGTAAGGAGAGACCGGTCCTTGGAGAGGGACATCATGCTTGGGAGGGTGGAGGGCAGGAGTGGAAGGGCCTCTGGGAGATGGATTCATTCGGTGACTGGGGCAATCGGGATGAGTGTGTCGGAGGCAATGAAATTGGCACAGGACAGAGCAGAGTTTAGGGCTGTTGTACATAGGGTCGCTATGAGTTGCAAGCGACTCGACGGCACATAACAACAACTTGCTAGTGTAAGCAGTCCAGGCTTACAGCTGGCTCTAGAACACAAGATTTATTTGTGCCAGGAGCTGTCAAATTAGGCAGCCACTCATGAGGACATTTTACACCAGGTCCGGTATACCAAGGACAGTTATTACGGGGAGAAGTCACAGACAGACAGCATAAAGACAAAAGTTATTTATGTGCCTTGGAAGGAGAAGAGACTTTGGTGAGGCAAGACGGTACCTGCTTATGTCTGATCTATTGGGTTAGCCTAAATCATTAACTTTTTTCCCCCCCTAACTGCTGCCGTGACTCACTGATCACTTGTCTGGTTTCAAAATTTAATGTCCACTAAATTGTCTTCCTCTCCCAAAAGCATTTGCCAAAACTCAACATACTGCAGAAAAACTGGCTGGTGCATATGTAACCAATTGTGTGCTCTTTTCATTGTGTCCACTTCCAAGGCTCAAAACGATTCTTGAGTGAGTTTCCTAGCTCATACCTTATTTTCTAAATGTCTGTCTGCATCAAGAAATCATGTAATCTCACTCTTTTCCAAATTCAATTGGAAAATAAATTTTGTCTACAAGTTGAAAGAACTAGATGTGTTGGTTCTCAGTAGAGATACTAAGTTAGAACATTTCTCTAGTACATTTCCGGGCATATGGACTAATAAGATGGACCAATTCTCTACAGATTGTGATGTGTCCTGTGTCTTCACTTAGCAGTATAACAAGATACATTTTCTTATAATAGTGAAGAATCATGTAAACTTTGTCGTAAAGTCAAAACACCACTATAAAATATGACTATGTGATTATTGTTTAAGCCTTGTTTCCAATTTTTCCCCATTATAAATAATATTACTGACTTTATTTTTAAAAATAAAATCTCACATGATGTCCTTAGGATAGATTTCCAAAAGTTGAGTTACCAGTTAAAGAGAGAAAGTGTTTTTT
>NW_006399797.1:15708340-15709296 GCF_000299155.1 Elephantulus edwardii | reverse complement strand
ATTTGTCCTGGAAAGGGTTAAACCGGGTGGCTCCTTGGAGGCAAGGATTCTGAGGCTCCGTCTAACATGCTTTGGACATATTGTGAGGAGAGACCAGTCCTTGGAGAAGGACATCATGCTTGGTTGGGTTGGAGGGATGGCGCACGAGGGGAAGCCCTTCTATGAAGTGGATTGATTCAGTCACTGGGATAATCGGGATGGGAGTGTCAGAGACAGTGCGATAGGCACAGGAGAGCAGAGTATAGGGCTGTTGTACATAGGGTCGCTATGAATCGCAAGCGACTTGACGGCACATAACAACAACATGTTGTTATCTAGGAGTCGTGCTAGACTCCAGGGTACTTAACAAGGATGTTATCAGGAGGAACTAGATCATTGCAAAGGTCATCTTGGCCTGGCTCATAGCTGACCCTCCAGTGAATTTTCACAGACTGTAAATCTCATGCCAGGAGATTGTTCCTATTGTCCCACAGAGCATCTGGTGGATTCAAACCACTCACCTTTGAGTTGACAGTGCATCTTTCCATCCAGTAGGCCATCAAAGTAATCTAGTAATGTAGAGGGTCAGTGAAAAAGAGCAAGACTGGCAACAAGGTAGGTTAACACCGTGGCTGCAACAGTGTGCTCAAAACTGGCCACTGTGAGGATGGCCCAGAAGCTGGCAGTGCCTCATCTTCCTGTACGTAAGTTTTCGGAACTGACCCTTACCAGATCCTCCAGTGTGTTTTCAGAAGCAGAATATCACACAGGAGGAGACTATCCATCTTTCTCCAGCAGAACAGCTGGTGGATTCAGAACAGCTGGTGAATTCAGACCTTTGTGTTGGCAGCACAGTTCCTTCCCATTAAGCCACCAAGCTCCCTGTTTCTTTTATCTATGAGTGTTGTTGTACTTCATAGTTGCCTTTATAGTAAAAAAAGTAATTTCTAGATCCATCTTGAAGTACAACACCATGA
>NW_006399797.1:15694632-15708240 GCF_000299155.1 Elephantulus edwardii | reverse complement strand
AACAATGAATGAATGGAATTCCAAAATCTCTGTAGATGTTTATTGAAATGAAAAATAAACAACCTAAATTTTTTTTAAAAAAAGAGAAAAAGTGTTTTTAAGACTAGATTGTAAAACTATTTTCTAAAAGAATTATACCCATTTTCATTCCTAACAGCTCTATGTGAATAGTCCCTTTCCTGTGCCCTGACTTAAATGATCTCATTTTTAAAAAATTACTGATACAGTTTTTAAAAATTTGACCTTTTCATAAATCTAAAAAATATTTCACTACTCATTTAAAAAGTATTTTGATTTACTTTCTGGAAGGGCAGAATGCTTTACCATGTGTTTGTTAGTTATCTGTATTTTCTTGTTTCTTATTACTTGTTGTGCATGTTTTTGTCTGGACTGTTTCCTTTTGAAATATAATGAACAGTAACTATTATGATGATTACTATGACTTTTTTTTTCTTCTCCTCTGAGGGAACATGTCACTATCTAGTCTTATAACAAAATTTAGGGTCTAGAAGCTTCTCACATCACAAATATTACTTTACTATAAAATTTTACAAGTCTAAGATATCTAAGAAAGAAATAATGCCCTACAAATTTATTATAATCATGCAATGCCAAAGACATTTTCCATGTGTGTTTGGTATTTCATATATAAGAACTTGTAAATTCCCTTTTCTATCCTAAGTATGACCTTAAAAAGTCAATTTAAATAGCATACTTGGTTTATTGCTTTAAGAAATTTTATTAACACAGCATTCAATTCCTTTATTAACAACGTTGAGTAAACAAAAAGTGTTTGGAAAATTTGGTTTTCCAAACCAAACTCAGTTCCACATGAGTTGTGTCCGATAGACTTTTAAAAAATAATAAACCGGCTGAGCAGAATTTTAGAGTGCCATTGCTAAAGCAGGTATATCAAAGGGGTTGTGGTTGTTGTGGATTGCCTTCTAGTTGAGCACAACTCACAGCACAACCCTATGAACAAAAGGCTTGAAGCCCCTCTACAACTATCGACATTTATCAAAGGTCATCGAGCTTGCAGAGACATGTTGGTTAGGAAGTGGATGCCACTCCTGCAGTATTTGCCCAAAGACAAAGTTCAAGAACCAGAAAGGAAAAGGAGGGAGGAACAGAAATGTGAAATACAGTCAGGTGATGAGAGAAAGGAGTACATGATGAAGATTACAATCAGTAGCATGACAAAATTTGTGATCTGTTGAACTTTCACCCAGTTTCACCATAATTTTTTTAAAGCCCAATCTCCTTTTTTTTTTAAAAAAAAAAAAAAAAAGAAGAAACCACAGCCAACCTTGTAGCCTTTCCGTTGGAACCAACTAGTAACTAACTCTCCAGTGGGCTTTGGAAGTTGCAAATCTCAAGGGAAGACTGCTCCTTTTTCTCCTGAGGGGCCACAAGTGGATTCAAACTCTCATGAAGGCACTACCTTTGAGTTGGAGTACAACTCTCTACTGCTGTGGTGGTGGTGGTGGTGGTGGGTGTACCATTAAGTTGGTATTAACCCACAGTTGACCCTCAGGCAAGTTTTCAGAGGCAGTTTAAGTACAGGAGGAGATTGTCCATCTCTCTTCCATTGAGCCAGTGGTGGATTTGAACTGTGTGCCATCAGGATTGCAGGGCAGTTTCTTACCACTAGGCCACCAAAGCTCCCTCTACTAGAGCACATGAAGAAAAGTAAATAGTCAATGTGGTAAATTTATAATGGGGAACATTTGGGAAGGTCCCTAGAAGAATGTGAGGACTTAGCTAAGCTACAGAGGTAACATGAAACTATCAAAAGTTCCAAAGTTTTAAATTCATTTTCATTTTAAGTTTCACTGAGACTGGAGACTATTTCAATGCTACTTCAAGAGAAACTTTGAATTGTGACAGAAGTGCTTTTTTAAGTTCACAAAGTACTGGGTTAGTCATTTTCTGCTTGAAAAAAATATATTGAAGGTTAGAGAATATTTCTTCATCTCTTACTATAAAATTTAGGTTAAGTATGTAATCCCTATGTTGTAATCATAAAGTTAGCTTTCCCTGTGTTTACCAAGGAGGAACAAGAGCGTTCCTGTAATATTCAGAAGTATGTTTTTATAGTTTCATGGGTTGTTGATGTGTAACCTGGAGATTATGACTGTTTGTACCGTGAAACAACATTTGTTAGAATGTGGTTAGAGAGAATTGTGTTCCTTCACTTGAGGTTGATAAACTATGTTTATCTCATGAGGTTAAACTTGTTCACCAACTTTGTGATAACCAGTAAACCTCACTGGCAGTATAATTAAAAAATTCAACTCGTATTAAAGAACTAGATTTTCGTGGTATAAGGAAAATATCCAAAGTTTTTCCTCCTTGCATAGTTGATTGCATATTAAAACAAACTGGTGAAACTAAACCAATTACCTTTAAGGACAATCCCAAATTTCATTCTCCTGTAGAAGTCAGTATGCGAGGTGAAACAGAGATGTCTCATATTCTCAACCAAGGAAACTGAATTCCCAGAACATGCTGTTCCATTTGAGGACCCACATACAAGTGCTTTAGTGTGGGAAAGTTCCAGGTGAAAAGGGCGTATAGAATTATTAATTGGCATCAAGTTGACTTTTGACTCATGGTGGCTTTGTATATAAGAAAATAAACATTGTCTGGTCTTGTGCCATCTTCATGACTTTTCAGATGTTAGAGTCCATTGCTATGGCTATTAGGTCAACCTATCTTGTTGAGATTTCCTCTACTTTTCATTGCGGCTCTACTTTGTTGTTGTTGTGTGCCATTGAGTTGCCTGCAACTGATAGTGATACTACGTACAACAACTCTGAAGCCTGCCCTATCTTGAGCCAGTCTCACTGACTCAGACACACCTACCCCCATTGCCCTACTTACTGTATCAATCCATCCCATCCAGGGTCTTCCTCTCTTGTTCTGTCCCTCCACCCTTCTGAGAATGATGTCCTTCTCAAAGGACTTGTCCCTACTGGCCATGTGCCCAAAGTATGTGAGATGGCGCATCAAAATCTTAGCCTCCAAGGAGAAACTTGCTTTCACCCTCTCCAAAACAGACCTCTTTGTTTTCTTGGCAGTCCATGGTATGTTCAATATTCTTCTCCAGCACCACAACTCAAAGGCATCAGTTCTTCTTCTGTCACCTTTAGTGCAAAGACCATGGCCTAAATCAGGTGCACCCTTGTGTCTAGACTGACATCATTGCTTCTCAGTACTCTGGAGCAGTCCCTGGCAGAATACTTTCCCAGTGCAATTGTCTTTTGATTTCCTGACTGCTGGTGCCAAGACTGTTGATTGTGGAGCTGAGCCAGCTAAAACTGTTAACAACCTCAATCTTTTCTCCATCTATCATGGTGTTGCCAATAGGCCCAGTAGTAAGAATTTTTGTAATCCATATGGAAGACTACAGTCCTTAACCTTCTGCAGCAAATGCTTCAGGTGGTCCTCAGTTTCAGTAAGCATGGTTGTATCATCTACATAATGCAGGTTGTTGATGGATCTTCCTCCAGTCTTGATGCCACACTCTTCCTCATAAAGCCTAGACTCCCATATTATCTGTTCCATATATAGGTTGGAAAGATATGGAGACCAAGACAAATACCTAATGCATTCCTTTCCTAATCCTGAACCAGTCAGTGTTTCCTTGCTCTGTTCTGACGACTGCTTCCTGTTCCTAGTATAGGTATCACATGAGCACAATCAAGTGTTCTGGGATCCCTATTCTCCTCAAGGTTAGCCACAATTTGTTGTGATCCACAAAGTAAAATGCTTTTGCACAGTCAATGATACCCTTTGCTTTCAACCAAGATCCATCTACTTTACCAACATGGTATCTTTCTCCAACGATTGGAGGTCTCTTACCTAACGAGAAGAAGCTGTACTATAATTCCAAAAACACATGCTTCAAATCCAAGTCAAATCTATCACCTGCTCCTCAGGAGAGACATGAACAGTCTCCTCCTATACAATTTACTGCCTCTGAAAACTCACTGGAGGGTTAGCTACGAGTCAGTTCCAACTTGATGGTACACAACAACAACATTCTAAAGTAACCAAGCTGAAGACTCACCAGCTTCTAAGGAGTATTCTTGGTTGCATTTCTTTGTCAGTTTCAGTGAATCAGTTCTTTCTCTAGCTTCCTTTTTTCAATGTGCAACTTTCATATGCATATGACGTAATTGAAAACACCATGGCTTAAGTCAGACATATCTTTGTTATCAAGGTGAGATCTTTGCCTTTTAAAACTTGAACACATTCTTCTTAAGTGTAAAGCCTATATAGATTTGACACATTGAATACTAATAACTGAAAACTAGAAGAATTGTAGAATGGCCTCAGTTTTTTTAAAACCCTCATCCTAAGAAATGTTCTATTTGAACTAGATGTCTAATTGGGTTACTAAACTAGTTTTTCTCAGAACTTAAAATCCCATGATCTTGGCTAAAGATACTTGCTTTAAAAAAAATCAAAACAATTCTGACATATTCTCTCACTCCAGTAAGAATAGCAAAATTCAACAAATGCTGGCCAAGGTTGTGAGAAACTGGAACCCTTATTCACTGTTGGTGGAAGTGTAAAATGGTGCAACCACTGTGGAAGGCGGTATTACACTTTCTCAAAAAGTTGCAATTAGAGATACCATTTGACCCAGCAATTCCACTACTGGGAATATACCCCAAAGAGACCATAACTGCCATCCAAGCAGATATATGCACACCCATGTTTATTGCAGCTTTGTTCACAATAGCAAGGAGTTGGAAACAACCTAAGTGCCCATCAACAAACGAATGGCTAGAGAAGCTGTGGTATATTCACACAATAGAATACTACACTGAATTGAAAAACAAGGAACTCATGCAATATTACTCAAAATGGGAGACCCTGGAGGACATTATGCTGAGTGAAGTATATAAGTATATAAGTCACAAAAGAACAAATACTGCATGGTGCCACTGTTGTGAAACAGGACTGACATCAGGGTTGGGGAGAGACTGAAAAAGATGGGTTTAATAATGTATACTACATTGAAACAGATGAGGGAGAGAACTGTTTAACAACAGGAATATGTGATTAGGTATTTTTGTCATGACAGGAGTCCAGAGCGAAGGCTGCATAGTGAAGTGGACCTGGGGGGAGGGATTGTAAAACAATGAATGAATTTTTCTTTTACTTTTCAAAGAGAAGAGTGTACTGGGGGAGGGATGGGTATGCAGAAAAGCACAACAATGAATGAATGGAAATCCAAAGTCTCTGTAAATTTTAATTTAAATTAATAATTTAAAAAATTTAAAAAATAATCTCAAACTCATAGTTGGCCCTTAAGTGGGTTTTCAGAGGCTGTAATTCACACGAGAGGAGATTACACTTCTTTATCCTTCAGAGCACTTGGGCCCTTGGTAGATTCTATCTGCCTGCCTTTGGATTGGCAGAGCAACTCCTTAACATGCAACCAGAGCTTAGGTGTTAATATCCTTAGTTTCGAAAGAGTAAGATCCTTAGCTGGCAAAAGAATCCAACATCTTTTGGAACAGTCTTTAAAATTCAATAGATCTCAATGTTGCTATGTTTCCCAGTTGCATTGGTGGTCTGCATGATCCTCTTCTCAACAACCTCATTTACTGCCAGGAAAGAAGCAGAGCTCAGATTCTGCTGATTTGCATTCAGAGTACATTGAATTACAGACTAATGGAAATAAACCCGTGAATAAGTTAGTTCAGTAGAAAGCTGATTATTTGTCCCATGTCTTCCCATCATGTGTTCCCAACTTCTACCAACTTCCTTAGATGGGTTATTCTGTTGTTTTCTTTTTTATCAACTCAAACATTACGATATTTCTGTCCATTTCCCTTAATTCTATAGCATGTCACTAGTGGATTCCTGATAAGAGCCCTCTGCTCTCATTCTTCCATGCATTTCTACCCAAATGAGCTACAAACTTTTCTTAAGAGCTATTCTCATTTTATTCCTTTGCATAAGGGAATCATAAGCCTCACATAATGACCCAAGTTGTAAGTCAGCTCTAGAATAGAGCTGAGATAGAAGGAAAGAGAAACAAGAAAGTTTATTGGAAGGCTGGGAGCTCTGAAGTGGAACATAATTAGCGTGTTTATGGAAAACTAGTGGACTTCCTTAGCTTTCATGTAAACGACGTAAAGCAAACTGGAGCATCTCTCGGTGAAGTCATGTTAACAAGAAAAATGATCTTCAAGTCAAGGCTTTCTTTTCCAAACCTTTCACTGATTTGGAAATTCTAAGCTATCCTGCTGCTACTGAGTTGCAAAGACACGTGTAGTCACTAGTTAGCCAGGATTTGTAGATGAAGAAAATTGAACCCCCAGATTAATAGGAGCGTTTTTCTCATACAATCACCCAAACTTGTCCTTCATCTAAATTTATAGGAGTCTATGGTAGTGAGAAGAGGCAATAAGGAAAAGTGCTACTTTATTTCACTTGCTTTTGTCAACATGCAGTAAAAACACAAATTATATTTGTGCCAAGGACGAAATTTTATTTATAATTCCTTTTGGGAAGAGCACTGTATTAGTTTTGGAAAGAATATCTTGATAAATTATGTGGGGAATATAAAACAAAAGATTCTTTGTCTTTTCATTATCTGTTTTCCCTTATGACTCTTTCTCCTCTTCCAGCCCTTTCAAACTACAGGAAGGCTGTACAGAACTCCATTACAATCACGTGAGTTGCAGGTGCTCTCAGATAACCTTTCACCCACCTGATTCAGAACGGAAAACGTCAAGATAAACAGGCAGGGGGAGCTCTGGTGGCCTAGTGGCAAGGAGCTGCAACTACAATCCCAGAGGTGAATGGTTCGAATCCACCAGATGCTCTGCCGGGGAAGGAGGGACAATCTCCTCCTGTACCAGTCAGATCTGATTTGATGGTACACGCACACAAAAATAATTAAATTTTTTTTTAATTAAAAAAAAAGATAAACAGGCAAATAAGATGAACAAACCCCTTCCTCCTCCTAACCCTCACCTGCTATTTTCTCTGACTCAGGTGAAGGAGATTCGGATTCCCTAACTCTCGAGTGATTCCAAGAATTATATTTTTTAACAGCTTGAATTTTTTTTAATCATTCCAACAGCTTTTTAATTCCTCAATTCCACCTTTAAGAAAGAAAAAAAAATCTACTGGGAGAGGACAGGGTAACTTTTGAGACCAGCATACACTTGTATACACTTTTTTAAAATTAATGCCACCACATTTTAATTTTGTGCTTCTTGTTGATAACAGCCATCAAGTCATCCCCCAACTCAGGCAACCCCATATACAATGGGATCAGATCACTGTGGTATATAGATTTTTCAATGATTGGTTTCTCAGAAGTTGATTACCAGGTCTCTCTATCCCTTCCTATAAGGGTTGAAGGCTATGGTGGGATAGTCTGTAGAGAGTGGTGTTGCTAACCCAACAGCAATTCAGTTCAAATCCACCAGGAATTCCTTGTGAGAAAGATAATCTCTTCCCCTGCTATTTATACTCGCAGAAAGCCAGTGTGTGTTGTGTGTGTGTGTGGGGGGGGTGTGTCAGGTAGGAGATAATTCCCACCTGATGTCAATGAGGAATTGTAGTAACTGTTACAGAGAGGGATATAAGGGGTACAACAATTAACCTCTCAGATCAGTGGTTCACATTTGCCAATCACTCAGCTAGAGAAAACATGGCAGTCAGTTTTCATCAAGACTACAGCCTTAGAAAACTTACAGGACAATTATATTACAACTCATAGCAACTTATGTGGCCGCTCTGAATAAGAATCAACTCCATGGCAACAGGTTTGGGGTTTTTTGCTTTGTTACTTTTATTTTGTTTTCATCTTAATCCTTATAGAATTCAGACTGCCACATCTTCCTCCCAAAGAGTTGTCAGTAAGTTTGAACTGCCAACCTTTTGGTTAGCAATCGAGACTTGACTATTGCACCAACTATTCTTGTTGTTGTTGAGGACCATCAAGTGTGAACCAACCCATAGCTGAGCCTCCAGCAGGTTTCAGAGGCTGTTAATCGCACAGAAGGAGATTGCCCATCCTTCTCCTGTGGAACAGCTGGTGGATTTAAACCACATGCCTTCAGAATTGCAGTGAAGTTTCTTAATGATAGCCCACCAGAGCTCCCTATTGCATTACTTGTTATGTACCATCAGGTAGCCTGAGACTCATAGCGACCCCATGTACAATAGCTCTGAACCTGCCCTGTCCTGAGCCAGTCTCACTAATTCAGACACACCAATCCCCATTGTCCTACTTACAGTATCAATCCATCTCATCTGGGGTCTTCCTCTCCTGTGCTGTCCCTCCACACTTCCAAACATGATGTCCTTCTCCAAGGAATGGTGTGACCATGTGCCCAAAATATGTGAGATGAAGCTTCAAGTTCCTTACCTCTAAAGAGAAACTTGCTTTCACATTCTCCCAGACAGACCTGACTGTCCTCTTAGCTGCCCCTGAATGTTCAAGGCCAGCTTCAAAAGTTCTTATTTTAAATTCTTTCACTATGACTTGTTTTGGCATGTTCACTACTCTTCTTCAGCACCACAACTCAAAGGCATCAAATCTTCTTCTGTCATCTTTAGTCACTGTTCCACTCTCTGATACATAGCAAGTTATTGCAAAGACTATGGCCTGGGTCAAGCGCAACTTAGTCTCTAGACTGACAGCATTGCTCTTCAGCACTTTGGAGACTACACCACTACGACTCCTTATTTTTCTCTGGATCTAACCATTCATATTTATGTTTATAATGATTTTCTAGACAATAAACCAGACTAGAAAGCAAAACTTAAATTATTTGCACTGGCTAGTAAATACTTTAAAATATTTAGGTTTATTTTAAAGTTCTGAAGCTCATAGCAAAAGAATATAAAGTTAAATTCAGAAGACTCTTGTCAGCAGAAACTCCTTCACTAGAAAAATTGGTTACATTTTGTGTTATTTATTCTAATATAAAAATTATATAAATAACTTTATTTTTCTCTCTCAATTAATAAATATAAACAGCATGTTGATAATTGAAGATTATCTGCTAATAGAAAGAGGAACTCTGGTGGCCTAGTGTATAAGAAGTTGCACTGCCAACCCAAAGCCTGTAGTTCAAATCCACCAGCTTTTCTGAACAAGAAAGATGGGCAATCTTTTCCCATGCAGTTTATAGGTTCTGAAAACCCACTGAAAGATCAGTTACGAGTCAATTCTGACTTAACAGCACACAATAGGAGCAGCACCAGATAGATAATGGTTTAAAATCATTAGTTCACCCAAGCAAGTCCTACCAAAAGAATTTGAAATAAGAACTTTTGAAGGAACAATTTTCTGTCGTTGAGACAGGAAATCACATGAGGCCCCTGCTTGTTTAATTCTTTATTGTTGCCATCTTGGGAGTCTTTGAACAATGAATTATAGTTTATACATTTGGCTGCACACAAAAAGGTTGACAGTTTGAGCCCATCCAAATGATCCTCTGAAGGCTTGTAGTTATTGTTATGTGCCGTCTAGTTGCTTGCAACACATAGCAACCCTATGTACAAGAGCCCTAAACCCTGCTCTATTCTGTGCCAACCTCACTGCCTCCAACACACCTACCTCAATTACCCCAGTCACGGAATCGATCCATCTCATTGAAGGTCCTCTCTTGTGCTATCCCTTCACTTTCCCAACATGACGTCCCTCTCCAAGGATTAGTCTCTCCTTGCAACATGCCCAAAGTATGTCAGACAAAGCTTCAGAATCCATACCTCCAAGAACAGCCCGGTTTCACCCTCTCCAACACAAACCTGTTTGTTCTCCCAGCAGTCCATGGTATATTCAACACTCTTCTCCAGCACCACAGCTCAAAGGCATCAATTCTCTTTCTATCATCCCAAGTCACTGTCCAGCTCTCTGATGCATAGCACGCATTTGCAAAGACTATGGCCCGAATCTAGTGCACCTTAGTCTCCAGTCTGACATCATTGCCCTTCAGTACTCTGGAGAGGTCCCTGACAGCTGACTTTCCCAATGCAATTGGTCTCTTGATTTCCTGGCTGCTGTTACCAAGAGTGTTGACTGTGGAGCCAAGTAAACTAAAACTGCTAACTATCTCAATCTCTTCACCATCATACTGATGCTGCCAGTTGGCCCACTGGTGAGAATCTTTGTTTTCTTGATGTTAAGCTTCAATCCATATTGAAGACTGCAGTCCTTGACCTTCTGCAGCAAGTGCTTCAGGTCCTCCTCATTTTCAGCAAGCAAGATTGTGTCATCCGCATAACGCAGGTTGTTCATGAATCTTCCACCAAACTTGATTCCACATCCTCCTTGTACAGCTCAGAGTCTCAGATGATCTGTTCTGCATACAGATTGAAAAAGTATGGAGACAGAATACATCCTTGGCAGACATCCTTCCCGATTTTGAATCATGCAGTGTCTCCTTGCTCTGTTTTGATGACTGCCTGTTGGTTCAAGTATAGGTTTCACATAATCAGAATCAAATGTTCTGGGATTCCCATTCTTCTCAGAGTCAGCCATAGCTTGTTGTGATCCACGCAGTTAAAAGCCTTTGCATAGTCAATGAAGCACAGATAGATATTCCTCTGGTATTCTCTGCTTTCTGCCGAGATCCACCTAACATTAGCGATAATATCCCTAGTACCACGACCTCTTCTAAAACCAGCTGGCACATTTTGTCAGTTCTCTGTTGACGTGTTGCTCGAGTCGCTTTTTGATCATTTTCAGTAGAATATTGCTTGCATGTGATGTTAATGATATTGTTTGATAATTTCCACACTCTGACAGGTCACCTTTCTTTGGAATTGGAACAACTATCGATCTCTTCCAGTCAGTTGGCCAGGTGTTTGTACTCCAGATTTCTTGGCACAGCTTAGTGAACACATCCAGAGCAGCATCTGTTTGTTGAAATATGTCAATTGGTATGCTGTCAATTCCCAGAGCCTTGTTTTTTGCCAATTCTTTCAGAGCAACTTGAGCTTCCTCCTTCATCACCACAGGCTCTTGCTCATCCGTTATTTCATTAAATTCTTCTGTGTCAGCCAATTCCTTCTGGTACAGTGACTCTGTATACTCCTTCCACCTTTTTTTAATGCTTCTTGGATCATTTAACACTCTGCTGAAAGCATCCTTGATTATAGCAACTCATGGTTTGAATTTGTTCTTCAATTCCTTCAGCTTAAGAAATGCCAAACAAGTTCGACCCTTTTGAATTTCTGACTTAAGCTCAGCAAAACTAAAAAACCAATCAGTTAAAGTCCCATGGGCCACAGTCTTACTTTGACTCAGTCCTGCTTTGACTTCATGCATGTTAACTCAGTCAACATGAATCAGTATCAACTCAACTGAAAGGCAACTTAAAATTCTTAAAAAATTTTTTTTACAGGAGTTACATTTGCCTTCTGTACTGGGTCCTATTAATTATGCAAAAGCAAGCCACTGATTCCAAAATGTGCTGTTCTGGACTCACTAGTGAGAAGAGCCATATGCAGGAAGGAGAAACATTGTTCCTTTTATTCAAGATGTACTGTGAATATTTAATGCAAATTTTCATCTTGATTTTCCCATGAAACATTACAGTACTATCACTCAAGTTTGTCATCTAAAGGGAAGCTGGAACACATCATAATCACATCCAAGTTTCAGGAAAAAACTCTCACAAAGATAGAATAAGTTTCTCATAAATATTTAAACTTTCAAATGGTTGGACATTAGTGACTCAATTTATCTCAGTGTTTTCTTATGAATGAAGCCTTTCCAGTGTCTACATCTTACTGAGAAAAATCTGTGAAACTAATGCATAAAGAAGAGTCAAGATTGCCAGAAATAAATTTTTCCATCCTGGGCCAAAGAATGAATCACTTGTGCATTCATATATTACAGAAAATGTGGTTCCTTTTCCAGTTTTACAAGGCCAACACCTATCAAAAATACTAATTCCTACTTCAACTGATTTAGACTAGGTCTCAAAAGCCATTAAAAAGACTGTTCATCGAAATGAACAAAGAATGTATTTGTATTTTTATCTAAGACTTTTTACATTAGTATGTTCTAGTGAATTTTATAAATCCCAGAATTAACAACAACAACATAGTTAACTGATTTTGCTTGTACAGTAGATATAAACTGACGTTTCAAAGAAGACTGGAATATGACACAGCTGAAATGTATGTGGCTTGTTTATTAAACATGCTTGTTTTACCCCACCAGAAATCACTAGTGTGTCAGCTTTCTGAACCATTAAGTTCCAGAATTTGTGTTTCACTTCTTCCTTATCCTTCAAGCACCTGGCATAATTAAAAATATGAAGAGTAAATAAAAGCAATAGTTGCCATTACAGATTTCCACTCACAGTGACTTCCTGTGCATCAGACTAGAAAACTGTGGCATTTTTAGAGTGGAGGGGCAGCGCAAGAGAGGAAGACCTTCAATGAGATGGATCATTTCTGTGACTGGAGCAGTGGGAATAAGTGCGTTTGAGATGGCTGGGTTGGCACAGGATAGAACAGTGTTTAGAGCTCTTCTACCTAGGGTCGCTATGAGTCGCAAGCGACTCTATGGCACATAACAACAACAATGTGGTGATGGTGGTGGTGGTGGTGGTGGTAGAGGTATCAAGTTAATTCAATGAAATAATGTATTATTCTCACTATGATTCTGTACTAGAACCCATTGTTGTAGTCACTGTGTCAATCTCATTGAGGCTCTTATTTTTCAATTTTCCGTATTACCAAGCATGATTACTCTCTTTTGGGACTAATCTCTCAGGACAGCATTCCCAAAGCATACAAGACAAAGTCTCATCTCATCATTCTTACCCCTAAGGTTTAACTTCTTCCAAGACAGATCTGTTTATTCATTTGGCAGTCCTTAGTACAGTCAATATTCCTTTTTAACACCACTATTGGAAAGCATCCATTCTTCTTCCCTCTGCCTTACTCATTGTCCAACTTTCAGATGCATCTGAGGTAGTTGAAAACGCTGTCACTTGAATCAAGCACGCATAAGTCTTCAAAATAACATCCTTGCTCTTCAGCACTTTAAAGAGGTCTTTGGCTCCAGATTTGCCCAGTGTGATATGGTGTTTGAGTTCTTGATTGTTGCCTCTACAGGTGTTGGTTGTGAATCCTAGTGAAATTAAATCCTGGGAAACTTCAGGGTTTTCTCCATTTGTTCAGTTATACTGGATTTTGAGAGACAATTTGCCACACTTTTCCCCCAAGATTCCTCTTGGTGAACTAAAAGTACCAATCTTTCAGTTAGCAACAAAAAGTGTTAACTTTTTACAACACTCAGGTACTCAGACTAGGACATGAAAAGTTCTCCACACAGTCTTTCCCACCCTTTCTTCAATGTTTCCTTATCGAGAAGCACCCTCACCCTGTCCCCAATATTTTACGCATATCTGTTCTGTTTGGTTAGAACCTCTTTCTCTCCTATGTCCATTAATATAAACCTGTTCTGAGTTCTACTTCTCTAATTCCCAAGATGGCAAATAATCTAATTACCAAAGCAGGCTCATGGTTTGTTTTTTGGTTTGATTTTTTTTTTCAGGCTCTTGTTTTGATGATATAGATATAGATATAGATATATAGATAGATAGA
>NW_006399797.1:15691050-15694476 GCF_000299155.1 Elephantulus edwardii | reverse complement strand
GGAAAGTCTAGGCAAGTTACTATTTTGAAATGTCTCTGAGTCTTACAATATAGGTGGCAACTTGTATTCAGACCTAGCTCTTCCTATAGGATGTCCAGTCATGCGTTGATTCAATCACCAAACATGTAGTGAGGACTTACCCTTTGCAGAGACTGACGTAAATCCTCAGGATACAATACTAAATAAGATGATCAGGTCCGTAGGCTTATGAAGCTTCCATTGTAAGCAGAGAAGAGGAGACATATATGTAAACAAATAAAAAGAAATATACCATAATAATAAGTGCCATGATGGGGGGTGGGGAATGCATGGAGCTCGCCTGGCTCAGTGGTAAAGAATTACACTACCAATGGAAGGCACTTGATTAAAATCCACCACCAGCTGTTCTGCGGGAGAAAAATGGGCAATCAACTCTTGTGCAATTACTGCCTCTGAAAACCTGCTGGGGTTCCCTTTCAAAGAATGATGTCCTATTCCAAGAAATAGGCTCACCTAGCTATATATCCAAAATAAAAGATGACGTTTTGTCATGCTTGCCTCCAAGGAGCACTTTGGTCATACCCTTTCCAAGGCTTTTCTGTTTGTTCTTTTGGCGGTCCAAGAGATATTCAGTACTCCCCACCAACAGCACAACTCCAAGGCATCAACTCCTCTGTCATCCTTATTCACTGTCCAGCTCTCTGATGTGTAGCAGGTGACTGCGAAGACTGTGGCCTGAATAAGGCACACCTTAGTCTTTACATGGACATCATTGCTCTTCAGTATTTTGGAGAGGACCAAATGCAATTGGGCAGCAGACTTGCCCAATAAGGGTGTTGATTGTGGATCCAAGCAAGCTGAAATCACTGACAGCTTCTATCTTTTCTCCATCTATAATAATATTGACCATTGGGTCTATGGTGAGGATCTTGGTCTTCTTAATGTCAGGATGTAATTAATATTGAAGGCTCTAGTTCTTGATCTTCTGTAGCAAACGTGTCATGTTCTCACTTTCAGCAAGCAAAGTTTCATCATCAGCATAACACAGGTTGCTGATGAGTCTTTCACTAATCCTGATGTCACACTCCTCTTCATAGAATCTGGCTTCATGAATTATTTGCTTAGCATACAGATTGAATTGGTATGGAGAAAGGATTCAACCCTGATACACATTCTTCCTGATTTTAAACCATGTAGTGTTCCCTTGCTCTGTTCACACAACAGCCTCTTGTTCTAGGTATAAATTCTGCATGAGCACAAATGCTCTGGGATTCCCCCTATTCTCAATGTTAGCCATAATTTGCTATGATCCACACAGTCAAATCCTTTGCATAGTCAATAAAACACAAATATACATTCTTCTGGTAATGTTTTAAGCCAGGATCCATCTAATTTCAGCAGTGATATCTTTGGTACCATGGCCTCTTCTAAAACCAGCAGCTTGTACTTCTGAGAGTTTCCTGTCAATATTCTGTTCTGGCTACTTAAAGAATTACATTTTTTAAAATATTAAATGGAAATTGATTACACATTTACAAGCAGAAATGTCAAGTGGTCAGTTTGATCTGTAAGCCAGAAGACCAAGAAGAGGTCAATCATAGAAATATACATTTGAGGGTATTGGCATTATTGTGGATTGAATTGTGCCACTTTCTGAAATTTTGCTAAAGTGGTAATTGCTGTGTAAGTATGACCTTGCTTGGAAATAGGAGTTTTCATTTGTAAAGTTAATGAGACCAGAGTTCTACGGTGTAGAAAAACTCAAACTGATGGTTGTCGAGTCAGAACCCAGTGATTTCAGGGGCTGTAAACCTCACAGGAGGAGATTGCCCATCTTTCTTTCGTGAAGCAGCTGGTGAATTTGAATTGCCAGAGAAACACTCCCTTTGGGTTAGCAGAGTTAGAACTCTCTACAGACTATGCTACCAGAGTTCCCATACCAGACTGAGGTAAGTCATAAGCATAAACTTTCTGAGTGGTTTCTCATAAAATGAGCAGAGACACACATACAGTGGCAAGAGATATGAGAACTATTAACAAGCCAAGGATTGCCTGGTCCTGTCCTCAAGGAAAGATCCTTCCCTAGAATTGATGACTTCCTTTGGACTTCCAGCCTGTAAAATTGTGAAATAAATTCTTATTCTTTAAAGCAACCAGCTCGTGATATTTTGGTTCTAGGAGCACTAAGTAACAAACAAGGCATCAAGATGGAAGATAGACTATATGGGGGTGGGGGGAAGAAAAGAAAAAGAAAGCTCTGTTGGCCTAGTTGGTAGTGTGTTCTGCTCAACCAAAAGGCAGATAGTTCTAATCCATTAGTTGCTCCAAAGGTATCTGAGTAAGAGCAAAAATTGGTACATGGAGGCATAAGGCCATGAGTGTCTTTCTGAAAGGGCCAGAAGGACTAAGTATAGCATAGCCCCTTACCGCCCCAGAGCAGAAAGCAGATCAAGAGCCTGCAGCCCAGCCCCATGATGCCTCTAGAGCCACATCAACAGCAAGAGGTTTGTTTATTCACTGTTGACTCAGGAACTCACAGTTGTGGTACCAAGAATGGTGTTTATTAGGGAAGTAAGGGAGGGAGACAAAGAATATATTACAATACAAGTCCAGGCTTTGGCCCAACAGTTCCAAGGCACAATTCCTCAATAAGTCCAAGCTCCTGTTTCAGTTCAGCAGTTTCCAAGGCACAATTTCTCAGTAAATCCAAGCTGTGGTCTCAGTTCAACAGTCAAATCCAAATTATCCAACAAGGTTTACCCCAGAACAGTTATAAATCAGATTCTCCTTAAAGCTTCAGCAAGAACAGCAAAACCCTATAACTGTGATCAGCACAAATGCAAGAAGCCCTAGATTAGACCTTGCAACAGTTTCTCCACAACAATACCACAGTCCCTCCACCATCATCACCAGGGTCTCACTCCAGTCTCCCTCAAGTCTTGCAATCTCAAGTCTTTCTTACCTCACGTCTTTCTGTTCAGTATGAGAAGAACGCTTTCCCTTACCCTACAGCTGTTGATTTGCAAGACCATGCTAATTTCAATACCATGTGTCTGCAGTTAAGGCAGCTGGAGATTAGAGCTGTAATGGCTCAAAAAAAGCCAACTTTTAGACGAACACCACAGTGGGAGAAAGATGGATAATCTCCTCCTTTGAGATTTACAGCCTCTGAAAACCTATTAGAGCATCACTTATGAGTTTATTCCAACTTGACTGCACATAACCACATACAACATCTAAAGAGAATGGTAGATAAAGAAGTTGATCTAAAATGTCATTATCAAAGAATGAGCACAAAAGCGAGTAGAGGAATCTAAGAGGGTTGAGTCATTGAAGATTTGTTTCTCAGAAAACAAAAAAAAGAAATTTCAAGAATGGCAAGTGTGAACTATGCTGGTTGGTAATGAAGGTCTGTGTAAGATGTATACAGATACCTGACCATTTGGG
>NW_006399797.1:15681317-15687665 GCF_000299155.1 Elephantulus edwardii | reverse complement strand
CTAGTGGAGTATCGATTTTGTTGACCTTTTCAAAGAACCAACTCCTAGTTTTGTTGATAGTTTCAATTGTTTTTCTGTTTTCTATTTCATTTAAGATACCTGACCATTTGGAGGTAGCTGGCAAGCTTGATAGAATTATTTCACAAGGGTGGGAACAGATAGAGAAGATTGAGGAGCTATTTTCCATATTCTTCCAGGTTGGTCAAAACTCTCAATGATGTCCTGGACTAGCATATAAAATTCTCACAGGTTTTCAATTTTTAAAAATTGTCTAAACTACGTGACACATGGGAGGGGATAAACACAACAGAATGCTGTGAAGTTTTCATTGACACCTACATAACTCATAAATCCTGAAATGCAATGAAAGCACTCCTAAATAAGCAGCATGAATAATTTTATGGGGTAGCTCTCCAAGACATCATGAAGGAATAACAAATGAAAATAATTGTAAAAAGCATAACAAAAGTAGGAGACCTGGCTGGGACTATCCCATGCCTGATGAGTGTCTGTGTTGTAATTCTAACAAAGCTCCCATAAATACATGGTATTGGCTTTTGTGGTTAAGGTATTCATTTTATAGCAAGTCTCACAACCAGCAAAACATTTTCCTAGCATTGTGAAAAACTTGTTTCATCTGTCACTGAGAATTACTGAAATTGTAGTATATTTAATTCACAAATATTTTTCTATTGAGTCCATTGTAAGTGGAAGGGTTTATGATCACTGCTGAAGGCTTCACAGAGATAAATTACAAGCAGGCACCTTCCTTCAAAAAGCTAATGGGAACTGTCTCTACCACCAGGCTTTCACCACAGGAAAAACAGAGACAAATCTTTCTTAATCACTGTTCCACCACCAACTCTTTGACACAGAAGGCACCCAGTCAATCTCTGTGAATAAACAAGTGACTTCAATGGCAAAAAAGACAAATATGTCTGGCACATACCAGGTATCCCATAAATACTTATTGAATAAACACCCAAGGGCATGTTACAAAATAGATAGGAAAAATATACGTAAATGGATATAGGTTGAGGAAGAGCAGAAACCATTCTTGAAAAAGATAATAGCCAGAGTACTGTGTCTTTTTATGGCAATGAAACTATTCTATATTATACTATAATAACAGACATATAGCATTGTGCAATTGTGAAAACTCATAAGACTATAAAACACAAAGGGTGAACCTCAACATCAATGATGGGCTTTCATAATAACTACTGGTTCATTGGTTGTAATTCAGAGATTCGTGATGTTAATGACTGGAAAAATAGTATACAGAGGGGAGAGGAGGTAGAGGGGAACTTTGTACTTTCTACTTAATTAAACACAAGACCACTCTGACACATAAACAGTTGCTAGGACAAAATAAAACATCAACAATCAAAACAGTTTATGGTGTCTGAAGTGGGATTTGAAGGTTGGATAGAGTTCCAACATATAAAGATTTCAGGAATAGAGAGAACAAACTGTGTGTGTAATCTTGTTAACCGTTTGAAGATGCTTAACCATTTGGAGATACTTTCCAACTTCTTCCTCTATTCCTCAATGGGGGAAAAATGAGTGAAAGATATTTTTCATGAGAAATCACATGAATTGTACTGCCTTGAGCTCCTATCTAATACTCAGCTCTCTCTTAACCAACTTATATCTGACCCTTCAGTGGATTCCAGAGGAAAGATTACCCATCCTTCTCCTGGGGAGTTGCTGGGAGATTTGACACACCAGATGAACACGATCTTTGGGTGAGCAGTGTAATTCCCTGTGGACAATGTCACCAGTGTTCCTTCATAAGGAGGCAAAATTTTCTCTAGAGGCAATGAGGGTGAATGGCCCGGGCTGAGTCCAGCAATGCTAGCATACAGAAGAAACCATTCTCTTTGTGTGAGTTCCTACCTCCTTTGCCTCCTGAAAAATAAGGACTGAATTATAGCTACTAGATGAAGAAAATTAGCCATCTAGCTTCAACAGAACAAAACAAATATATCAGTAGCAGAGATCAAATCTCATGGTTCTTTTGATTCACCTATAAGCACAAAATAGTATACACAGTTACCACCAAAGTTTCACCATTGTGGTTATAAGTACTACTGTACACAAGTGGGTGGCTGTAGAGAACAAAAATTCATTTTCTTATAGTTCTTAAAAGTTCAAATTAGGATCTCGGGCTTGTCAATGTCTTCCTTATTGGTAATACTGAGTATTCCTTGGTTCTTTAGCAATTCTCACCTATCTTCCTCTGTGTGTGTGTGTGTGTGTGTGTGTTGAGAAATTCTATTGTCAAGGACCTCACCAAAATACTAAGGAGCAACTATGAGATATCATCTCACCCCAGGAAGAATAGCAAAATTTTACAGAACAGCAAGCAACAAATGCTGGTGAGGTTATGGAGAAACTGGAACCCTTATTCACTGTTGGTGGGAGTGTAAAATGGTGCAACCACTGTGGAAGGCAGTGTGGCGCAGTCTCAAAATTTGCAAATAGAGATATCATTTGATCCAGCAATTCCACTACTGGGAATATGCCCCAAAAGACCATAACCGACATTCAAGCAGGTATATGCAGACCCATATTTATCACGGCTTTGTTCACAATAGCAAGGAGTTAGAAACAACCTAAGTGCCCATCAACAAACAAATGGATAGAGAAGTTGTGGTATATTCACACAATGGAATACTATGCTGCATTGAAAAACAAGGAACTCATACAATATTATTCAAAATGGGTGACCCTGGAGGACATTATGCTGAGTGAAATATCTCAGTCACAAAAGGACAAATACTGCATAGTGCCACTGTTGTAAAACAGGACTGACATTGGGGTTGGGGGGAGACTGAGAAAGATGGGATAAATAATGTAAACTACATTGAAACAGATAAAGGAGAAAACTGTTTAAAAGGGATGTGTGATTAGGTATTTTCGTCATGACAGGAATCCAGGTTGCATAGTGGAGTGGATCTGGGGGGAGGGATTATAAAACAACGAAAGAATTTTTCTTTTACTTTTCAAAGAGAAGAGTGTACTGGAGGTGGGGAGGGATGGGCAGGGAAAAAAGTGCATCAATGAATGAATGGAAATCCAAAGTCTGTAAATTTTCATTAAAATTAATAATAATAATAAATTTTTTTTTTAAACCAAAACACTAAGGAGCAATGATGTCAATTTAAAGACTAAATTGTGCCTGATTCAGCTCATGGTCTTTTCAATCACTTGCTCTGCATCTGAGACCTGAACAATGAATAAGGATGACAGAAGAAGAATGAAGGCCTTTGAGTTGTGGTGTTGGAGAAGAGTATTGCATATCCTAGGGAGTGCCAAAAGAACAAACAGAGTATGTCTTGGAAAAAGTGCAACCAGAGTGTTCCTTAGAGTCAAAAATGGCTACGCTTCATCTCAGATGCTTTGTGCATGTTGCTAGGAGAGGTCATTGCTTGGAAGGGGACTTGATGCTTGGAAAGGTGGAGGGCATAGATTGACACAGTGACTGCAGTAATGGGCTCAAGTATCTCAGAGATGATGAGGATAGCACAGGATAGAGCAGGCTTCAAATCTTTTGTTCATAGGGTCACTATGAGTCATACTCAACTTCATAGCACCAATCAACAACAATAATGGTTACATTTAGAACCTAGCTTATTTGGGTATGGTCTAATTAACATATCAAAGAAAACCATTTCCAAATATGATGATGTATATTAGGATCCCAACATGTTTCGAGGCAATGTCATTCAATGCACAGTCCCCTCCAGCCCACCTTCACAGAGATCCCTAAAGACCAACCAACAAGATGAAACTCCTGGGAGTCTTGCCCTATCCACTCTCTTGTCAACAATTCTGAGAAAGCAAAAACTCTGTGGGAGGCAAGAAAAGATTATCAGTAGAACAAACTAAGGGAACACTTTTCCCTCTCTTCAGCTCATGCTGTGCCTCAGAAGATTCCCAGAGACAAGTTGGGAAGAGGAGGGAAAGGTGAGCTGAACCAGCTTTTTCACCATGGGACCTCCAGGTTCTCCAGGACGCCAAATTCAGAAGAGTCTGAATGCACTGGTTTGAAGTTCAACTTTCTTGTGCTGGCATTCTTAATAACTTTTAACAAAGGAGGCCACGTTTTCATTTTGCTTTGGGTTCCACAAATTACAAAGCCAGATCCAGTGGTGGAAGCCAATAATAACCAGACTCCAGGAAAAGACAAATTCAGACCTCCCTCTCATTTGCTGAATCAGTGTTTTATTATCTTCTCCTCTGAAGGACACTCCATGTCATAAATAGACCATGAACTGACCTCATTCCAACTGAGGGAAGACCAGAAAGCAAATCTCTATCACTGTACCACTTCTTTGAAGGCTACAGTTACATCCTTAAAAGGGGAGGGGGGGGAGAGGAAGAAGTATATTTGCATTTGTTTCATCATAAATTTGTTGGATAAATGTTAGATTTTTCTCCCAAAAAACCCCCAATATTTTAATAAAGTAGGTAGCTCAACATGAAGAAAACAAAGATTCTCACCACTGGGCCATTTGGCAGCATCATGATAGATGGTGAAGAGACTGAGATTGTTAACAGCTTTAGTTTGCTTGGCTCCACAATCAACACTCTCGGTACCTACAGCCAGGAAATCAAAAGACAAATTGCATTGGGAAAATCTGCTATCAGAGACCTTGTCAGAGTACTGAAGAACAAAAATGTCAGTCCGGAGACTAATGTGCACCTGATCCAGGCCATGGTCTTTGCAATTGTTTGCTGTGTATCAGAGAGCTGGACAATGACTAGGGATGATAGAAGGAAAATTGATACCTTTGAGCTGTGATGTTGGAGAAGACTATTGAATATACCATGGACTGCTAGGAGAACAAACAGGTTCATCTTAGAGAGGGTTAAACCAGGCTGCTCCTTGAAGGCAAGAATTCTGAAGCTTCATCTGACATACTTTGAACATGTTGCAAGGAGGCACCAGTTCTTGGAGAGGGATGTCATGCTTGGGATGGTGGAGGGACAGCACAGGAGAAGACGACCCTGGATGAGATGGATGATTCAGTCAGTAACTGGGGTAATGGGGGTAGTTGTATCAGAGACAATAAGATTGGCGCAGGACAAAGCAGGGTTTAGGGCTGTTGTACATAGGATTGCTATGAGTCGGAGGCAACTGGGCAGCACACAACAACAACAGGCAGCTCAAGAAAACTTGCCCTCGATATTGCTGGGGTGTGCCCGTCTTCTGGCCACTCACACAGCCTTGCCTTGGAGGCATGTAAGTCCAGGAGAAGAATTCAGCAAATACACAGGATTTCAACTTCTTTCCTCTCCTCACAGGTTTCCCTCCTAAGCCTTTACTGGAATATTTCACAATTCCGTATCTAACTTAATTTCTACCTCCCATCTTCTTTTTCTTTTTTTTTTTTTTATAAGGAAAGCCATACTTGGATGCTACCCCTAAATTAGCTTTATCTTTCCATTTTCAATCATCTGGTGTTCTCACAGATTGTTCTTAAAACTTTTCTGGCTGTGCCTTGCTCTTCCAGCTCCTGCCCACCTCATAGTATCCACTCCCTGGCCTGTTCTTGGCATGCAAGTCCCAGGTGTTGAGGCCAGCATGGTCACGGTTAATTATCTCATAGAAACTCTCACAAGAACCATTAGGTTCTCTCTTCCCCTCAGGCTTTGTAGGCCCTTTTCCTAAATGCTGGATCATTCCTACCTGTCCTCAGGACTCAGCTCAGATGTCCCTTTCTCTGAGATTCCTTCCTTGACATGTCCCATCTCATCCTGTGCCCAATACAAAGACCAAATTTATGCCTCCATCCCATTGCTTCTTCCTTATAGAAATACTTACCATTCTGTACTTATTACCCTCTGAACTTGTCTATATCCCTCAGAGACTCTACGATAGGAGCAGAGACTGGCCTCCAAGTTTTATATTCCCAATATTTGGCAGCTCAAAATATAGTTGTTGGGTGTTATCAAAGGCTGGGTACTGTGTTAAGTGATTTTCATTTATACTTCACAATAATTAGAAGGACAGGATCTATTTCCTCATTTTATAGATAGAGAAAGTAAGGTGCAAACAGACAGGTTGCTCAAGGTCACACAGTTAGAAGTAGTATAGCCAGTCTTACCAGACTTTAAAGTCTATGTTTTAGTTCCCTGTACCAGTCAGAGTTCAATCAGAGAAGCAGAGAAAGCAGATCCACTTAGAATGATACATGGTTAGGGCTTTTATTTAAGGATTAGCCCTTAGTTCTCAATTTAATCAAAGAGAAATGTGTACTTAGTGTTGCTATCAACATTATAAGTATAAAGAGACTGCCAAATATAGCCAGAAATACACAATCTGAAGAGGATAAAATT
>NW_006399797.1:15668053-15678392 GCF_000299155.1 Elephantulus edwardii | reverse complement strand
CGAGTTACCTCTGTACAGCAACGCACAGACCAGTGCTATACCACCTAGAAGAATGTTTGACAGGAAGACAATTGGAACCTGGCTGAGGGCCACAGATGACAATCACCCACCTTCAGCTTGATAGCACAGCTTCCTTCCACTAGGCCAATGTAGCTCTCTCTTGCTCATCGTCATTGTTATTGTTGTTTAATGCCGTCAAGTCCTAGACGACTCATAGCGACCCTATGAACGAACAGCCTGAGCACTGTTCATACGTAGAGTTTCCAGAGGCAAGCCATTCTGGAAGTGGATGCCGCTCCAGCTTCCAGGCTTGATTTAGTCGGGAAGCTCCAGCCAACACTGTCCGCCATGGGTGCCCATTACCACGATTGGCACATCTGTCAAACATTCTTCTAGGTGGTACAGCACTGGTCTGTGTGTTGCTGTACAGAGGTAACTCGTGGTTGCTGTGATGCTGAAGCCTGTGACAGTGATGTGCCAGTCGTGGTAATGGGCACCCATGGTGGTGGACTTAGAATATACCCTGAGAAAATGAGAACTGAGGCACAAAAGGATATTTGTACACAAATGTTCATAGTAGCATTATTCATCATCGCAAGAACATGGAAATAGCCCAAATGTCCAACCACAGATGAATGGATTGAGAAATTATGGTACATTCACACAATGGAATACTATGCAGCACACAGGAGCAATGATTTTCAAATTATTACCTAATTTGGGAGAGACCGGAGAGCATTTTGCTGAGTGAACTAACTCGGTCCCACAAGGATAAACATTGTATAAAACCACTATTGTAGAATGAGTATAAGAATCCAAGAGTGGTGGGAGTGGTTGGAAGCAGAAGGATGAGGATGTTCAGGGAGCGGGGGAGATTAATCATGTGGTTGTAAAATTTGTTGGGTGGGGGGGATGAGGGAAATTGAAATAATTTGCTCTTGAAAATAACGTATTTGAATTTTGTAAGTAAACTAGTAGAAAATTTTAAAAAATAAATATATGATTGTGTATTATTTGCATAAAATAGATGATCGGGTATTTGCACGACAACAGTCCAAAATGAGAGTTCATAACAAGATAGATTGGGAGACCAGCTTGGGGCGGGGGCGGAGGGGGGGAGAAAATTGTGCAACAGTGAAAGAATCTTTTTAAAGAGAAAAGTGAACTGGGGAGTGGGTAGGGAGGAAAAAGTGCAACAATCAATGAATGGAAATGCAAATTTTCTTTAAATTTTCATTAAAATATCAAGTTTTTTAAAAACTGGGGGCGGGGGGAGAAATTCCATATGACCAAACTATTCCATTGCTTGGAATATACCCGAAGAAAATGAGAACTGAGGCACAAACGGAGACTTGGGATTTTTTGGTGTGTGTGTTTTTGTTGCTGTTTTTTTTTTTAAATTGAGGTGTTGTTTACTTGTTTTCCAAATTTTTTTGTTGACAAATCAGGGAAACAGGCCATATCTTTTCAATCACATCAGCCATAACAAACAGTTATTTGAAGCAACGCGGGGAAAGCATTGGTATGCTTTGATTTTGCAGACATGATACTAGATGTTGCCTGCTGTTAGCTTGGTGATCAGACAAACGGAGACTTGTAAACCAATGTTCATAGCAGCATTATTCACCATTGCAAGAACATGGAACAATCAAGGGATTGAGAAGTTAGTTATGGTACAGTCACACAATGGAATACTATGCAGCATGCAGGAGCAGTAGTTTTTTTTAATTATTACCTAACTTGAGAGGGACTGGAGAGCATTATGCAACCAACTGAGTCCTGTATAAAACCATTATTGTTGAATGAGCATGAGAATCTAAGGGAGGAAGAAGGTGGACACAGAGGGGTCACACAATTCGATGTGTAGGGGTTAGGGAAATGGGAAAGAACTGGTGTGAAAAAAAAAGTATTCTAATTCTGTAAATAAATTCATATAATAATAATAATAGCAATAATTTTTAAAAGAATAACATACTAAAAAAATTAGAATTGTAAAAATCTAGAGAGCTGCACTGACTTTTTCTACACATGAGTTATTCACCTTCTCCTCATATTTGCATCTCAATTTCCCTCTGTGAAGCTACTTTATCTTTACACCTATTGTATCTGCTTTAGGAAGACCCTCACTCCAGGAATGAACATTTGGACAAGTAATAAGGTCTTATCTAATGCATGAGGGCAATCACAATTGTGGACACAGCACTTAGTGCAAGCATAGATGTATGATCCTCACTGAATCTGTCCAAGTCAAGGAGATTCATCAGAGAAGTCAATTCCGTAGATCACGACCCTGCAGAAAGGAATCTCTCCGAGAAAAGAGCTAACAGTGTATCCCTAGGATTAGTACTACTCAATGTGCTAACTTCTCCCATGTATTTCTTCCTGTATCAGACCTTCTTGTGTCAGACCTGTATGCAGAATACTTCTTATTGCTTTATGTACTGTCAGATCATAACAGTTGACCCCCAGTGGGTTTTCAGAAGCTGTAAAGCTCACAAGAGGAGATTGTCCGTCTTTTCACCATGGAGTAGCTGGTAGATACTAACCACTTGTCTTTAGGTTAGCGGCTCAACCCCTTACCCACGAGGCGTCAGAGCTCTCTGTAGACTCCTTAGTAATGCTTATTATCAATTTTAAATATAGACTAAAATGCTCACCTGTAGCCATCAAATCAGAACTGACTCATAGCTGACCCTCTATTGGGTTTCTGAGACTGTAAATCACACAAGAGGAAATTGCCCATCTTTTTTCCTATGGAATAATTAGTAGATTTGAGCCACCAGAGAAGAGCAGCTTTGGGGTTTACTGAGAAAGTCCCTACAGAGTAGGCCGCATGAGCTCCCTATTACAGAATAACATGTAATATCATTTTAGACAGCTTAAGCGTATCTTGGAGTATATGAATGCCATATATTTTTGTGTGTGTGGTGAGGTTTTGTTTGTTTATTTGGATTTTTTTTTAAATTTTTTTATCAATTTTAATGAAAGTTTACAGACTTAGGGTTTTCAGTCATTCATTGTTGCACTTTTCTCCCTACCTACCCCTTCCTCCCCAATTCACTCTTCTCATTGAAAAGTGAAAGAAAAACTCTTTCATTGTTATGCAATCCCTCCCCCCAAATCCACTCCATTATGCAACCTTCACTCTGGAATTCTGTAATGGCTCCCTCATCTGTTTCAATGCAATATACATCATTCCTCCCCTCCTTCTCTGTCTTCCCTCAAACCTGATGTCAGTCCTGTTTTACAACAGTGGCCCTATGCAATATTTGTCCTTTTGTGACTGAGATATTTCAGTCAGCATAAAGTCCTCTAAGGTCATTCATTTTGCATAATGTATCAAGAGTTCCTTGTTTTTCAATGCTGCATAATATTCCAGTGTGTGAATATATCAGAGCTTCTCTATCCATTCGTTTGTTGAATGGGAACTTGGGTTGTTTCCAGCTCTTTGCTATTGCGAACAAAGCCAAATAAACATGGATGTGCATATATCTGCTTGGGTGGTGGTTTTCATTTCTTTGGTGTGTATTCCAGTAATGGGATTGCTGGGTCAAATGGTATTTCTACTTCCAATTTTTTGAGAAAGTGCTATACTGCCTTCCATAGTAGTTTCATCATTTTACACTACCACCAACAGTGAATAAGGGTTCCAGTTTCTCCACAACCTTGCCAGCATTTGTTGCTTGCTGTTCTGTTAAATTTTGCTGTTCTTCCTGGGGTGAGATGATATCTCACAGTTGTTTTAATTTGCATCTCTCTTAGAGCTAGGGATTTTGAACATTTCTTCATGTGCTTGTTAGCCATCTGAATGTCTTCTTCAGTGAAGTGTCTGTTCATATCTTGTGTCCATTTTTCTATTGGATTATTTACCTTTATCTTGTTGTGGTGCTCAAGTATTTTATAAATTCTAGATATAAGTCCCTTATCTGATATGTCATTACCAAATACTTTTTCCCAGTCTGTGGCTTCCCTTCTTACCCTGCTGGAGAAGTTTTTGGATGTGCATGGGGTTTTGATTCTTAGAAGATCCCATTCATCTACTTTATCTTCTCCTGGTTGTAGGTGTTTTGAACCATCTTATTGAGGCTCTTCCTTTCTGTCTCTGACTCTCTTCATTTCCCATCATCATGTCTTTTCCCAAGGATTGGCCCCACCTGACCATATGCTCAGGATATGTTATTGTTGTTGTTATGTGCTATCAAATCACCTGTGATTCATAGCAACCCTCTACACAATGACTCTGAACTCTCTGGTCCTATCCTAAGCCAACGTCATCATCTCTGACAGACCTAATCCCATTTCTCCAGTCACTAAATCAATCCATCTCATTCTGGGTCTTCCTCTCCTACACTCTACCTCTACCCTTCAAAGCATGATGTTCTTTTCTAAGGACCAGTCCCTCCTGGCAATGTACCCAAAATATGTGAGACAAACCTTCAAAATCCTTCTCTCCAAGGAGCAGCTTGGTTTCACTTTCTCCAGGATGGACCTGTTTGTTCTCCTGGCAGTCCACAGTCTGTACAACAGTCTCCTCTAGCACACCTCAAAGGCAACAATTCTTCTGTCATCCTTAGTTATTGTCCAGCTCTCTCTGATGCATAGCAAATAATTGTGAAGACCAAGTCCTGCATCAGGTGCACCTTAGTCTCTTAGGGGCACCCTGGTTACACTTCCTCCAAAACAGACTTGCATTTCCTCCAAGGCATACTTATTATTTTGGCAGTGAATGGTATATTCCATATTCTTCTCCAACACTACAAGTCAAAGGCATTGATTCCTAATTTCCTGTCCAACTTTCAGATGCATAGGAAGCAATTAAAAACACCATGGTTTAGATCTGGTATACTTTACTTAGTCTTTATACTGATATCCTTAGTGTTGCCCAGCTAGCTCTGTTAGTAGATCATGAGACTCTTGGTCTTCTGTGCTTTGGAGAGTTTTTTGGCAGCAAATTCCACAAATGCAAAACATCTCTTGATTTCTTGGCTGCAGCTACTAGAGGTGTTGATTGTAGATCCAGGTAAAATTCAATCATTTCTCCATTCATCATGATATTGCCCATTGATCCAGTGGTGAGGATTGTTATTTTCTTAAGGTGTCCTGACCCAGGCCATGATGTTGTCAGTCACTTGTTATGCAAGAGCTGGACAATGAAAAAGGATGACAGAAGAACTGACGCCTTTGAACTGTGTTGTTCAAGAAGAAGGCAGTCTCATGGACAACTAAATGAACAAACAGATGTGTCTTGGAGAAGGTATAGCCAGAGTGCTCCTTGGAGATAAAGATGTTGATGCTTCATCTCACATGCTTTGGACATGTTGCTAGGAGAGATTATTACTTGGAGAGGGACATCATGCTTGATAAGGTAGAGGCTCTACGAAGGGGAGAAAGACTCACCAGGTGGACTGACACACTAATGACAACAATGGGCTTGAAGGTGTCAGCGATTGTCAGGATGCTACAAGATAGGACCGCGTTTAAATCTGTAGTCATAGGCTCACTGTGAGTCATACTCGACTCAACAACACCCAAAAAAATGATGTTGAGATGTAATCCATTTTGAACGTTCTAGTCATTGATCTACAGCAAGTGCTCCTTCACTTTCTACCACTGAGGCTGTGTTATGTGCATATATATGTGCATAGTATATGAAGACCTCCTTGGATGAAGCAAACATTCTTTAACATGGTACCCTAGGTCCTCCAAGGTTTGACCCAGAGTTCTTTGTTTCCTCACATTTTCCCTTCACTCTTTCCTTTCCTGCCACATCTTGTTCCGATGGTCTAATTATTGCTTTGCTGGAGAAGGAGGGACAACCTCCTCCTGTACCAATCAGATCCGATTTGACAGTACACACACAAAATAATAAAATAAAAAGAAAAAATTTTAAAAAGGTCTAATTATTATTTCATGTCCTAATGCCACATACTTCTTCATATAGAAGAACATATAGCTTCTTGAACAATTTGCTCAACATACAGAATGAATAGGTACAGAGAAAGGATACAACCTTGACACACATCATTCCTGATTTTAAACAATGTAGTATTCCCTTGCTCTGTTTGGACAACTGCTTATTGGTCTATGAAAAAATTTCACATGAACATAATTAAGTGTTGCTGGAATATCCACATTAATTATGATTTGTTATGATCCCCACATCCAAATGCTTCTTTATAAACAATAAGCAAGTAAACATCATCCTGGTAGTCTCTGCTTTTATCCAAGGTCCATCTGATATAAGTAATAATATTCCTTGTGCCAGAGTCTCTTGTGATTTAAGTTTGAATTTTTCGCAGTTCTCTGCTAATACACTCCTCCAGCAATTTTAAAATAATCTTCTGTCAGGGGCCTGGCTAACTTGCAAGGCAAGACTAGCACTACATTTGTAAAACCAGCAGAACTGATTCCATCTTGGCTAGAACCATCTCGAATGGAAACCTAAATGAGATAATGTGATTACCCCTGCAGGTGTGTCTCAGAAACCTAAATGAGATAATGTGATTACCCCTGCAGGTGTGTTTTTTGGAAATCTATATAAGCCTTTTTAGGGATAATAAAAAGAGGGATTCATGATCAATGAGGAGGCTCTCTGCATCTTCATTTAATCCTTGTCCCTTCTCTCAGCGGAACTGTTTCTATATATCGGGGCAGGACCTCAATAATCCTCTGCAAAGTTTTATTCATGTATTATATTAATAGTATTGTTTGAAAATATCCACACTGTTGGATCATTGGGGGTTTTTTTAAATGGGATCAAATATGGATTTCTTCCAGTCATTTGACCAGCTAGCTGTCTTCCATATTTGTTGATAGAAACTGGTGATAATGTCCAGGGTTGCATCTGTTTCCTTAAACATCTTAATCGATATTCCATCAACTCTTGGGGCTTTATTTTTCTGCTGCCTTCTGTGTAGCTTGTACTTTTTCCTTCATTACCATTGGATTTTTATCATATGCTACTTCCCGAAACTAAGAAGCAACCTTGCTTGCTGAAACTGAGGAGGACCTGAAGTACTTGCTGCAGAAGGTCAAGATGGATTAATAGTCTTCAAAATGCACTGAAGCTCAACATCAAGAAAACAAAGATTCTCACCACTGGGCCAATTGGCAGCATCATGATAGATGGTGAAAAGACTGAGATTGTTAACAGCTTTAATTTGCTTGGCTCCAAAACCAACTATCTTAGCACCAGCAGCCAGGAAATTAAAAGACATATTGTGCTGGGATCAGAGAGTTGGACAATGACCAAAGAGGATAGAAGGAGAATTGATGCCTTTGAGCTGTGGTGCTGGAGAAGAGTATTGAGAATACCATGGACTGCTAGGAAAACAAACAGATTCATCCTGGAAAGGGTTAAACCGGGTGACTCCTTGGAGGCAAGGATTCTGAGGCTCCATCTAACATACTCTGGACATGTTGTGAGGAGAGACCGGTCCTTGGAGAAGGACATCATGCTTGGGAAGGTGGCGGGACAGCGCAGGAGGGGAAGGCCCTCTATGAGGTGGATTGATTCAGTGACTGGGATAATCAGGATGGGAGTGTCAGAGACAGTGCGATTGGCACAGGACAGAGCGGAGTTTAGGGCTGTTGTACATAGGGTCGCTATGAGTCACAAGTGACTCGATGGCACATAACAACAACAACAATTGTGCTGGGAAAGTTGGCTCTCGGAGGCCTCTCAAGGTACTGAAGAACAACGGTGTCTCTCTGGAGACTAGGGTGCACCTGATACAGGCCATGGTCCTTGCAATCACTTCCTATGCATCAGAGAGATGGACAACGACTAGGCAAGATCAAAGGAGAATTGATTCCTTTGAGCTGGAGAATAGTATTGAATATATCATGGACTGCTAAGAAACAAACAGGTTTGTCCTGGAGAGGATGAGACTAAGGTGCTCCTTGGAGGCAAGGATTCTGAAGCTTCTTCTGACATACTTTAGACATGTTGCAAGGAGGGACCAGTCCTTGGAGAGGGATGTCATACTTGGGAGGGTGGAGGGACAGCGCAGGAGAGGAAGACCCTAGATAAGATGGATTGATTCAGTGACTAGGGTAATGGGAATAGGTGTATCAGAGACAGTGAGATTGGCACAAGATAGAGCAAGGTTTAGGGCTGTTGTACATAGGGTCATATAATGGCACATAACAACAACAATGACAAAAACTAGTTAAAGAATCCTAAACTAGCTATATTTAACATATTGTTTCAAATTTTTCTGTTAATGGTTCTCAGTTGATGTGTTAGGATAAACTGAAATCAGTCAAATTTAGGTCTGATCAAGCTTTATTTTTGCTTCATTGTCAATAAATAAAATGTTGCTCACAGAAGGGCATGCAGTGCAGTGTAGAACATGATATAAACCACAAAGGGCAAAACATATGGAGAGAAAATAATAGGAAGCCAGTTTCCAAGGAAGAGCACCACTTTCTTACAATGTATGAGATTCTCTAGCTGAGACTTTTGACTCTTTTAGAATGCTAGCTACGTGAGGGAGAGACGGTTTATTGTATTTATAGTTGTAGTCAATAATAAGAAAAAAACAATTGATAAGAATGGAGGGAGGGTTAGAGTTCATGCTTCACTAAAAAAATGATCAAAATTTCATGAAATACTGTGCAACATGAGTGAGTCCAGAATAAATTATACTAAATTATATAAACCAGTCACAAAATGACTATTATGATACAAGACCACTATTATAGAAAGTAAGGAAATGTTTACACACAATTAGAAACAATCTTGGAAAGTTGACAGGATGGGATAGGAGGGAGGGGGAAGTAAATTTTTTTAAATAGATAAATTGGGGAAAGGGAAAGGAAATGTGCAGTAAGAAGTTATTGACATTAATTAATTGTAATTTTTGTTACAAGTGTAATTTATAACATTGTTATTGTTGTTGTTGTTAAGTGCCATCAAGTTGACCGTATGAACAAAAGACCTAAACCCTGTTCTATAACTATCATCATTTCTCTATGTTTAAATAGTTTCCAGAGGCATGTGGGTTAGGAAGTGGATGCCACACCTGCTTCAAAACCTGAATCCATCTGGGAGCTCCACCAGACACTGTCCATGATGGGCAACCATTATGGCATTTGGCACACCTATGGCACAATGTTCAGCAGCATCACAGCAAACCCAAGTTACTTCAGTACAGCAAATAGACAGAAAACTGCTGTACCACTTAAAAGGCCAAAACGTAAAGGTGTATGCTCATAAGAATTCAGTGGAAGATAAGACTCTTTTTAAAAAAAAAAAAAAAAACAGCAAGAAGGAATCATTTCATTTAGAGGCTCAGAAATTCAGACAGCTGATTCTGTGGTAGGTTCTTGAAGGCAGTGGATCCTGTGGGAAAATTTTCTCTTTCTCTCTTGTAACTCTCTTTGGGTTCTGGCCATCAACCTATGGCTTGGCAGTGTGGCTCCTTACCACTTTCCCACCAATCCTCTCTAACAGTGCAAAAACAAAGGAAATCACAGAACAGTAGAAATCATACAATTCAGAGAGATTTTACTGATCCACCAAAAGTCAGGAATCTAACAATTTACTAACTCCACAAGTTTCTGTGTATATGAACTGAGATACAAAGACTTTTCACCCACAAACAACAAGAAAGACAAATAATCAAGAGATTTTTCAGCAAGCCTATTACTGTACTACTATCATCACAGACCTGTGCCACACCAGACTAGAGTATCTGCATATTTCATCAAACAAAGTTCAGAGCATATCTCACCCATTGTATGTTAAATGTCAACCATTTCAAATCACTCCTACCTCCTACTGTAGTGCAGATAGTGAACAGATAATTGTACAGACATTCCATAAGGGATCAGAAGATCCACACACCAAGAAAGGAGATTAAAATACAATCTACAATGGCAATACCACCATACTGTGCTGGAAACAGCAGACAACATCAAACCCTACAAAAAATAAAACAAAGTCACACACACACACAACTCCACATGTAAATAGGATCATTGGATCCCCGAGAAGAAGAAAGACTAATGGAATTCTCTGACAGGGAATGCAAAAGAATGACAATCAAGTGTTTTCACAAAATAAAAAAAAAACAAAAACAACCAAACAACCAAGGAACTCTACAAAGATCTACTAGCAAACTCTAGAAGAATTTTAAAAATCAATATATTACAAAGCAGGGAAAAACAATAGAAACTTCAGAAACCATTGGAAAGCAAGTAACTGCAAGCCAGAATCATAAGACCACTTTTTAAGAAGCTGCCAACATGTTGGAGACTTAGAAGAGCAGATCTGGGGGAGCTCTGGTGGCCTAGTGGCAAGAAGCTGCACTGCAATCCCAGAGGTACGCAGTTC
>NW_006399797.1:15659096-15660813 GCF_000299155.1 Elephantulus edwardii | reverse complement strand
TGTCAGAGGCAATGAGATTGGCACAGGATAGAGCACGGTTTAGGGCTGTTGTACATAGGGTTGCTATGAGTCGCAAATGACTTGATGGCACATAACACCTCCTGTGAAGATTTACAGCTTTGGAGACCTGAAGGTGGGTCACTGTGAGTCAGAATCAACTCAATAGCAGGTTTACTGTTAGAGAAGACAGAAGAAAATATTCTATGTTAAAATCCTCATCTTCCATTCAGTTCAATTCCTGGCCAATCCACCTCACAGCCATCTCTCATCTGTGAGTGGGGGCTTACTATGTTGCTGTGTAATAGTAATCAGATGTTACTATGATGCAGTCATATGTACTATGTAACATAGGAATCATATAGAACTAATCATTTGTTACTATGATGCTAACTAAAACAGGTTTCACTATCGTTTCCAGACTAAGATGGGTTAGGAAGAAAAGATTGGCTATCTATTTTTAAAAGCCAGCCAGTGAAAACACAATGGCTCACAATGGTCCATGATAGCCTATTAAGGAGATAAGGAGATGGTAGTGCTTTTGTGGTGCTGTAAATGGAGTCATTCTGAATTGGGGATCAACTTAACTCAAGCTAACAACAGTTCTTACTGATAGTAGTAGAAAAGGAATAGACACTTTAATTCCTTACATCAATTTGGGGAACTTGGAAGTCCTTGAGCAAGACTGAGTCAATACCTCAGCTTTTTACTTCTTTAATTTCCTATCTCCAATCACTTTTGCCTCTATCTCACATCTGTAATCCACTCACTCCTAAGACGTTTTTTGGTTCTTGTCTTCATCCATAATGGTTCCTCTTTTATACTTTCATGCCTTTTGCAACTTTTTCCTCTTTGCTTTTGCTTTTAGATAAAAATACTTTTTAAAAATCAGAATAAGTAATGTAAGTTGGTGGGAACCCCCCCCCTCCCCAAAAGCACATGGATTTTTTTTTGGGGGGGGAATCCTCAAAATATTGCAACCCAGGGATTATTGCTCAGCATTTTTTAGTAACTGTCAAACTTTCTGCTATCAATCAGTGTTGTGTTCTCTTTAGCAAATGGAATGCTGTTATTAATTTTATCATTATAATCTGAATTTCCCATGAAACAATTTCTCTCTTTCTAAGTTAATAAATACAGCTCTACATCATGGTTTTTAATGGTTGCAAAGAATTTGTTATATGGCTGTAAAGGCCTTTATCTAAATCAGAGTTTCAAGGGCAAACTGTTGACCTTTTGAACTAGACCACTACTCTTTGTAGGTACCTTTGTGACTGATGTAGCATATATAGCCACACACCTGATCTCTGTCCCCAGGTGCTAGTAATACACCACTACTGGGCATGGCAATCAAAGATTGCCTCCAGACATTGTAATGTCTCTTTCAGGGTATTGTCACCAACAATTGAGAAACACTTGTCTAACCAATTTGTTTTCTTTAGACATTTATATTTAATCTACCTGTTTCAACAACAACAACAAAGTAGTATTTACATGTATAAACTCAACATTCTTTAAATTGTTTCTAGCTCACTCAAAATTTTTGTGTCTTTAAATTTTAGATATAATAGGGGAGCTCTGGTGGCCTACTGGCAAGGAGCTGCAACTACAATCCCAGAGGTTCACGGTTCGAATCCACCAGATGCTCTGCTGGGGAAGGAGGAACAATCTCCTCCTGTACCAGTCAGATCTGATTTGACGGTACACGCACACAAAAATA
>NW_006399797.1:15658076-15658996 GCF_000299155.1 Elephantulus edwardii | reverse complement strand
CCTCCTTTACCAGTCAGATCCAATTTGACGGTACACATGTTAAAAAAAAAAAAGAAGAAGAGCAGATCTGCAGAGATGGAAAACAAAGTCAAGGAAGCAGAAGATCAAGCACTCAGCAATCGCTATAAGAGGAAAAAGTATTTCTAAAGAGTTAATTAATGAAATTATTTTAGTTATAAAATGAAAACATACATATATAACATTTTAAATGTTATAAAAATTGATATTTGCTTAAAAAAACTATGATTTGTAAACATTCACTCAAATGAAAATATATAAAATAAAGATTAGGGAGAAAGGAGGTAGTAGGGAAGGAAGGAAATGTGAGTGTCGGTCAAGGAAATACATAGATTTATTCCATGATGCCACAGAACTGAATAAGAATCATGGAAAAAAATTATTACAGTGGATGCTTTGAGAATCACTGCAATGTTGTGTTACTCTGTTCCAGAAACGCTGGTGCTATTTGATTACTTGAATAGCATTTTTAAATATCTGTTATTACTGTAAATCATCACACATTCTAGAATTCCCAAGTTTATCACAAACACAGATGTATATAAAAATCGTTCATAAATTCCAAAGGAGATTGTGAGAATGGTGTGGGGTTGGGCAAGGTTCTGATATGTTGTTTATAAGGTAGGTCATTGTAAGCCATAGTGACATGACCTCATCTAATAGCAACAACACTGATTAGATAGCTGTGACCTAGGAGAATAATGGAATCTTGAACTTTAATGAAAAACATTTTGGGTTTTGCTAATAATTTCCATATCATTTATTATAAATAGTAGTCTTTCCACTCAACAATATTGTAAGTTTGTGTTTTTTTTCTTTTATTGTCATTAAGAATTAATAGGGTTGGACGGTACACTCACACAAAAATAATAAAATAAAATAAAAATTTACAAAAAAAGAAT
>NW_006399797.1:15652332-15657901 GCF_000299155.1 Elephantulus edwardii | reverse complement strand
AACAAACACATGAAGAAATGTTCAAAATCTCTAGCTCTAAGAGAGATGCAAATCAAAACAACTATGAGATATCATCTCACCCCAATAAGAATAGCAAAATTTAACAGAACCGTGAACATCAAATACTGGCAATGTTGTGGAGAAACTGGAACACTTATTAACTGTTGGTAGGAATGTAAAATGGTGTAACCACTGTGGAAGGCTGTATGGCGTTTTCTCAAAAAGTTGCAAATAGAAATACCATTTGACCCAGCAATTCCACTACTGGTAATCTACCATAAAGAAACCATAACCGCCACCCAAGCAGATATATGCACACCCATGTTTATCGCGGCTTTGTTCGCAATAGCAAAGAGCTGGGAACAACCCAAGTGTCAATCAACCAACGAATGGATGGAGAAGCTCTGGTATATTCACACAATGGAATACTATGCAGCATTGAAAAACAAGGAACTCATGAAATATTATACAAAATGGATGACCCTGGAGGACATTATGCTGAATGAAATATCTCAGTCACAAAAGGACAAATATTGCATAGGGCCACTGTTGTAAAATGGGACTGACATCAGGGTTGAGGGAAGACAGAGAAGGAGGGGAGAAATGATGTATACTGCATTGAAACAGATGAGAGAGAGAACACAGTAACTAGGGCAATGGGGGTTGGTGTAGGAATTAGTGAAACTGCCTCAGGACAGGGCAGGGTTCAGAGGTACTGTCCATAGGGTCACTATGGGTCACAGGCGACTCGACATCTCATAACAGCAAATACCACAGTGACAGAGAATCCAAGAGATGCAAGCTTAAGAGCAGAAGCAGCATACACAGTGGAAGGAATTATTAGATATTACAGGGCAGTTGTTGTTATGTGCCATCAAGTTGAGTGTGAATCCTGTGAACAGGTCTGAACCCTGTCTTATCCTGTGCTATCCTCACCATCTTTGACAGACTTGAGCTCATTGTTACTAACACTGTGCCAATTCATCCCATTGAGGCTCTTCCTCTCTTTCGCTTGGAAAAAGCACTTCTCTACCTTTCCAAACATGATGTACCTTTCCAAGGGCTAGTACTGACAACATGCCCAAAGTGTGTGAGAAGAAGATTTGCCATTCTTATCTCAAAGGATCACCCTGACTGCACTTTCTCTAAGACATATCTGTTTGGTCCAAAGGATATTCAGCACTCTTCTCCAGTGCCACAATTCAAAGGCATTGATTCTTCTTTTGTCATCCTTATTCATTGTCCAGCTTTCTCATGTTGTTTTTGTTGTGTGTACATGCTTGGGAGGGTGGAGGGACAGCGCAGAAGGGGGAGGCCCTCTATGAGGTGGATTGATTCAGTGACTGGGATAATTGGGGTGGGAGTGTCAGAGACAGTGCAACTGGCACAGGACAGAGCGGAGTTTAGGGCTGCTGTGCATAGGGTCGCTAAGAGTCGCAAGCGACTCGACGGCACATAACAACAACAACACTGTCAAGTTGAAACCAATCCAAAGCTGACCCTCTAGTGAGTTTTCATAGTAAGTGAATAAAAAGACTAGAGCTTGAACCAGGTGCACTTTATTTTCTAACTGACTTCATTGCTTCTAAGTACTTTGGAAATTTCCTCGACAGCACACTTTTCTTTGCAACATGTCTTTTGATTTCTTGACTGCTGGTGCCACAGGTGTTCATTATGGATCCCACTAAGAAGAAATCATTGACAATTTAACCTTTTTTTTTTCATCTATTATGATGTTGATTATTAACTTGGTGGTGAGGATTTTTGTTTTCTTGATGTTGAGATGTACTCCATATTGAAGGCTGTAATCTTTGATCTTCTGCAGCAAGTGTTTCCAGTCCTCTTCAGCTTGAGCAATCAAGGTTGTGTCGCCTGCAAACCACAGGGTGTTAAGTCTTCCTTCTATTCTGATGCTACATTCTTTTTCAAAGATTCCAGATCTTGGATGATTTGCTCAGTATACAGATTCAATAGTTATTGGTGACAATTTCTTAGTGACAGAAATTAGAGTGGGGAATGAATGACTGAGGTTTGTTATGTTCAGTGATTTATTCATTGCAAATACCTTTTCTAAGAAACATAAACAGTGACTTATACACTTGGAATTCACCTGATTGACTGCACAGAGATCTGATTGTCTACATCTGTGGAATCACTGGAGAAGTTCAATACTAGCAGTCAAAACCAGGCCAGGCACTGACCATGGACCAGACCATCAATTGCTCATGTGTAAGTTCAAATTGAAGGTGAAGAAAATTTTCTAAAACCCACAAGATGCAAACTATAACCTTGAGTCTATCCCACCTGAATTTCAAAACCATTTCAAGAAGTTTGAGGCACTGAACATTAATGATAGAAGACCAGATGGATTTTGGGATGACATCAAGGTTATCCTCCATGAAGAGAGAGAAAAGTTGTTATTATGTGAGGAGAGGAGAAAGAAACAACAAAAATTAATATCAGCAAGTACAGGGTACTATAGTCTAAATACAGAATTTCATGAAAACTTGTCTTTAAAAAAAACAGTGCATTTTCACAAATTCTGTCTTTGTTAAGCAAGTTATTCTTAAGCTAAGAGTAACACAAAGTAGAGTGAAAGTGGTTTAGTCCATAAGGAGTTGCACTACTAACCACCACCACCACCATCACCTTGTCCCATCTGAAAATAGACCACAAAAAAAACCCAATCCCACCCCTTATTACTATCAAGCTGGAATCAACTCATAGCTGTGCCTCTGGCAGGTTTTCAGAGACTATAATTGCAAGGGAGAACATTGCCCATCTTTCTCCCATGGAGGAGGTGGTGGATTCGAACTGCATAACTTTGAAATGAGGCTCCTCACTGACTAAGCCACTAGAGCTCTAGCCTAAACATAGTTCAAATCTGCCAAAGGTTCAGAGAGAGAAAGATAGGCAATCTTGTCTGTTGCGATTTATAGCCTTGGAAATCCAGTAGAGGGTCAGCTATGAGTCATTCCTAGAGAGTTACAGTCATTCTGACTAGGTGGCCATGAGTTAGGTTAAAACAAACTGAGAAACAATGTATTCTAAGTTTATGAATAAACTAGTATAAAAATGTATATGAATGGTTATATGAAACACAATGTAAATGATTGTATAAAACAATGTATATGAATGAAAAATACTGTAAAGATATTGTTATTGACAGTTCACAGCAACTCTATGAACAAAAGTCCTGAACATGCTTATGCATGTTTTTATTGTTTCTTTATTTTTTCTTTTTCTTTTCTTTTTTTTAATTTTTTCTTTCTTTTTATTCTTTATATTTCTTTCATTATTTCTCTAAGTTCAAAGAGTTTCCAAAAGCAAGCTATTTCAGAAGTGGATGTCACTCCTGCTTCCAATATTGTTTTCATTTGAGAGCTCCATCCAACACTGTCCGTCATGGGTAACCATTATCGCATTTGACACATCAGTGTCACCGTGTTTACCATCACAGCAATTATAAGTTATCTCTGTACAGCAAATTGACAGACCAGTGCTGTACCACTTAGAAGAATGTTTGACTGAAAATAAAACCAGGCCCAAGGGCCACAGGCTCAAGGGACCAAATGCCTTTTTAAAATAGAGGCTAAATCCAATCAGCTCATACCCGATTGTGAGCAACAGACCACACCCAAGCCTCCACCAAAACAGAAAGCACACCTTTGTAGATCCAGCTGCTCCACTCATTTTTAGTATATGAAAATCAATAAAATATATTCATTTTCAAATATCTGAGAAAGATAGTCTGATATAGCTAAGCAATAGGCATTAAAGGTTTACAAGCTTGGCTTTCAATCCTGGTTGCACCATTTTCTAGCTATTTATCCACAAGCAAGCTATTTAATCTTTCTGAGTTTTACTTGCTTTAGCTTAAAAAGTGAAACATTAAATAGTCTTTACTTTCAAAGATTTTTATAAGGGTTGCATGAGATACATACGTCAATCAGTTAACACAGCACCTAGTATATTTATTTGGAAAATATTCCCTAAGTGCTTGCTGTGCCTTAGACACTTTCCTCTACTTTCAGCATACGAGAGTTAAGAAGACAGGGAAATCCCTAGTCTTGAAGAGTTTGGAGTCTTATCTAGAATGCTGGCAAGTAGTTAGGTTACTTTGCCAGGCTTTGCACCTTGCTTGCAAGCTGACAAATTATCACTGCTGTCATAAATGTTGACAGAAGACATGAGAATCCTAGATAAGAGACCAGAAACCAATTGCTGTAGGGTTGATTCTGACTCATGGTTACACCTTATGTGTAGAAAAGAACTGTGTCCTAACTGGCTGATTATTTTTTTTTTAAAGCAAATCACAAGGCCTTTCTTCTGAGGCTCCTTTAGATAGATTCCAGCCTCACATATTTCAGTTAGCAGCCTAGTGAGTTATATGTATACACCACTCAGGGTTTCCAGAGCCATTTCTCATATTGCAAGTAGGAAGAGGTTGGGTTCCCCATTTTCACACTACACAAAATCAAATGTAGAAGGCCCATGGTGGATGCTGTGAGTGTGGTAGATCTGCTTGTTGTCTGAGATATACTGAGATTAAGAATTCATTTTTCTAGTGCTCGCTTTGGCAGCACATATACTAAAATTGGAACGATACAGAGAAGATTAGCATGGCCCCTGCGCAAGGATGACACGCAAATTCGTGAAGCGTTCCATATTTTCGACCCTGAAATGAACCAGTCTGTAACGAAGGCTAACTCCTAACTCCTTTCACCTACAAATTTCATCTTTGGATACAAAGCTAAGTGGATAGTCCTTACCGAGGGACTGTTTAAAAAGAGGCAGGGAGAAGAAGAGAAAAAAAAAAAAAGAATTCATTTTTCTAGTATGCCAAGCAACACTTTGTCCTTGATGAAGATATTAAAGTATTTCATGGCTACTCAGTGCAAACAGCCCTGGAAATGGCTTAGATAAAGAGTGGTTGGAGTTGTTTATGCTTGCCATACACAGCAAAAAAAAAAATTAAAAAAAAAAAGTAAAAAAAAAAAAAAAACATACAGGCATTTTGAGGTCCATGGCAGATGGCTTCTCCCAACATTTTTCTTCTGTAAAAAAGATGTAAAGAAAATCTTTAGCCTATAAGGTTGTTGTGAAGATTAAATAGGGTAACTGATACCAAAATGTTAGAAATTGAGGTTTTTAAGGAGTTCATAATATCAGGCACAAAACTGTAATAAAAAATGTGCTATTTGATTTACAGTCTGAGAAATTCAATGGACAGTTTGCAATGAGCCAATTTAAACTCAACAGCAGTGAGTGGATTTGGAGGGTTTGTCTTTTAAATAGTTATTAGTAAGTAATCCTGGTGTTATAGTGGTAATATGCTGGACTACTAACCAAAAGGTCAACAGTTCGAACCTGCTCACAACTTTATAGGGGGAAAAATGAGCAGTCTCCTCCTGTGAAGATTATCCAAAAACGACTGGAACAGCACATCAGCAGAGAACTGCCTGAAGTCCAGACTGGGTTTAGAATGGGTCGTGGTACTAGGGATATTGTAGCTGATGTTAGATGGATCTTAGCTGAAAGCAGAGAATACCAGAAGAATGTCTATCTG
>NW_006399797.1:15625835-15648851 GCF_000299155.1 Elephantulus edwardii | reverse complement strand
ATGACAATCTGGAACAAGGGGTACATTGTAGGGTAGGCTGGGGATGGCGGAAAAGGGAAGAAAATGTGCAATAATGAAAAAAATTATATCTATCCCCAGATTGCCCTTCTGAAAATCTGTGTCAGCTCACACTACCACACACTAGCACAGCAGAAATGTCATTGCCCAGGTCCTGTCCAATTTTAGGTATTGTCAATCTTTTAATGTCTCTCAATAAGGTAAACAAAACAAAATGCTACTTTGCACTTCACTTCGGAATTTTTTTTTTTATTATTAACTAGGTTGGTAACTTTTAACATAATTATTGTCCACTTGTATTTCTCATTTTACCTATTTAGACCTTTGCCTATCCTTCAGCTATTCATTCTTTTAGGCATCATGCTGGGGAAGGGAGAGGGTCAGAGAAAGAGGGGGAAAGCTTCAACAAGAAGGGCTGACACAGTGACTAACGGGCTCCAGCATGTCAGAGAGGATGAGGGTGAGGCCGGGGGAGGATGAGGTAGCACGAAGTGCAGATCTGTTGGTCCTAGCGTCGCTATGAATCTTACTCAGCTTGATGACACCTAAACAACAGCATTAATTCTTTTTCAACTATCCATTTTTCTGTTACCTTTGATGCTGCTGACTTTTCCTATTCAGAAAGGTCAACATGTTTATGTTGTTAAATCACTGGTCTTTTTGCCATGATTTTTCCTTTTATAGCCCTGTCTAACTTACAATGTGGGCTCTCACAGGACGACTGTTAATGGATCGTACTTAGAAAGACCACATCTTAAATTTTAAATATTTGCATCTTTCCCACTCTGATGGTCATTATGCTTTATTTTTGCCTTTATACCAGTGCATCTCAAACTGGAATCACCTGGGAAAATCTTAGTGAAATGATTCTAACTCAGTAAGCTTGGAGGGGCACCTGAGAGTCTGATTTCTAGCAAGTTCCCCTGAGACACTAATGCTTCTCTTGGTCCACATTTTGAGTCAGACATTTCATCCTTTGTACCACCTGCTTCCTTTCTGTCTCTCCTGAATTTGTTTTCATTCCTACCTAGCATGAACTCCAAAAAACACTTTTTTTTAACCCAGCAGACCCAAGGTTACAAATGTCCAACTTGTATTCCAATTCCACTAATACCTTTTATGTTGTTATGTGCTGTCAAGTGGGAAGTGATTCATAGCTGACCCTCCAGCACATTTTCAGAGTCAGTAAATTGCACAGTAGGAGATTTCCCATCTTTCTTCCACGGAGCAGCTGGTGGTTCAAAACCACGTTGGCAGCACAACTCCTTATCCACTAGGCCATCAGTTCCCCCTCCTCTAAAGCCTGCTGTATTAAAAATTCAAGGGACATTCAGTTCTCCTCTGAATGTACATCAAACTACTACTCTGTGAAGCATATCAAAGCACTGACTTATAAGCAAGAACTTTGGGGCCCTCACAAGCAAGGCCAACTCCCATGGAACCAATGTGGCATTTGCAGAGAGGAAGGGCACTGGAAGAATAAGTATCTCTAGAAGAAACTAAGACTGATGACATAAGCAAATCGAGAAAGAGAGGACGTGCTTTGGAGTTCAGTTCAAGGAGAAAGAGATGAGGAACTGTAGGAAACAAATCTGTAGACTTTTTTGGTAGACATGGGGGTAGGGGGCCTCTGCTCATTTTCTCTTAACCACATTCCCCAAAAGGACTGTGTTCTTTCAAGAAAGCTCACATAGTTAGGGTTACTAGGAAAGAATTACTTGGGTTTGCTTTTTTTTTTTTTCTTTCTCACCCATCCTCAAGTACCCAGAGTCACTATTAAGGAGAGACTTTTTTAATTGCAAACTGAAATTTCCTCCCCAAAAATGTGTATGACTAATTTTAACTGTCCCAGCCCAGCAGGCATAGAAAACTCATCCAGTCACTGCTGACATTCCATTTAGCCCTGAAGTCCAGTAAGTTAAAGAGCCTTTCAAGCCCTGAGTGCGGCAAGGGGCAAGCTAGGATGAGCCTGATGAGTAATTCTGGCTGTCATTGAGCTGTTCCTAAAATTTGCTCTCGTGGATTGAGCAATGGCCTTTCCTTACTGAAGAACAAGAAGGGCTGGAAGAACTGATAAGCTGATATGTGGTGTGGGGTTAACTCCCTGTCCTCCCACTGAATGTCATTCCATATAAATCCTAATTGAGGGGCATTTGGAATTGATGGAATGGTGGGAGTGGTGGCAGCGGGGGCTAGGGAGACAGCCAATGGCCAATTTCTCTAAAAACCTGGATTCAGTCTCCAAAGACTAGGCTATTTGCTTGAAGGCCTTAACAACTTGCAGCACAATCACAAGTTTCCTCTGAATAATTTGATCACCCTCATATTTATCCTGCATGCCCTGACCATGGTTTTGGAACACAAAGTACATTTGTGGCTCATTTCTAGCTATATCGCCAGGGAGCTCTGGTGGGCTAGTCTTCTGAAAACCTGCTAGAAGGTCAGGTATGGGTCAGTTCCTACTGGATGGTGCAAAACAACAACAGTGGATAAGAGTCTTCCAGGGAGAAGATTGGCAAGTGGACTTTACTAACGTGTATCGTGAAAGAAATCACTGCCGGATTTAGTTTGCCTAGAAGTCTCAGTTGTGAAATGACTCCCATTTGGCATTTAAAAATCTCCAGAATCTCAAGGGAGGGCGAAATCTTGTTCATCTGCTTTGAACATATATTATCCTGGGGAAGGACATCACGCTTCAAAAAGTGAAGAGTCACAGAAAAAGAGGAAGCAGGGACTGGACTGTCACAAGGGCTCACGCACAACGACAATTGTGAGGATGGTGCAAGACCTGGGAGTGTTTCTGTCGTGCATGGGGTCACTGTGAGTTTACAGTGCATAATGAGAAAACAGATTAAGCAATGAGAAGTAATGTTTCCAAAATACTAGAGCGCTCTGATGACCTAGTGGGGAGGGAGTTGCACTGCCAAATTCAAGGCAGACAAGTTCGAATCCACCAGCTGTCTTCCAGGAGAACGATGGGCAATTTCCTCCCGTGCAATTTACTGCCTCTGAAAACACGCTCGAGGGTGAGCCAAGAGTAGGTTTCAACTCCACGGACACTAACAACAGAGTACTTTGAAATTCTAAACTTACGGAGACAGATAACCAGACAAACTTTCTTCCCATAAATTCCACGCGATTGCAGACTAGGGTTGGGGAGTCTGAAGCGACACGACTGTGTGCCCTTCGCTTCCACTCCTGGGGCTCCCGACTCTCCTGCTCCCGGGAGGCAGGTGGGTCGAGACACGCCTGTCTGCACCACGCAGTGAGCGGAATTCGCTGCACACTTCAGCTGAGCGCTTGCACCCCTCTCGGTGGCCAGAGCTGCCGACGAGGCAAAGACTCGTTTCCATCCTGGCCTGCTGGGAGAGGCTGAGGTTGCGAGGGGCACTCAGATCTCACCGCGCTGCCCACATCTCGAGCCACAGGGTCCCCAGATCTCAGCCACAGGGTCCTCAGATCCCAGGCGGCGTAGGAGCCAGCTCGCCCAGGTGCGAAGGCGGAGGAGACGTCCGATTCGCCAGGCTCGGCTCCGCCCCAAGAGGCCCCGCGGCAGCCGAGTGGGCCGGCATGATGTCAGTCAGGGGCCGGGGGCAGGGCCATGGCGCGCCCGCCCCCTGGCGGTGCTATAATGTCGGGCCCCGCAGGGCGGCCGCTGGCGGGTGGAGATGTGCGCCCGGGCCGGGGTGAGGTTGGGGTCGCGCGTGTCTGCGTGCAGCTGCTGCAGCTGCCGGACGGGGGTCTGGGGGCAGAGGAGCAAGCACGGGCGGAAGGGACGCTGCGGGGCTCTCAGTCAACAGTTGCATTGCTAACTTTCCCAGGTGTCTCTTCCAACTTTGATGACTTTAGGCAGCCCTGGAGCCTTAGTATCAGGGACTCTGTCCCGGGCTGGAACTGTAACGCCGCTCCCCGTCTATTCTCAGCGTGATTATTATTTTTATTCATCTCTAGAGCATGGACTTCGCGCGCCTCTGCTTAGGGCTGCTGCTGCTCCTGCTGCCTTTGGTGACTGCTTTGGATTTCAACTACCACCATCAGGAAGAGATGGAAGCGTTTCTGAAGACTGTTGTCCAAAACCACAATTCTATCACTCACTTACACAGTATTGGGAAATCCGTGAAAGGTAGGGTGCGTCTCGTGCACACTTTTCCCAGATCTTCAGTCCCTAACCCCCACCCCTGCCATTCATTAAATGTGCCTCAACTTCTGGTCCCCTATTCCTTGAAGCTGCTCGGAGGGGTTGCAACCAGGTAAACCAATGCATAGTGAGCTGATTGGTTTATGTTTGTGGTTTGGTTTGGTTTAGTTTTACAGAGGGGGTGATAATGTGAAGTGCTTTGCATCATCGAAGTTTCGTCTTTGGGGATCTTGAAAACACTGGTTGTCCGGGACCTGTGTTTTTCTTCCTTTTCGATATCATTTTCTCTTGAGGAAGCCTGTGTATCCATCTCAGGTTTCTCTTTTGTTAGCTTCTTTAAATATGACTCAGACAAATAGTACCACTTCTTCAAGTCTCCCTATAGATTAAAATAGTACAGTTCTGTTGTTAAGATTTGTGTCATTTATAATTAGTCCTGCGTTTTAACATTATGAGGGTGGGAGGCTCACACTTGATTAAAAGCTCTTTTCAAAATTTATCTGGAGAAAGAAATTGCTGGACTCTTAAATACACCTTACACTGAGTGACTGGTGCTATTCTAGCATTTTCATGTGTCATTTAATTGCTTTACTGTTGTATTTAGAAATTATATATATTAAGTAATTCTTGTTTTAAAGACAAGGCATTTGAATCACAGAGAAATTAAGTATTTTTTCCAAGATCATCCGGATGAGTTTTATACCCAGGAATGGAACTCAGATCACTGTACTTCTAGACTTGGATGTATGGGGGAAGAGCGGCAAATCACTTTATCAGATACTATTATTTATTAATCCTCTTCCCATATTGATACAACAAAGAAGTTACTAGAAAACTATACTTAAATCCAAAGTTTATGAAGTTTATGTGATTTGGACCTCGATACCATAAAAATGTGTTCAAATAATACCTGGGTTTTAACCCTGAGTTTGTTTACCCAGTTGGAAGCCTAAATACTTTTCAATTATTTTTTAAAATTATGGTCACAGCATTTATATTATAGAGAAGTATTACCTAAATGTGCTCAGGTGCAAGGCAAAATAAAAATTCTACATTGTGTGTGCAATGGTACCTTTGTTTTTAAATAACATTGCCTAAGAGTTGGTGCCAGTATTTCTCTATATTGCTCTATAATCCAAAATTAGGGAGGTTGGATGTGTGAGAAACTATGTCCTTAATCAGCATATGTACTCAACCTTTTGAAATAATTTTCCTTTAGGGCTAGGGAAGAGCAATTAAAAAAAGATCTAAGAATACTAATTATATTATTAAAGGGAATATAGAACACAACTAACTTGAGTTATTGTTCAGTCATTCAAGCCACAAGATGATGAGGATATTGTTAACTTTAAATGCCAAATTTAATAAGTTTTGATAAGTTTTTGTTTTCAAGCACAAGGTGCTTGTGAAAGAAAGTTCAAGACTTTGATTCCCAATGGGAGCTAGTTAGTCTGACCTATCCAGCTTATTAAGTCCCATTATGAGAAAAAAAAAAAAAAACCAAAGACTAAAAAAAAATAAAAAGGAATGAAAGCCAGCAAGCTTAATATTTTAACTTGTGTGCACACTTGTGTTTGATTAAAGGATTGGATTGAAGGGTTATCAACTTAAAATACAATATGAAAAAAATTTTTTAAATAAGATATGACATAAGTGCTCTGGTGGCATAGTCCCTAGAGGGTTGTGCTACTAACTCAAAGGTTGCAATACTACAATTCAGATATAGCAGGAGAAGGTCTTTTACCTTTGTGATTTACCATCTTGGAAACCCATCGGAGGCTTGCTGTGAGTGAGAACCCTCTCCATGGCAGTGAGAGTGAGTGGTTAAAGGATTGTGATGAGTATATTTCTTAATAATTACAGGAATTAAGTGGACGGGAAATCTCAGATATACCATTAGATTCTAACTGCTAGGGTAAACGCTATACTATTAACTGGGAGTCTATTGCCAAAGTATCTTTGCAGGTTTGCATGATAATCAAGAAATAATGCACCTTTGTTGATGCTCATTTTGAGTAGGTAGGAAATGTCCTTTAACCACCTCGCTCTCTGGTCTAGAATGTATCTGCTCAGCCAATCAGAATTTACCATATGTGTTATTTCTTTTTCTGTTGGGAATGTGGGCAACTAACTTTACTTAGAAAGGAAATTATATTCCTACTGGACCAAAATTAATTTTCCGTTTTTTAAATGTCTGTCACATTCTGATTATGGTAATCAGGGTTTATATACTTTGTTTCTTTTTTCCATTTAACATTATTTCATTACATATTCCTGTGAATTGACCAAGTCTACCAATATTTTAGTGTTTTATTCTCCTTAACTGTATTTGCTTCATGACTTAATTCTTTGTGACATCTGTATAGTTTTTGGCTATGTGTCTTATAAACAGTGATGTTATAACACCACTGTTATATGTCATGAAATTAAATTCCATTATAATTGGTGAATTACTCTTTCCAACTTTTTAAAATTTTGAAACCACATAAAAGTTGAATGCATATTTTATCTTCACCTAAATCATTATCAATTGCTATCTAGTAGGTTCTGGCTGATGGTGACCTTTGATTCTAGCTCCGGGTAAGTTTGGGTGGCCTTGTGGGTGAAGAGTTGCACTGCCAACCCAAAGACAGGCATACTAATCAACTAGCTTCTCTATAGGAAAAAGATGGGCAGTCTCCTCCCATGCAATTTACAGCCTCTGAAAAACCACTGGAGGGTCAGCTACAAGTCGAGTCTAGCCAGACGGCAATGAGTTAATTCAAAGGTGGTTTGGGGTTGTTGTTGGTTTTATGTTTTTTTGAGGTTTTTACATACTTTAATACAACTCAGAGGAGGCATTGTCACAGAACAGTCAAATGATTCATGACTGGTTAAATAATTTGCCAAAAACCACATAGCTTGTGAGTGTACCTGAGTCAGTTTGCATTTCTAATAGAATGCATTGGTGATGCCTCTCAAGTCCAGATACCAGCATCTAACCACTCGTAGAACCATGATCCAGTTTTCTCATATTGAAACTATATTTTATTATATATTAAATCTTTTTATCTCATTTCTTTTCTTTGATCACAACTTACATGAAAGTTTAGAAAGTTAGTTGGTTTTCTTTTCAACTGCTGATCTTTGGATAGATTACTTTGATTACTGTATCATATTACATGTATCAATGAGTATTCTTATCACTTGTCAGCCAGCATAGTGAAGGAGGATTTGTAAAATACTGGCCATGAAAAGAGAGGTCGTGCCTCACAGAGGTGAGAACTGCTGTTAGCATTTGGTGGGTCCCCTGGCTGCATTCTCCCTTGCCTAGTCAGGGAATTGACCTGGGTGGGAGACAAGAAGAAGCTGGGCACTCTAGAGCCACCAGAGTGTGTGGCAATTTGAGTGGCTCTGAAAAGAGCCTTTGATTATTTGCTTGAAGTAGTCTTTAAACATCTGACTTGCCAAAAGAAAAGCTGAAGCGCAAAGGTGAAGGTAAAACTGATTTATTAGACAAGAGAAGCAGTACATTTCAGATAGAGAGGAAACTCTGAAATAGGTCACCCACCATAGAAAAGAAAAGGGTGGAGTAGACAGCAACTTATGAAGGGGTTAGTTGTATTTATATAGTCTCTTTGAGTGGGATTTATGTAAAAGAGGGCTAATAGTGGACAGACCAGGGAGCTCTGATGTCCTAGTGGTAAGAAGCTGCCCTGCAGTCCCCAAGACACACGGTTCAAATCCACCAACTGGACCATAGGATGAACAGTCTTCTCCAGTGCAATTTACAGCCTCTGAAAACCCACTGGAGGGTCAGCTATGGGTCGGTTCTGGCTCAATGGCACACAACAGCACCAAATGTACAGACCAATGGGATGATGTTGGTAGAGGTTTCTGATCTGGTCTGTGCTCTTGACGTCACTGAATCTTGCAAGCCTAGGTTGCTTCCTTACCACACATGGCTGCTTGCTGAAGCCTTGGCATCTTTTTTCTATGGTAATGCTTATATATTTCTTGGTGCTGATTGGTTAGTCAGATCACAGGCACCCTGTCACTCTCCATTGCCCTTAGCTTGGCTGCCCTGACCCTTTCTTTCTCCTTTCCTTTAGGCGTTTGCCTTAACCTTTCCTCCACCTGATCTCGCCTCACTAATTTTTTTTCCCTCCTTCTTGTGTACCGTCAAATCAGATCCAATTGGTACTGGAGGAGAGATTATCCCACCTTTTCCAGCGGAGCATCTGGTGGATTCAAACCATGTACCTTCAGGATTGCAGTGCTGCTTCTTGCCACTAGGCCACCAGAGCTCCCTTCAACTCCCTAATTTTGTCCTTAGCACTACTTGTCTAAAATCACAAAGAGAAAGAGCCAAAAAGAACTCACTTACGCTGCACCATCCAAAAGGGCTTAGCTTCTGTTCTTACTCAGTGGACATGTGTGTCTAGAGATAACAGTGTGTTGACAGCAATGTCCAGGGTTGAACAATGATAGTTATCATCAGCCCAGCTTACTCTGTTCAGTGTATTTAGAATGCCATGTAAGAATACTACAAAGCAAGCAAGTAGAGCCAGCGGAATCTTAAAGAAAGAAAAAGATTCTAAGAAATACCAACATGCATTCGAGTTGGGAAAAGAAGCGCAAATCACATCTTCCTAGCTAGTGATTGAAAACAATTGACCTTCCTCCTACTTTCCGAGCAAGAGATCAGTTAAGTCCTAATCTGAGTTTGTGTCAGAAGAAAACAGACACAAGTTGTACATGAAAAAAATATTTTGGGAATTTTTTGCTTTGTTTTTTCTGAGGACTGTTGTGTGTCAAATGTTTTAAAAGTAAAAACTTCCCAGCTCTGTGACCCTTCACATAGCATCGCTTTGTGGAGCTCAACTGGAGGGCTTAGTCTCCATGGCATCAGAAAGTTGCTGTAAATTCAAATAAGTTGTCTCCAAACGAACTCCACAGACGTACTGAGAACTTACTCAAAGCTGGAGTAATAAAGGCTTGCGTGGTGAGCGTGCAAAGCATTCATGGTAGTTCTTACTCGTTCACAGGGTTTACCCTATCACAGCCTTCAGTAAAATAAATTCATTTCATAATCCTCCTGTTGGTTTAAATAAAGAACTTACAATTCATTGCTTACTCAGTTTTTAAAATTTCTCCAGTAAGACTCTCTCTGAGAAAATTTGAGCCATATTTAAATATTACAGAAGTTACAAGGACTGACAGCTCTCCCATTACATTAGACACCTCTCTAGCAAAATGCACAGCTCTAGCTACAGGGATAATCAGGTGAACTATTTTAGAACAAGAATTAGTATTAAAAATCTGTTAATAATTTAAGTGGGTGAGTTGCAATTCAGTTCAAATGTTTTCTCTACTTCGAGGCCCGAGCTGGTATCTCCTCCTGGTGCTTTTCCAGAACGCCTTCCAGTAGCTCTGTCGCTGCTGTAGCTGGCACTTTGGGAATGTTGTTAGAAGAGGCTCTTCCTTGAAGAGAGTTGTCATGCCTGGAAAAGTGGAGGGATGGTGAAGGAGAGGAAGACCCTCAACCAGGTGGATTGATGCAGTGGCTGCAGCAATGGGCTCAAGTGTATCAGAGATTGTGAGGGTGGCACAGGATGGGGCAGTCCAGGTCTGTTGTTCATAGGGTTGCTATGAACAGTATGACATCTAACAACAACAATGCTGCAGCTGGAGGGGGGAGACAAGGCTTTGTCCATTTTCAGCCCAGGCCTTCATAATATTGGCTTGTTTTGTGACAGCTATTGTGAGGACACAGCTGAGGGATTTTCCCCATGCTTACTAAATGAAATGAATTTAAATGTACTTGGTACACTATAGTGTATCTTGTTGTTGCAATTAGTTACTGTTGTTGAGTCTGCTTCTGACTCTGACAGTCCCTGTAGGTAAGTAACAGGCTGCTTGGGTTTTCAACGCTGTGAACTCTCAAAAGTGGATTGTCAGGAACCTATGGGTAGATTTCAGCATTCAATCTTTGGGTTAATAGTCTAGCACATAACTATTTGCACCACTTGGAGTATATGGTTGTTATAATATCAAAAAGATAAAAGCCACTGCAGTCAAGTCAGTTCTGATTGCTGGTGACTCATGTGACAGGGTAGAGCGGAGCTCCCTGGGTTTTCACTGGTTGGATTTTAAAAGCTGACTACCCTGTCTTTCATCCAGGCGACTACTGAGTGGGCTTGAAATTCAGATTCAACCTGGTGACACTGCGTATATGGGAAAAGAGCAAGAGCTGGGTGGGGATGGTCATATCTGGCCTTTCCTTACTTCACTCAGGGGAACCATCCCCATCCTCAGCATCAACACAAAACCAAGTCTCATGAGGTCAGACATGTCTCCCACGCTCCTATACCTCTTTTTACCTATCTCAACATCAATCTTACTCCTTGACTAGGTTGAAAATATAGTGCAGTAGCTCATAGGCCACACAGAAACATATCAGGGAAGTTGAAAGGTTATAATCCAGGTTCGTAGCAGAATACAGTCAGGACAGCTTCCTAAATGTGCTCATAGGCAGCTCAACCTTGACCCTCATGGCTTTGGGCCAGGGTTACAAAGTTCTGAGTCTTGCCATTGATGGCTCTCCCCTCCCCAGTCCTCCAACAAATTTGGGCAAAAGGCTCTTGGCTCTGCTGCCATGGCATAACAGTTCCAAGGCCTGCTCCATCTCATGTCAGGGCTCTGGTTCTCTGCTGTGGCTTCTGTGACCGTTGATCTCATACGCCCTAGTCTAGCTGGTGCCAGAATCTTTGGTCCTAAAGGATGAGTTGTATTCTCTTGCTTATTCTTTTCTAGTGGGAAAGATCTTCTAATTCTGCTTTTCAACTTAATGGCAAGACTAACCAATCCACTTGTGGGTTGGTGAGACTAGCCAAACTCTGCATGGCAGTGTAAATTAATGGGTAGGGAAGCCATTTTAAACAATAAGCTCTTAACATCTTAGTATAAAAAATGTGCCTGTGTGCATATAAGTGTATTCAATTATGTGTGTGTATTACTTATAAGTACTTTAGCCTCACAAGAAGATGAAATCATTTTCTTGCAATAATCTTTTTTCCTAAAACTGGCTTTATGGCAAGTTAGAGGGTAAGTTGGAGAATAATCACCGGAATATAGGAAGAGGGCCCACAGAACTTAATGTCTTTATGTCAAAATAGAATATAACAGAATTATTTCATTGACAAGCCTAAGGTTCTGCCCCTCCTCCCAGCTCCAAAACACTGAACAAATATATATTAACAGAAAAGGAAGTAAACCTAGGACATGCTCCTCCACCTCCATTAAGGAGTTATTGTTATATACTGCCAAGTCGGAACTGATCCGTGGCTAACACCCCCGGAAGCTCTCAGAGGCAGTAATTGGTATCAGAGGAGCTTGTCGATCTTCCTTCCACAGAACAGCTGGTGGATTCAAACCATGTGCCTTATGGATTGGTATCGCAACTCCTTAACACAAGGCCACCAGAGCTCCCTAAGAAATGTAATATGAGTTCTAAGCAAATATCTCAGTTGTTATTTAAGCAGTCCAACAATTTTAGTATCTACTTAGAAAAGTTTAAAAGATATTTAAAAGAGAAAATTAAAAAAGAGAAAAGGATCATGTGGTGAAGGCTTTTATTCCCCAGGAGCTAAGCATAGATTTGAAACTCCCCAATTTTGCATATATTTCCCCCCATACTTGGGAATGTTATATGGGGTAACACAAAGACAGCCAATATTTCATTATCCATAGTAAACATTCCAACACTATATCAAAATGCTTGCTTCTGCACTCACAAAAGAGGAAGTGATTGGATTGTATGAGCTGTTTAGATAGGCACAGATTTGGGAAATCAATGGGTGAACTTTGGTGGTATGGCCACTTTAATCTTCAGTCCTTTTTTGATATTCACTTCCTTAACATTGATGTCTCTGTTGAGCTCACAATTAACATGTGCATTCTTTTAAAGGAGGATTTCATTCGTGTGTGTGTGTGTGTGTGTGTGTGTGTGTGTGTGTGTGTACCATCAAATTGGATCTGACTGGTATAGGAGGAGATTGCCCCTCCTTCTCCAGCAGAGCATCTGGTGGATTTGAACCATGAGCCTCTGGAATTGCAGTACAACTTCTTGCCACCAGAGCTCCCAAGATCTTCACTCTTAACGAGGGTCTTCAAGAGACATATGGGAATCACTATCATTTCAATGCATAACAGTTCCCTAGGAGTTTCTCCATTAATTTTTTTGTTAGAAAGATTTGTTTACACTTCATAAAAACACCAGATGAACATGAAGTTAAATTTCAGATGAAAGTGTGCTCAACTGGGGCAGACAGTGTATCTGTTGTTCTCAGAGATTGAGTTGAATAATGTTACCATAATAAAGATGACCTAGGAGTTCTGGTTGCATCATGGAGCTGTGCTGCATTGCTAACCAGATGGTCACTAACCACCAGCAGCTTGTACCCACCAGCAGCTCCATGGATGAGAGAAGGACAGACTCCTGTAAAGATTAGCAGCCTCAGAAAACCTGCGGGGGTCTGCTGTGAGTCAGAGTCAACTGGATGGCGGGGAGGGAAGGAGAGAGAAACTTAACTGGTTGGTCATTTGTACCAATAAGCTGCTTTCTATTTCTAAAGAATCAGAAAGATAACTTGAGAAACACCATATTCTAACCTTAATAGGCATTTTCATTGGGCTTGGCCATCTGTTTGTTGTTGTTGTTTTCCTAAGGTTTTTTTTTTCCTATCTTGTAATTCTTAAGAACTTATACTTCAATGTACAAAATACATCTGCAGACTCTGCAATGAACAATTCTAGCACATCAGGTCATTTGATTTTAGAGACGTTGTTGTTGTTATGTGCCGTCAAATCACTTGCGACTCATAGCAACCTATGTACAACAGCCCTAAACTCCTCTCTGTCCTGTGCCAATCGCACCATCTCCGATACACCCATCCCAATTTCGCCAGTCAGTGAATCAATCCACCTCATAGAGGGCCTTCCCCTCCTGCGTTGTCCCTCCACCCTACCAAGCATGATGTCCCTCTCCAAGGACCAGATGGAGCCTCAGAATCCTTGCCTCCAACGAGCCTCTCCTGGTTTGACCCTTTCCAAGATGAATCTGTTTGTTTTCCTAGCAGTCCATGGTACCCTCAATACTCTTCTCCAGCACCACAGCTCAAAGGCATCAATTCTCTTTCTGTCCTCCTTAGTCTTTGTCCAGCTCTCTGATGCATAACAAGTGATTGCAAAGACCATGGCCTGTATCAGACGTACCTTAGTCTCCAAAGAGACACCATTGCTCTTCAGTACTTTGGAGAGGCCCCTAACAGCAGACTTTCTCATCGCAATACGTCTTTTAATTTCCTGGCTACTAGTGCTGAGAGCTTTGACTGTGGAGTGAAGCAAAGTAAAGCTGTAAACAATAAATTTATTTTATAGCTGAAACACTTTGACCAAATCGTTCTTGCTTGGAAGTAATCAGTCTCAGCGCCAAGTGCTTTATGAGAATGGGATGTAACAGTGAATGGAGGTTTCTTCCATGTGCTAGTAGAAGCAGCTAACAGCAAACAAGCTCAGCCAGATTTTGGTTATGTATAATTCATGTTGCATGTTGGGCTGCTAACCAAAAGGTCAGTGGTTCAAACCTGTCAGCCATTCCATGGGAGATAGATGAGATAGTCTACTTCTGCAGAGATGAGTCAGCTGTGAAAACCCAATGAAGGAATGATTTTCTGTTTGGTTGGTTGATTGGTTTTGTTGTTGCTGTTATGTGCTGTCGAGTCGTTTGCGACTCATAGCGACCCTATGCACAACAGCCCTAAACCCTGCTCTATCCTGCGCCAGCCGAACTGCCTCTGACACACCCATCCCGATTACCCCAATCACCGAATCAATCCATCTCATAGAGGGTCTTCCCCTCCTGCGCTGTCCCTCCACCCTCCCAAGCATGATGTCCCTCTCCAAGGACCCATCCCTCCTGGCAACATGTCCAAAGTATGTCAGACGAAGCCCCAGAATCCTTGCCTCCAAGGAGTAGCTTGGTTTAATCCTCTCCAAGATGAATCTGTTTGTTTTCCTGGCAGTCCAGGGTACATTCAGTACCCTTCTCCAGCACCACAGCTCAAAAGCATCCACTCTCCTTCTGTCCTCCCTAGTCATTGCCCAACTCTCTGATGCATAACAAGCGATTGCAAATACCATGGCCTGTATCAGGTGCACCTTAGTCTCCAGAGAGACACTGTTGCTCCTGAGTACTTTAGAGAGGTCCCTAACAGCAGGCTTTCCCATCGCGATACGCTTTTTGATTTCCTGGCTGCTGGTGCCAAGAGTGTTGACTGTGGAGCCGAGCAAACTGAAGCTGTGAACACTCTCAATCTCTTCGTCATCCATCCTGACGCTGCTAATTGGTCCAGTGGCGAGAATCTTTGTCTTCTTGACATTGAGCCTTAGTCCATACTGAAGGCTGCAGTCCTTGACCCTTCGCAGCAAGTGCATGAGGTCCTCCTCAGTTTCAGCAAGCAGGGTTGTGTCATCTGCATAATGCAGATTGTTAATAGATCTTCCACCAATCCTGATGCCACAGTTCTCCTCATAGAGCCCAGCCTCTCGGATAATCTGCTCTGCATACATGTTGAAAAGGTTTGGAGACAGGATGCATCCCTGGCGTACACCCTTCCCAATTTTGAACCATGCAGTGTTGCCCTGCTCTGTTCTGACTACTGCCTCTTGGTCCAAGTATAGGTTTCGCATTAGCACAATTAAATGTTCTGGGATTCCCATTCTTCTCAGAGTCAGCCACAGTTTGTTATGATCCACGCAGTCAAACGCCTTTGCATAATCAATGAAACACAGATAGACATTCTTCTAGTATTCTCTGCTTTCAGCCAAGATCCATCTAACATCAGCAACAATATCCCTAGTACCACGACCCCTTCTAAACCCAGCCTGGACTTCCGGCAGTTCTCTGCTGATGTGCTGTTCTAATCATTTTTGGATAATCTTCAAATAAATGGAGTCTTGGGGTGGCACAAATAGTTAAGGTTATCTAGAGGTTGGCAGTTGGCACCTACTCCGAGGCTTGACAGTTTGCTTCTCAGAACAAAGGTCTGGTGTTTGCTTCTGCATGATCACCATCTTGAAAACCCAGTGAGGTATAGTTTTATTCTGCAACACACGTGAGGTTGCTGTGAGTTAAAATTAATTTGTCAAGTGGTTTGATTTTTTTTTAAAGAAAATAAACAATTCATGTAACGGAGAGTAATAACTAGCGTGCTACTTCCATGAAAATCTCACTGCATTGAGTCAGTTCTGAGTCAGTGGTCCTATTGACAGAGCAGAACTGTCCATGGAGTCTCCAGAGAGGAAGACCCTCAGTGAGATAGACTTGACACGTGACTGTAACAATGGGCACGAGCAGGTGGAGACTGTGAGGATGGCACCGAACAGGGCAAGGTTGCTGTTGCACGTAGGGTCGTGATGAGCCAAAATCTCCTCAACGGCTCCTAAGACCAAAAAATCTTTATGAAAATAGATTGCCTCATCATTCTCCCTCAGAGCTACTGCTGGGCTTGAAGTTAGCAGCCAAGAGTTTTAACTTCTAGAAAGGGAGCATAGCTTACTCATATATCCTTGAGCGAAGGATGGTCTTCCTTCTATCAGGGATAGTTGTCCTCTTCAACCGAGCGCACAGTTTCAGGAGGAATGCACATGGACTGGTGAGGGAGGAAGGAGACACCCACCTAACCAGCCGGATCAGCCAAATCAACCCTGGAGGTCGACGGGGTGACAGATGTTGTAGTCAGGTAGCCCTCACATCCCACCTGCATGTAAGGCCATAATTATACCACTGAACCACCATGACAGTCAATTTGATGCAAGGTAGACCAAAAGACCATTTAAGGGGTGAATAGAGAATTCATTGAGAGGGGCAAGACTAGATGCAAGAGGAATAATCCACTTGTGGTAATCCAGGCAAGTATTGGTGATAGCAGTTTGGTTTAAGATAACATGTTATATTATTAGGGATTTTTGTCATAACAGGAATCCAGAGCAAAGGCTGTATAGTGGAGTGGACCTCAGCGGATGGATTGTAAACAATGAAATAATTTTTCTTTTACTTTTCCACTAGGTGGAAAGGTTGGGAGGGGAGAAAAGTGCAACAATGAATGAATAGAAATCCAAAGTATCTGTCCATTTCCATTGAAATTAATAAAAAAAAGAGAGACCATGTTAGAAATGGAGAGAAGCAAATTTGTTCTGAAAATAATAATCAGCAGCGCTAATGGACTTGGGGGCTGAGCTTGAGAAAGTATTAGATCAAATTTGGGGTAAAATTAAGAGCTCTTATTTAAAGGGTTTTGTCTGTTTTATGTTTGAAATACTAGACATCCAGTGAGAGTGTTGAGTGGGCACTTAGTGGAGCTCAAGGAAGAAGTTTGGTTATAGAAATAAGTAACATGTTATTCGTCAATATGTAGATGATAATGAAACTCACAGGCTTTTATTATTATTATTATTAATTATTATTAAATTTTATTAGTTTTAGTGAACATTTACAGAGATTTTGGGTTTTCATTCATTCATTGTTGCACTGTTTTCTCTACCCTCCTCCCCAGTTCGTTCTTCTTCCCCCCGCCGAATGTCTGTTTTAATTGTCCAACAGTGCTTGTCGAAGCCAGTTCTCCTTTGTCATTGTGTCCTTTGCCCTTCCCTGTCTCTCCTCCCTGAGAGAGACTTCACCCTGATTCATAAGGAAAAGGGGAGGCGTATTCTCTTAGCTACTTCCTGCTGAAAAGGGACGCTATAGGTTTCAGGGTGAAGATCTTCTCTCGCTACTCTAAAGGGCCCCTTTGGCAGTAGGAAACACATAGACTATTATGGAGATTGATTTTGGAATTTAGATTCACTGTTATTAATTGTGCTTAGCCGTACATGTTCATATCCTTGAAGATGTATCATGGAAGAACTCACAGGCTTTTTAATGAGAAAGTGGAAATAGTTTTCCAGTAGAACTCAACCCAGCTCATTGCTGTCAAGTAAGAACTGACTCACAGTTGACCCTCTAGGAGGTTTTCAGAGACTGTAAATCACACAAGAGGAAATTGCCCATTTTTGTCCTATGAAGCAGGTGGTGGATTTGAACTGCCTGTCTTTGTGTTGGCAGCAATACTCCTTACCACTAGGTCACCAGATCTCCCCAGTAGAGCTATTACTGTTGTTGTTATGTGCCCACTAGTTGCTTGCAACTCATAGCAACCCTATGTACAAAAGCCCTAAACCCTATTCTATCCTGTGCCAGTCTTATTGTCTCTGACACACCTACCCCCAATATCCCGTTTACTGAATCAATCCATATCATCAAGGATTTTCCTCTTACACTGTCCTTCTACCTTCCAAAACATGTCTCTCTCCAAGGACCGGTTCCTCCTTGTGACATGTCCAAAGCATGTCAGACAAAGCTTCAGAATTCTTGCCTCAAAGGAGCAGCCCAGTTTCACCCTCTAAGGATGAACCTGTTTGTTCTCCTAGCAGTCCATGGTATATTCAACACTCTTCTTCAGCACCACAGCTCAAAGGCATCAATTCTCTTTCTATCATCCCTAATCATTGTCCAACTCTCTGATGCATAGTAAGCAATTGCAAAGACTATGGCCTGGATCAGGCACACCATAGTCTCCAGACTGACATCGTTGCTTTTCAGTACTCTGGAGAGGTCCCTGACAGCTGACTCTTACAATGCAACTTGTCTATAAGACTCTAATACTTAAAAGTCTGGTGGACTGTAGCAGCCAACAAAGGAAGTGGAAAGAAAAGTGGCAATAAGATAGGAGTAACACCAAAAGTGATGTCACAGAAACCAAGAAAGATGAATGGTTCAAAAAGAAGACTGTTTTAGAGTTCTCCCAACCCTCCACTAGAGGTTCACTGGAAGGACTTGTACAATTCAACATAAGTTTATACACACAGCTAATATTTGTTACAGCAAAGGATACTTGGGCAAAGATTAGAAAGATCAACTTGGACTTTCTGTCCTTCCTCTGTGGGGCTCAAGGACATGTTTTTCCCTCTAGTTGTGAACTACAGAAACATGTGCATAATGTTTCCATCAGAGACGTCCACACAAATCTCAGGAGTCCAGCGTTCTAAAGGAAGCTGGTCAGGTACATGTATGACCAGTCATGGTGCAGACCCCAAACCAGGCACCACGTCCTAACATGAATATTCATGTTTATACAATGTTGATGACTTGGTATGTCCTGATCCACCCATCCTGACTCACCATATAACATCACTAATTAATGAATGTCTCAGGAGTTTAGTGCCCAGAGTTTGGTCATGGGCCATTGCCACAACCCCAGGTGTTTCCAAAGATAAGCAAGAAGTAAGTAAAACATGCCAGCTGGGTTAACTCTTTTGTCACCGAGTTGTGGTTAACTATGTAACCTGCTGTTGTAAATGAAATCTGAGAGCCATAGAGTGCTATGTCCCAAAGTAGAGTGAGTGAAATTCTACTACTCTCCAAACCAATTTATTCCATTTATTCAGGAAACATATATTAAATGTCTAATATGGTTTGTTTCACATGCTGCTTACGCTTAAAATATAAATGTAAAGAAGTCAGACATGGTTCCTACCCTTATGGAGTGGAAAATATAAAGGAGTAAGTTATTGCTGTTGTTAGGTGTCACTGAGTCAAGTATGACTCATAGCAACCCTATGAACAAAAAATTTGAAACCTGTTCTATCCTGTGTCAGCCTCACACTTCCTGACACACAAGATCCAGTTGCAGCAGTCACCTTGTCAATCCACCTGGTTGAGAGTCTTACTCTCCTTCACCGACCTTCCACCTTCACAGCATCATGTCCCTCTTCAAGGAATAGCCCCTCCTAACAACATGCCTGAAATATGTGAGGTGAAGCCTCATCATTCTTGTCTCCAAAGAGCACTCCAGCTGCATCTTCTCCAAGACATAGGTATTTATTTTCTTGGCCGTCCATGGGATGGTCAGTGCTCTTCTCCAACACCACAGCTCAAAGGCATCAATTATTTTTCTGTCATCCTTATTCATCCAGCTCTCAGATGGGAGTATATATGGCAGGATTTACCGTAGCTGAGTCCCCAAGGTTTAATAGAAGCCAAGAGGTGGAAGGTAGAAAACAGGCAATAAATAGCATTGTCAAAGATTTGGACATGAAATACCAATTAGACCTTTGGAACAAGAAGTAGCAGGAAATGAAAGAGTGAAGGGAAGATGTGAGGAGGACCTTGGGTACCATGTTAAAAAAATGTTTGCTTCATCCAAGGAGATAATCATATACTAGTACTTCATGCTTTAATAGATGTTCAAAAAGAACTGTTTTCTCAACTGGAAATTTTCTGATAATTTTGTAAATAACTCTATTTGCAACAGAGATTTTTCCTTCAAGAAGTATGGCAGAAGGGAGCTCTGGTGGCCTCGTAGCAAGAAGCTGTTCGGCAGTCCTGAAGGTGCATGGTTCGAATCCACCAGATGTTCTGCTGGAGAAGGAGAGGGACAATGTTCTCCTATGCCAGTCAAATCTGATTTGACTGTTAGCAACAAGGGGGGTGGGGGGGAGAAGCATGGCAGAAAAATCATTTTTAAAATGGCAAAGTAGAAACACACGAAGGTAAATTAGCCGGAGCCCCCACAACCTGTGATATTAAGTGTGTGAAAAAATAAGTTCCTAGATCAAGAAAGGTGTGCATCAAGTTTTATCTTTTCTCCATACCTATTCAACTTGTACACTGAGAAAATAATTTGAGAGTTGGATTCTATGAAGTTGTTGTTGTTGTTGTTGTTGTGTGCCATCAAGTCACTTGTATGAAGAAGTATGTGGCATCAATACAGGAGGAAGACTTAACAGCAATCTGTATTATACAGATAATACCACCTTTCTTCCTGAAAGTGAGGAGTACCTGAAAAGCTTGCTGCAGAAGATCAAGGACTGCAGCTTTAATATGTATTACATCTCAACATCAAGGGGAAAAAATCCTAACCACTGGACCAATAGGCAACATCATGATAGAGAAAAGGTTAAAATTGTCAATGATTTCTTCTTTGGATCCACATTCAACACCCTTGTTACCAGCAGTCAACGAGCAGGAAACAGATTGCATTGGAAAAATCTGCTCTCAAGAGACCTGAAGAGTAATGATGTCAGTTTGAAGGCCAAGGTGGGCATGCTAGCTTTAGTCTTTTCAGTCATCTGTGAGTGGTCAGTCATCTGACAGCTGGACAATGAATAAGGATCACAGAAGAAGAATTGATGCCTTTGAGATGTGGTGCTGGAAGAGAATACAGAATATCCCATAGACTGCCAAGAGTATAGCCATGTCTTGAAGAAAATGCCACCAGAGAGCTCCTTGGAGGTAAGGATAGTGAAGCTTCGTCTCACATGGTTTGGGCATGTTGTTAGAAGGCGCTATTCCTTGGAAAGGAACATCATGCTTGGAAAGGTGGAGTGTCGCACACCCATGTGTATATCGGCCTTGTTCACAATAGCAAAGAGTTGGAAACAACAAATTAATGGATAGAGAAGCTCTGATATATTCACACAATTAAATACTACCCTGTATTGAAAAATAAGGAATTCATGAAATATAATACAAAATGAGTGACCCTGGAGGACATTATGCTGAGTGAAATATCTCAGTCACAAAAGAACAAATACTGCATAGAGCCACGGTTGTAAAACAAGACTGACATTGGGGTTGGGGAAAATGGAAAAAGATGGGATGAATTATGTATACTTCATTGAAATAGATGAGGGAGAGAACTGTTTAAAAGGGATATGATTAGGTATTATTGTCATGACAGGAGTCCAGAATGAAGGCTGCACAGTGTGGTGGACTTGGGGGGGGGGGGTTGTATAACAATGAAAGAATTTTTCTTTTACTTTTCAAAGAGAAGAGCGAACTGGGGGGAGGGGTGGGCAGGGAGAAAAGTGCAACAATGAATGAATGGAAATCCAAAGTCTCTGTACATTTTCATTAAAATTATCAATAATAAAAAAAAAGGTGGAGTGTCAGAGAAAGAGAGGGCAGTCCTCAGCAAGATGGATTGACATAGTGACTGGATTGAGTGATGGGCTCAAGTGTGTCAGAGATGATAGAACAGCACAGGACAGGACCAGGTCCAGATCTGTTGTTCCTAGAGTTGCTATGAGTTGTACTTGACTCAACAGCACCTAATGAGGCTTTCATCAGGAAGAATTTTTTTTTTCCATTTAAATACCTTAATCAGATCTGATGTTGATGTAAACACCAAAGATAATTTACTTTTACCTATAGAATTTATCCCAAACATTAGTATATCCTAGCTAGTCTCTTCTTCCTTTTAGCCTCACAGAGCACTGATCATATCAAAAGCAATTATTTTTTTAATAAAGTTGGAAATTTTGGCAAATTTTTTGAGTTGCCAAACTTAAACAGAAACTGATAAAAATTGATTCTCCAACATTCCAAAAGAAATACCAGGGTCTTTGGGGACAGATAATTCAAATGTAAATTCATTTGGGGGAATTGTAGTTATTATGAATTACAAGCACTTGTGGCTTTTTTGGTTTTGTTTGTATGCATGTTCTGTTGTTCTTCTCGTATTACAACTCTGTTTCCTGGAGATTCAAAGCAGGGATCTTGGATCCAAACATGCTGTACTCTTGGCTTTTCTTCTTTATGGTAGCAAGAGTCCCCCTCTCCATCTATGTTGTTGTTAGGTGCCATCAAGTCAAATATGACTCACAGTGACCCTCTGAACAACAGATCTGAACCCTGCTCTATCCTTTGCCCTCTTCACAATCTCTGACACACTCAAGCCCATTGCAGCAGTCATTGGGTCAAGAGGATCCATCTATGGGATCACTCATTTTAACCCTGTTGTTGTTGTTGTTAATCTTTGCCATCAAGGCACAACCAACCCATAGCTGACCCTCCAGCAGGCTTCCAGAGGGTCACAGGGGAGGAGTCTGCCCATCCTTCTCCCATGGAGCAGCTAGCGGATTCGAACTGCATGCCTCTGGGATTGCAGTGCAGCTTCTTACAACTAGGCCACCTTAGAGGGAAGTCTATGCTTTGAGGCAGTATGCTGCAGCACTGAGAAGGTAATCTAGTCTCATTTCCTAGGTAAGTATTTAAGAGGTACAGGGAAGATGGGAAAGGAAAATTGCAACTGCTGTGTATTATGTAACTATTGTGTGTCAGGCACTGTGCGGGTCTCTATAAATTTTTCTTAGTTAAAATAAACAGGTTCAACCTGGAGAGAGTGAAACCAGGCTGTTCCTTGGAGACAAGGATTCTGAAGATTCGTCTGGCATGGGGCATGTTGCAAAGAGGGAACAGTCAGTCCTTGAAAAGAGACATCATGCTTGGGAGGGTGGAGGGACAGCACAAGAGAGGAAGACCCTTGATGAGATGGATTGACACAGTGACTGGGGTATTGGGGGTAGGTGTGTCAGAGACAAAGGTTGACTCAAGGTAGAGCGGGATTCAGACCTGTTCTACATAGGGTCAAAGCTATGTAAGAACTCTACAATCAGTTCTTTCTGTATCCTTATTATACAGAGGAGAGCAATAGATTTTATAGAAGAAACTGAAGGTCATGAATTATGTCTTGGTAAGCATTAACTCAAATCTGCCTTTAACATTATATGTTCATTCAAGATGCATGTATCAAGTTCCTTCTGTATTCCAGAATCCCGTAGGGTTAACAAGGTAAAACATGACCCAGATCTTCCCCTTTAAGAACTAGAGTTGGGGGGGAAGCGAGCTGGTGGGGAGGGGTGGGAAGGGAGAAAATTGCGGCAATGAATGAATGGAAATCCAAAACCTCTGTAAAAAAAATAAATAAATAATTTAAAAA
>NW_006399797.1:15613680-15625735 GCF_000299155.1 Elephantulus edwardii | reverse complement strand
AAAAAAAAGAACTAGAGTTGGGCTTCACAGCATGATAAGGAAAGTGCTATAACAGGACTGGGCTTGGAGTGAGCTTGGTAAAGCAGAGAGAAGCTTATCAGAGGAGCTAGTGTTTGAACAAAGTTTTCAATACTATCAAGCAAACAGATGAGGAAGATAGGAATTCCTGATAAAATGAACTTTATGATACCAAGACAGAAAGCACATGATTTTCTTATGTCACAAGAGCCTAAGAGATAGGGTCGGATTTTGTTGCAAGAAACAGCTAAAACATTTCTTTTAAGGAGATAAACATTTCCTAGTAACCTGATTGAGAATGAAGATTTGATGGCAAAATCTAAAACATCATAGAAATAAAGTTCTTGGTCAGTGCTCATTGAAAAAGCCAATGTTGTAGGACGCTTTTGTCATTGTGGGGGATTTTTGAGACAGTTTGTTCAAGAACAGTGATAAATAGGAAAAATATTTTGACTCATGTAACTTTTCACTAAAAATGATGGTGTTTCTGGCCCCATGGGAGCAGTTTTTCCATAGGACATTCTGTTCTCTGTCCTTGGGAAACTGTTTTTAAAAATAATAAAAGGGAGGTGTTTAGAGACATTAATAAAAGTTTTGTGCTGATTATTGCATCACTATGTGCTAGCTACTTTCTTTGTATTTAATCCTCATGTTAATCGTGTGAATTAGGTAGTTCCATTCTCAAGCACATTAGATTCTCCGGGAGTCAGAATTGAGGTTTTGGTTTTAGTTTGGGGTAGACTTTTTTTTTTTTATTATTTTTGTGTGCGTGTACCGTCAAATCAGATCTGACTGGTACAGGAGGAAATTGTCCCTCCTTACCCGGCAGAGCATCTGGTGGATTCGAACCGTTCGCCTTTGGGATTGTAGTTTCAGCTCCTTGCCACTAGGCCACCAGAGCTCCCCTTGGGGTAGACTTTTATCCCTGTTTTACACATGGGAAATTGAAGCTTAGGGAAAGAAAATTATTTCCCAAGTCAAATTAGCTAGTAAACAGCCGAGCTGGAAATTCAAACCCCACTCTCCTTTTTCTCTACCCTCTTATTCCATCTTGCCCATCAATGGGGCCTGTGTAAGTCTGAATCTCAGTTTTGAAGAGAGAGGCTCTGGGCCCAAGAAGTCAGTAAAAGTGGCCAAGTGTTTCTAAGCATCCCGAGACATTCAAAGCCACTGCACAAAGCCTATTCAGAGTGTAATAGTAGAGAGTTGGGAGTGGAATCTTTTGCCTAATCCGATGTAAAGGCGACCAACAGAGTTGTTGTTGTTGTTGTTGTTATTGTTAGGTGCTGTTGAGTCGAGTACGACTCACAGTGACCCAATGAATAAAAGATCTGAACCCTGTTGTATCCTGCACCTTCCTCACACTTCCTGACACACAAGAGCCCATTGCAGCAGTCACCATGTCAATTCGCCAAGCATCGTGTTCTTCTCCAAGAAATAGCTCCCCCTAGAAACATACCCAAAGTGTGTGAGGCAAAGCCTCATCATTCTTGCTTCCAAAGAGCACTCCAGCTGCACCATTTCCAAGACTTATGTTTGTTCTCTTGGCCGTCCATGGGATGCTCAGTGCTCTTCAGCAACACCACAGCTCAAAGGCATCAATTCTTTTTCTGTCATCCTTATTCATTGTCCAGGCCTTGGATGCATAGCTAGTAATCGGAAAGACTATGGTCTGAATCAGACTCACCTTAGTTCTCAAACTGACAGCATTACTCCTCAATAGAGAGGTCCCTAACTGAATATTTCCCCAGGGCAGTTGTGATAACAGTCTAGCATAAAAGTCCACAGGGAGCTGTGGTAGCATAATCTGCAGCAAGTGGCAGTGCTAATTCAAAGGTTAGACCTCTCAGTGGTTCGGATCCACCAGCAGCCTGAGGAGGAAAAAGGGACCGTTTCCTCTCCTTGCAATGTGTATTTTTTAAACCCAGTGGAGGGCAGAATGAGTTATAACCAACTTGACAGCAGTGATTTTGAGTTTTTTGAGGATTTTAATTGGTGTTTAGAATGATATATTTAATATTGCCTAAGAAATATAAGCTTATTTTGGTCAGTTCTAGAGGGCTCTTGAACATGACTGATGTCTCAACTAGAATATTACAGAGTGTGCTTCCCCATGTGTCTTAAACTTTGCTTGTGGCATATCTTACTCTGATAACCTACTGAGATCAAGTACATTCTGACTCATGGAGCCACTGGATGAATTAGAGCCACCAATCTCTAGGTTAGCAGCTGATTGCAAGCCATATGCGCCATCCAGGGACCTTACCCCACCTCTAGCAGTGGCAACTTTATTCAAACAAAATCTTGAGTGAAATCCTAACATTAAAAAGTTCTGTTTTGTTTTTTTTATTTTATTTTATTTTTGGGGTTTTTTTTTAAATTTTATTTTATTATTTTTGTGTGCGTGTACCGTCAAATCAGATCTGACTGGTACAGGAGATTGTCCCTCCTTACCCGGCAGAGCATCTGGTGGATTCGAACTGTTCGCCTCTGGGATTGTAGTTGCAGCTCCTTGCCACTAGGCCACCAGAGCTCCCCTCATTAAAAAGTTCTGGTTTAAGGAGAGAAGCTTCCAGCTGTTTCTCATCCCCTCATCCACTCATGTTGCCCAAATCACCTCTTGGTTCTGGAGACCTATGTGAAAACTGGAAGAACTGGGGTTTGGAACCCTGAAAGATAGAAGAGGCAGGGGCACAGGAAACGTGCTGAGGAAAGACTGACAGGACAATGTACACTCAGTGTCTCGAGTCTCTGGGTGGGAAAAACAATGGTACAATAGTGGGTGCACTTGAACCTGCCAGGCCAGCCTCAGCTCTTCCATGCATGCCGGGAATGAGATGGCAGCACCATGATCTAAACTGTGTCTTTCCAAGTCTCAGCCTCACCACTGGGACCTTGCCGGCTACAGAGGAAGACTTTTCTCTGTGTGCTAAATGTGGAGATAGAAGTACGTTTAAAAAGAGGACAAAAGTAAACTTTTTACATCGAATGGTGACATAATGGGTAGGAAGCTGTGCTGTCAACCCAAAGGCAGGCAGTTCAAGTCCACTAGCTGCTCCTCAGTCTCCTCCCATATGACTTCCAGACTCTGAATGCCTGCTGGAGGGTGATCTATGAGCCAGATCCAACTTGACAGCATGGAGTTATTTGAGAGCTGAAATTAACAGAATGTAAAGCTTCCAAAACACTAGAGATCTAAATTGAAATCTAAAATATATTTTCTGTAGGTGGTGCCAGAGTACCCAGAAATAAGGGAAGCACTTGTCCTGTAGTGAACAATCTTATATTTTTCTAGCACACCAAAGATTCTGCTTCCAGGATAGGCTTGGAGCTGGAGAGAAACAAGAATAACGCAAAGAGGGAGGAGTGCCATTACAATCGGGGGATTGTAATTAATGCCATAAAACAAAACCAGTGTGATTAATTAACTGGAAAAGCAATTAGTCTGTAAACTTTAATCAAAGCACAATTTAGAAAACAATGAAAATTTTTTAAAAGAATCATTGTTAAACCCTTAAAAAATATTCCTCTTCTAGGTATGATTAGCATTTGTCTTCTCTCCCAGGCCCAGAACACCTTCCTACAGAAATAAAGCCTCATTTCAAAGCTACAGTCCTCACAGAACAGATCACCCAGTAAAAAGATAAGCAGATGTGATGGAAAAACACATCAAGTTTTCCACTACAGATTAGTGAGTGAGCACAAGCAAGTCTGGGCTGACTTTGCTTATTGGTTAGTCTGTTCCAGCCTTGCACTGGTGTAAAGGTGTGTATGATCCAGTGAGAAGCCGTTGGGTTCTGGAGCAAAACCTTGAGGGGAAATAGCAATAAGTTAATGGAGTAGTGTGCTGGCCAGTTTAAGAGGGGAACTCTATGAGCTTTTGGGTTCTAAAATATATTGGGCCCGTAGGAATCACAGAGACATTAAAGAATGCCTTCTTTTCTTACAGCCCCTCCGTTTATAATCTTCATAACAAGTTATCATCTGGCAGTCATTTTAAAGATGGAGCTGTAAGCTATAGGAGTGGGTAAAAGTGAGTGTTGGGCAAAGAAATCTTAAATTGAAAAATGTATTTAGAAAAGAGATAGTCCTATCAGATATAGAAATATGGGAACTGTCAAAATGGGGAAATAGTACAGTTAAGTCCATAAACATAAATACACAGATACTTGAAAACCAGAAAGAGAGAGCTTAATAGCTATTTAAGAACGTAGATTGCCTGGGTTCACGTCTTCTTTCTACTATTTGGTAACTGTCTTCACGGCTAAGTTTCTTACCCTCTCTGTGCTTGCTTCCTCTTCTGGGATATAGCAATAATACCATCCACCTCGTAAGTAGAGATCGCTGGTGGTACAGTAACTGAGTTCTCAACTGCTAACCTGAAGGTTGGCCATCTGAACCCACCAGCTGTTCCACGGGTTCGAGCGTGGTAGAGATTGTGAGGATGGTGCAGGATAGAGTCACTGAGTCAGAGTCAACGTGATACCACCTACAAACAGCAAGCTACTCTATGGGGAAGAAATTTGGCAATCTGATTTCACACAAACTCAACTCATTGCCACTGAGTCTGAATCTTCCCATAGATGGCCTTCCACTGGGTTTCCAGGCACTATAAATCACACGGGAGGAGCAACTGGTGGGTTAGAACCACCTGCTTTTGAGTTGGCAGTGCGACTCCTTGCCCACTAAACCACCAGCACTCCCTATAAAGATGACAACGTTAGAAATCCTTGTGGGGTGTTTCTGCCCCATCCTGAGGTTACTATGAGTCGAAATTGACTCAACCACAATGGGTACCTCGTAAGTTGTTGAGTGGGTTAAATCAGCTAATAAAATGTTAAGTGATTATAACCGCAGAACGTGCCTGGCACATAGTAAGTGCTATGAAGTCTCTGCTGTTATAAATTGTGATATTTGGCAACTTTCAAGTGTGGTGCTGGCACTTGCTTTAATGCTTAACATCTTGGGTGTCAGGCAAAGGGCTAGGCTGTATCCGTGCTTGATCGCAACATCCTTTGAGGAAAATATGAATCTACAGCTTTCAAGACTGACTTGCCAATGGTTAAGTAACTTGCCCAAGGCCACAAAGCAAGTTCCTGGCAGGCTCAGGGCCAGGACGGCCAAGTCTGCTTGGCTTGTCTCCTGCTACAGCTGCAGGTTGAGGCTGGCCTTCTCCCGCCCTTGTGTGCCAGCATACCTTGTTGTGACCTGGGCCATAAAAATGGTACCATTTGGGCCAACCTACATTTTACAGAAGATACCGAAGCCATTGAATTGAGCTGTGTGTCAGAGGCAACACCCTAATTAGGCTGTGAGAAGTCCAGGTTAAAAACCTAGATCTACTATTTAACTTGTGCTTTCTACTCTTCTACAAAGTCTTTCTATATACGACCTAACAGCTTGGCCCTACAGCAGAAAAGATGCAGAAATGTCACTTACTTGATTATCTAACATAGCTAAAACAGGAATACTACAAGGGAGTGGCTTTAACAAACAGAATTTCATTTTCTCACCGTTTATAAAGTTTGAAGTTCAAATTCAGGGCACCAGCTATCCCAAAAGGTTTTCTCTCTCTCTCCCAGTATTGATCCTTGTTTCTTTTCAGCTTCTGTTCCTGGGTTCCTCTGAAATCTTCATGTGGCCTGGCGTCTAAATTCCCCAGTTCTTCCTCCTTAAACTACTTTAAAAAACAAACAACAACAACAACAACAAAAAAAACAAACCAAAAAATATTACTTTAACCCCACCCTCCAGTTCGTTTTTCTCATTAAAAAGATTCTCTTATTTTTGTAGTTTCCTCCTCCCCCCCTCCCTCCAGTCTTCTTTTTTTAATTAATCTTAATGAAAGTTTACAGTGACTTAGAGTTTCCAGTCATTCATTGTTGCACTTTTCTCCCTGCCCACCCCCAACCCTCCCAATTCACTTTCCTCCTTGATGGATAAAAGAAAAACTCTTTCATTGCTATGTAACCCCCCCCCCCAAGCCCACTACACTATAAAGCCTTCAAGACTCCTGTCATGACAGTAATACCAAATCATATATCCCTTTTAAACACTTCTTTCCCTCATCTGTTGCAATGCAGTATACATCATTCCTCCCCTTCTTCTCTGCCTTCCCTCAACCCCAATGCCAGTCCTATTTTACAATCATGGCCCTATGCCATATTTGTCCTTTTGTGACTGAGATATTTCACTCAGCATAATTTCCTCTAGGGTCATCCACTTAGAGTTCCTTGTTTTTCGGTGCTGCAAAGTATTCCATTGTGTGAATATACCAGAGCTTCTCTATCCATTCATTTGTTAACCAGTCTACTTTTCTATACAACTCTTTTTCTGGACTATTGTCAGTCTTACTGGATGAGATTGCCTCTCTCTGTCTGTGGATCACAGGTAGACTTGACCTCCAGGAAAGCACCACTTTTGTATTAGCAGAACAACTTTCTACAGACTATGACAAAAAGTTCCCCTTGTTGTTGTTGTTGTGTGCCTTCAAGTTGGAGCCGAGATAGATATAGAGATATAGATATATACAAACACACACACACAAGCTTAATATTGTAAGGGCATTCTGGTGGAATAGTCTGTAGCAAGCTGTACTGCTAGCCCAAAGGCTTTGCAACTCTGGTTCCAATCCACCAGTAACTCTGTAGCAGAAGATAGGCTCTTCCCATTGTGATTTACAGCCTCGGACATCTGTAGAAGGTCACCATGGGTTGGAACTGACTTGATGGCAGTGAGTTTGAGTTTTAAGTAATATGCATACTCTATGAGAAACATTATTTACATTATTAACAAAGCTGTTTGGGAGAGACGAGCTTGATATTAGGTGCCTTCAAGTCCACTGCAATTCATAGCAACCATATGAGCAACAGATCAGAAGGTTGCTCTCTCCTGCGCTATTCTCATGATCTCTGCCATGCTCTGCCATTGTTGCAGTCACTGTGTCAATCCGTAAGTAGCATTGAGGGCTGAGGCACAGAATCTTTCTTACTGGACTTGAGTATTTATTTTTGTTATTACCAACAGTTTGTGAATAAATTATCCTTATCTGCAAGAAAAACAATATAAAGCTGAAGAACCCCTGGCTCACTTCTCTAAAATACCTTGCCAAATAAATCCTATTATTAGTTATCTGTGCAAACTCTTTTCTCTGCATTTACACGTATGCATATGCCTACAGGTTTGCTTTATGAGTTTCTTGCCTTTTTTGTTGAAATGTGTTGGAGGTCAGTATCTATAGATATGTTGTTTGGTGCTGTTGAGGTGTTTTACACACTCCTGGTGACCCACATGACAGAGAAGTGTCCCACACAGTTTTTCTTGACTAATCTTTAAGGGAACAGATTGCAAGATCTTTCACTGGGAGCCACAAGGTGGATTCTAACCTCCAACCTTCGGGTTGGTAGCCAAGTTGCCCCACTAGTTCCCCTGTGTATTAATTTACCCTCCTCTTGTTTAATGAAGGAGCTCTGGTTACTTAATGGTAGGGAGTTGCACTGACAACACAGAGATGAACAGTTGGAATTGGCCAGCTGCTGCTCCACAGGAGAAAGATAAGCAAGCTCCTCCCTGTAGATTTGTTTCCTCACTTGCATTTTATAGACTCTTGACTCAGTGACCTTCAGGTTTGGAGTTCTATTGTTCAATTACTTTAGGCTATTCTGCAGTATTATCTCATTATGCTTTTAATCAATCCCATTACCTATGGACATTCACACCATTTCTAATTTTTTGACATTTCAAAAGTTCTTCAATATATGCTCTTAAACATATGCGCTCAATAATTTCCTCTTGCTAAGTCAAAAGGTACAAACATTTGTGTACTTGATAGATAATGACAAATTACCCTTTAATCAGATACATCATTTACACTCTCAGCACTGAGCATATACATTTTCCCACATCTTAATTAACACTTACAAGTTTTGCCAATACCATGGGATTTTCTTGGTCTTCATTTTAATGTGAATTTTCCTAATTATAGAATAGGCATGCTTTCATATTTATTCAGTATTGAGGTTTGTTGTTGTTGTTATGTGCCATCGAGTCACCTGCGGCTCATAGCAATCCTATGTACAATAGCCCTAAACCCTGCTCTATCCCTTGCCAATCTTATTGTCTGTGACACACCCACACCCACTACCCCAAGTCACTGAATCAATCCATCTCATCCAGGGTGCTGTTCCTCCACCCTCCCAAGCATGATGTCCCTCTCCAAGGACTGATCCCTCCTTGAAACATGCCCAAAAGTATGTCAGATGAAGCTTCAGAATCCTTGGCTCCAACGACCAACTCATTTTCACCCTCTCCACAACAAACCTGTTTGTTCTCCTGGCAACCCATGGTATATTCAACACACTTCTCCAGCATCACAGCTCAAAGACATCAAATCTCCTGTCTTCCCTAGTCATTGTCCAGCTCTCTGATGCATAGCAAGTAATTGCAAAGACCATGGCCTGTATCAGGCGCACCTTAGTGGTACTGTTCTAAATATTGTAAGTAGTGAACAAATAAAAAATTCCTGCCTTCATAGAATTTACATTTGAAGTTTATTGGCTACTTAATTTTTTTAGTCATTTGCCTAATTTTCTACTTATTTGGAGGCTTTCTTAGATAGTCTGAGATTTTATTTTTTTTCTTGATTACATATATGGCAGATATTTTTACCTGTCATGCAGCCTAGCATTTAAATTTTGTTTACGTTATCTGTTTTCATTTTTGCGAAGTCATATTCATTTATCATTTTCTTTAACTTTTGTGTTTTACATTACATTTTTAAAAATTTGTCTTTACTTTAAGGTCCTAATTATGATTCTATACTTTTTCCTAATGTTTTTATTATTTTGGTTTTTACATTTAGCACCTAAACCCATCTGGAATTTATTCTGGGGAATGGAGTATGGATAGTGTTCACTTTCTACATTGTGTATTTTTGAATGTTCTAAGTGTTTAAAAGTAGATATGACTTTTGTACGCAAACAGCTCTCTGGTGGCGCAGCCCATAAGGAACTGTGTGTGTGATTTACAGCCTCCTGAAAACCCCCTGGAGGGTCAGTTATGAGGCAATTCTGACTAAACAGTAATAAGTTTTTTGAGGGGGAAGAAGCCTGGAAGACTTTGAAAAGATGCCCCAAGAATTAGTATCCAGAAAAGAAAGGAAATGACTGGGGCCAGGTAGCTGTAGTTTGTGGAGCAAATTTAGGTCATAATGGGTCTAGCTAAAGACAGTGTAAAAGGTGAGCCTCTGACTAAGATGGTGTCCTAGGAGTGACAATTGCCTCAAGAAATGTGTGAAACATCTGAAATGCATGAAACAACACAACTTCAGAATACAAGTCACAGCTGGTCCGAGTGCAGTGGAGGACACAACTAATTGATCACAGCCAGAATACAAGTCAGAAAGTAAACCAGTAAGAATCTGAGACTGAATTCTGAGATTGGATCCTTCTTGTTCTAATAGGATTGTTAGTCCATCAATCTGGGACAAAAGCAGTTTTGGATTAATACTTATTTTAAAATAATACATACAACTCTGGAATTAACACCTTGCTCTCATTAATTTAGGCTGCCAGAGCTTAATAAAAGTGGATAATTAAAATATGTAGGCATGTTAATTAGCACATGTTATAGATCAAGATGAATTGACATAGTGCCTGTAACAATGGGTTTGATCATGTTGGAGATTGTGAGGATGGTGCAAGATAGGGCAAGGTTCCAATCTGTTGCTGTGAGTCATAGTCGACTTGATGACATATAACAACAACAACAAATAGATCAAGAAAGAGAACAGAGCCTTGATGACAGAATATGGGCAACAGATGAGAAACCTGTCAATAGGTGATTCTATAAAGGGTGACGGAGGAAGAACTACTCTTGGCTAACCCACTCAGAATGAGCACAATTTCCATCAACAGGAAATAAGTACCTTTCTTTCTCTGCATTAGACCCATATGGTCCTTTGTGTCTGTGTAGCACTGATACAGTTTAGAAACATCAGTTTATCTATCAGACACATCAATAGTGCTTCCTATGTACTCTGCCCTGTTCTAAGTCCTTTTTGAATATTGACTCATATTCTCCTTATCACAGCCTTGTGAGATACTGTTGTTATAAACCTTATATTGCACACGAGAAATTAAAGCTCCAAAGTTAACTAAGTCTGGCTTCGCATTCTAGGTCTTTAGCCTCTGTGCTAATACTTCCTCCACATTGGCTATTTTAGCAAATGCAGTGGGCAGGAAAGAATTGTACTCTCATGAACCTTCTTGAGATAAAGCTAAAAATCCACGTTAGGAGAAGACAAGTAAAACGCTTTTGTTGCCAACATATCACCCTGGAAGGAGTCTGGATAGTCGAAAACCAGCTGCAACTCTAACCCACCTGCCCTCTAAATCTCCCTCCGACTCTAGTTACACTATAAGTTCTACAGTTCCTGAAAAAAAAAAATTGACCTTGTAGTAAAAAAAAAAAGAGAGAAGAGTGACCTCAGGTGTAACATGTGGCATATCCATGCAAGGACACAAGTTTATGTTCAATTCTGGAAACCACGTATTCTATAGTGACTATGTATCCCTTGATGGAATACTAGATAACACTCAAAATTAATGGTCTACATTTACAAATCCCCAGTAAAGATAGCACAAGGAGGGCTTCTAGGGTGTGTCCAGTTTATAAAAATCTGCAGTGAACTATATATACACTTTGTAATTTTCTATATGTATATTATATTTTGCTAAAGTGTTTTGTGGGAGTTTTTGTTTTTAGTGATGTATTTAGAGTCAGATAAAGACTTTACAAAGCATACAAACTCCTGAAATCACCCCAGGAAATTCCTGTTTGGGTGGGACTCATGACCTTACAAGTTTAAGAAATACTCCAGGTAATTCTACCATAGGTAGCTAAGAAATGAGTAAGAAATATAATTGTGCTAACAGCCTGATTTATGGCTGATCATTTTAACACTGGACATCAGCAGGACTCTGTCAGCCGATCAAAAATATTCTCTGAAAATAACTATATTCAAACTGAAGAACATATCTTACATGTGTCATTCATAATAAAAATCTAATAAACCCACAGAAAAGCTGACACGCAACAAAATGTCTCTGCCATGAGAGATGTTTTTAAATCTTTCTGCATTTTAATGTAAAGAGAATGAATTCTAGACTGGGCTTTATTCTATTATAGTTTATCTTTACTAGGTGGAAGCAGTCCACATAAAACCGTTTCACTATCCATATCCTCTATCCTATTTTCTTTCCACTCAAGTGTAAAAGCACGGTCGGCATAATCTCAGAGGACATATATAGGTCGATTGACATAGCATAGTCCATAAAGACAATGCTCTACAACCTACTTTGAGGAGCAGTGACTAGGCTTTTAAAGCTTGTAAACACCTATTAAGTTAAAACAATTGATCTCTTTCTGCCTGAATCAAAGAAGAATGGGGGTGGGGGCGGAGAAACAACCCAGAGTTGCAGGAAACAGTCCAAAGAATTGAAAGGCCACATAAACTGACCTCCACTGGCCTAAAACCAAAAGAATTAGATGGCATCCTGCTACCACCCACTGCTCTGACCAGTATCACAACAGGAAGTACTAGGTAGAGTGGGAGGAAAAGGTAGAACAAAATTTGAATACATAAAAAAGACTAAGCTTATTATCTAATAGAGACTGGCAGAATCCCTAAGACACCCTTCTAACGTAGAGCTGAAGCCACTCTCCGGCGTCACCATCAGTCACATGAAAGGAAGGCCTATAGTGTGAATGATAAAACCCAGAGAAATGTGCATGTCAAAGCAATCAAGTATACAAGATGAAAAGGGCAGCATTTAGCTAAAAGCAAAGTTAAAGAAGGAAGTAAAATTAAGAAAAACTGGGTAAGCAGAAATGGGGAACCTAGGGTGGAAATGGGGAGAGTGCTAACTCATCATTGTAGCAATTGCAACAGGTGTCACAGAACAATCTGTGTGTAAACTATTGAATGAGAAACTAATTTGCTCTGTAAACTAGTTTGCCTAACTACAATACTATATTT
>NW_006399797.1:15611483-15612378 GCF_000299155.1 Elephantulus edwardii | reverse complement strand
AGGCAGATATTTTTTGCTAGTTAAGCTAAATTATTTGGCTTTGAGAAGATTTCAGGGAACATTTTTGGTTTAAGGTTTAGTCTGTAGGGGCTTTCAGCTGTTCATTCTGAGAGCTTTTTCTGCAACAAATATTTGAGTGTATGCAAAACATAGTCCTTTTCTTTTTTTTTTTTAGTCCTTTTCATTATTAAAACAAACATTAGAATTATCCAGGGAGCTTTCAAAATCACTGAGGCCTGGACATCACTCACCTGCAGGGAATCAGACTTCAAGAGTCTGCGTTAGGGTTTGAGACTGGGTTAGAGTTTGAGCATCACTATTTTTAAAAAAGATTCTTAAGATAGTTCGAATACATAGCCTGAGGTTCGGAACATTGAGGTAGAGTAGCACCTTCCAGACTTTTAATCTGCATTTGCATCATGTTGGAATGTTGCTAAAATGCAGGTTCTGAATCAGCAGATCAGGGTGGGCCTGAGAATCTGCATTTCTAACAAGCCTGGATTGATGCCAGTGCTGCATTGTGTGTACCACACTGTATGCAGACGGACTTGAGCAGAGACTGCAGCATGCATGAGAAAAACCAAAGGGCTCCTTAAAACAAAGTTTTGGGCCTCTTATTTTCTGATTCGTTAGGTCTGAGATCAGACCTGAGAATTTGCATTTCTAGTAATTTCTCAAGAAGCTCTGGTGGCACAGTAGATTTATGTGTTGGCACGTTAACCAAAAGGTCATAGGTTTGAATACAGCAGTGGCTTCTCAGGAGAAAGATGGTAATCTCCTCCCATGAAAATTTACAACCTCTAAGCACAAGGAAGAATCCAAGACACTAAAGAGCTGAACAGAAGATTCCAAAAGGCAGCACGGAATGACAAAGCAAAATACTACAATGAAATGT
>NW_006399797.1:15602876-15611383 GCF_000299155.1 Elephantulus edwardii | reverse complement strand
CCTATGAACAAAAGATCTGAAGCCAGTCCTGTCCTGAGCCAACCTCACACTTTCTGACAAACAAGAACCCATTGCAGCAGTCACCCTGTCAATTTACCCAGTGTGTGTGTGTGTGTAAAATTCCTGTTTAATATTTTTCTATATTTTTAAAAAATTTTTATTCATTGTTATATTTTCTCCCCACCACAGGCCACCCCACAACCATCCCTTGTGTTCAGGATTGTTGTCATACAAATAATGCCTAGTCCTATAATCCTTTCAGACAACAGTATTTTTTTAAGCTACAGTTAAAACTGTTCTTCAGCTTTCCCTCTGGATCTTCATCATACCATTTCCTGGCCTCTTACATGTGTGTTCAGTGGAGAAGATCACTAGAGCAAGACATTACCACTGATCTTTAAAAGCTCATCCAATTCTAAGTGAGAGTTGGACATGTCTCAAAGCATTGCCTACTAGTATTTCTGGTGGTGAGCATCACTGACTAGCTGAGTGATGTGAAAACCCTGGCAATATTGCCCACTCTCTTCTAATTATTTATTCATCCTTTCAGCCTAGCCATTTGGTTAAGAGTAGAGATCTGAAGTAGGTGACAGCTAGAATATTGTCCTAGTCTATACATTTCTTAAACTCAGTCAAGGTTAAATAAAGGCACAATGTTAGAAAGATTGAAGGCGGACCATCATGTTCTACAAATAGTGGGTACTAGACTGGGATGAACCAGTGCTACTCTGTGCGTGTGTATGTCATCCAACTGCCAGAAGCTATCTAATATAGTTTGTTTTTGTTGTGGGGTTTGTTTGTTTTTTTTATTAATTTTAATGAAAGTTTACAGAGACTTGGGATTTCCATTCATTCATTGTTGGTAATATAGCTTTTTAAAAAGATCTCTGATTGGATCCTTCAAATATTTAGGTTTTCCACTAAGGTTTCTGTGTCACATCCTGTAGATACGTAGCTACTTTCAAAATATCTGTCTTGTGTTTGTAGCCCTTGGGGATGGCATCTGACCAATATTCTTCTTTAAGAATAGTTCACCAGTGAGCAATGTGCTGTGTGACCAAGCTGCTTCATTCCTTTGTGAAATCAGTAGAGCCTAAATTGTTAATATATAAAAACTGACAAAGATGGAGAGAACTATTTTAATGGGGGGGTAACTCAGATGGCCTATTAACAGCTGCATTTGCTCATACTCCTTCTGAAACGGGCATTTCTAAGCCCACATTTTAAGGTAGAAGCTGATCTGAGATGCAAGCTAATTAATTATACAGTTGGGTGAAGCTGACAATTTGGGCCTGGGAAATGTTCTGACTTTAAAATCTTCAGTGGAGGTGCTTCATATAACCTTGAATCTGCTTTGGTGGACAGCTCAAAATGTGGACTTTGAACATTCAATGTTGCACTTTTAAACATATGAATGTAGTAATGGACTTTATTAAAGCTATATTGTTGTTGTTGATTGAGACCAGCCTTTGTTGTTGTCTTTGAGACGAGCACAACTCATAGTGACCCTGTGAACAAAAGTCCTGAAGCCTTTCTATAACTATCGTCATTTATCAAGGTTCATAGTTTCCAGAGGCATGTTGTTTAGGAAGTGGATGCCACTTCTGTTTCCAGATTAAAGCTATAGTCTTTAAAAAAAAATTATTATTTTTTTAATTGCTTGAATTTTTTTTTTATTTTACACTGCTTTACCTACAAAGTTTGTATACATTGCCCCTCACACCAGATTTCCCCACCTCCCCAACCCGACCCACCCAACAAATCATGCCACCTCATGATTACCCACCACCCCTCCTCCTACCCTCACCCCTCTGCTCCCTCCCTCCCCCTCTTAGAGCCGCATAAACATTTTAATAGTTGTCTATTTCTACAATAATGGTCTTATACAGTATTTGTCCTTATGGGACTGAGTTCACTTAGCATAATACTCTCTAGTCCCTCCCAAGTTAGGTAGTAATGTACAAAGTCATTGCTCCTGCGTGCTGTGTAGTATTCCATCATGTGACTGTATCATAATTTCTCAATCTTTCAATTGTGGTTGGACATTTGGGCTGTTTCCATGTTCTTGAGACGGTGAATAGCATTGTTATGAACATTAGTGTACAAGTCTCCTTTTGTGCCTTAGTTCTCATTTTCTCCAAAGCCATAGTCTTTAGTTAGGGATCTTTAGTGGTGTAGTCTGTGGTGGGTATGCTGCTCACCCAAAGGCTGTGCATCTCCAGCAGTTCAAATATGTCAGAAGCTCTGAGGGAGAAAGATGAAGTCTCCTCTCATTACAACTTATAGCCTTGGAAACCCAATGGACGATCGCTAGGAGCTGGAATTGATTGGAAAGCAATGAGTTTGAATATTGTTTTGTTTAAGAAAGTTTTCCAAAAATTACGATCAGCCACTCTGAATACATTGCCAGAGAAACGGTCTGGTCCGGGAAACTGCAGGTTTCTTTGTTTGCATGCATAGACCCACTTCACACAAACAACTTTGATCTTGAGTTGTAAGCAGTAGGTGTCTCTAAGCTCTTACAGAAACAAAAGATAGTAAACATGTGCTATTCCAGGAAGTATGTTCTCTTTGATGAATCTAATGCCATTGTTGGAGAAGTAGCAAGGTCCAAGGGATAAGTGCTGGAGTGTGAACCTTAGATTGTTGAGGGTAACTTCACTGTAGAAGAGACCTGTCAGCCTCCCACAGAGATTGCAGCCTGGAAAACCATGTGCAGCAGTTCTGCTCTGTCGTACAAGGTCACTATGAGTCAGAAGCAACTCTGTCACAAAACAACAGGTGAAGTTAGCATGATGTGAACCAGGTCTCAAGGTGACAGCTTTGCTTTTTTAACACTTTAAAGAGATCCTTTGAAGCAGATTTCCCCCCCCCCCCCCATGGATTTCCTTTTATTGAATTTGTTACTGTTACAGAATTCTTGCAATGCCCAAACTGCCAAGAATTCAAAGAAATGGTACCATGGATAGATTCATCTACCCATCATAGTATATAAAACTTGATTACGGTGCATTTTGATAATTTCACAGTCGTTAAAAAGCTTTATCAAGAGCTGGGATTTTAAATCTGCTGCAAGTCTTCCATTTCCTAGTACTCTATCCCACTAAATAACACTTTGACACTTCATCTCAGTTCATTGCTTAGTTAAATAACCCCCAGTAAGATTTTGCTGGAAGAGATGCATCCTTTCTAGGGAAAATTTGTGACTCATTTACCAAGAGATTACTAGTTAAAGTTTTTTATTCACAAATGAAGTATTCCATTTAACCAAGAATCCCTTGCTTCTCTGAACCATCCTCCCCTTGCCTCAGTTACTCACCTAAACACCTCACAAAGCAGGCAACCTGTCTGCCACCTCACATAATGCCAACATTATTGCCCAGAAATAGTTGGCAAGTCCTGCGAGGAGATACTGTAGTTCTCCTTAGTGTGTAATTCCTGCATTGACACTATTTATCTAGACTGAACTCCTATTAAAAATTACTCCCCCATCAGGATAACTTTACTCCCCTCCCCCCACCGCCCCCCCCACCATCCATTGGCTTCACTCTTGCTAGTAGCAAGTCTGCAATGCCTACATTTGGCAAAGGGATTTATTACAGAGAAACTCGGACTTTCCCCATCAAGTGGTACCATACCACTGTGAAATCTTTCTATTGAACCGAAAGACAAAACCCTGGGTAGCTTCCTCAAGTCCTTTTTAGGGCTTTTTAAAAAAAATGTATCACTCAATAGTTTAAGATGTAATAATCAAAAGTACTACATCACAAAAGTGTCTTTTGCTACTGACCCCTAAATAGACAACATAAAGATACACCTAAAAGATTGACAACAGCACTTAGCTGGGACAACTGCTGCATCTATAGACTGTCAACAACCTTAGAGAGAGAGAGGTACAAGTGTGGGATCTGGAATTCTTGTAAAAGATCGCACAAGATCCATGACATATAAATGGTAAGGTGAGGCTTTGCTTGTATGGCTTTACATCTGGCCTGACATTTCCCACACAATTAAAACCCAACTAAGAGACTTTTTGGTTCCACTCTCAGAATTGACAAATTCATGAAACCCTTCAAAATCCTAATGCATATTTTAGGCTTCTTCGCCCACCAAACAATATGCTCTGTCAAAAAACATATACCAAGTCAAAGCAAAGCAAAAAAAGAGAAAGAAAGAGAAAGGACTTATTTGTAAAATATATAAAAAATCACCACCCATATGAAAAGTTTACTAGAAGAAACAAAATTAGCCCCAACCCACTCCCTACTCGGTGGACTCAAGCCTGGTTGAATTTGTGGTTACTTCAGAATACGACTTTATGGTTTAGATTATAAATCACAGCCCTACGCAGATGATGTGAACATATCAGTCCTGAGAGCAGCATGTTCCAGAAGTCCAACATAGCCACAGCCTACGACAGAAAGTATTCCTCAAGGATAGGCCACGGGAAAGTTAAGTGAGGTCACTTAAATCTTCATCTTTTACAGCAGATCAGAACCCAGAAGGCTCACTTTCTGTCGGATTTGATGGGAATCCAAGAGAGCCGGTTTCAAGTTTCATGTTGACACTTAACAGACATGACCTTACCCAGGAGTTGTAGTCCACGTGAAGTCCACAGTGAGTGCAGCAAATCTGAGACAGTGGACCCTTACGAAGGCTCAGTGTCTGAACATAAAAAGATTTTTTTAAAAAAAATGATCACTGGCTGCAGTTTTTGGTTTGGTGGTTTTGTTGCTGTTGTAGAGCAATTATGGAAGAACACTGCTCAGTTTAGTATCACAATGAGAATTTTTCCCTAGATCCAATATAAGAAAGAACAGTAGTGACACTTTAAACTTCCAAAGTGCAATAGGGCCAATAAATTATAGAGTGGTCTGCTTCAGTTGCTGGGATCCAGCTGCGATCAGATTGTGAATGGCTGGCTGTTTGCGGTGGTTTGGTGGAGTCTAGATACTGTGGTAGTGTTAGCAAAGACCACCACTCTGTAACTGTGTGTGTGTGTGTGTGTGTGTGTGGTTGCTTTTCTGATTGTCAAGCACAGCATCCTGGTTGCCTAGCTGAAGTTGAAGGGCCTGGTTTTTTTGAAATCTCATCCCTACCTCTATTTTTGTGTCTTACTACTTCAAAACTCTTCTCCATTTCTTTATCACTAAGGGAAAAGAAATGTAATCTGTAAATATTACTTCTTCACTAGGTTTTTTGGAAAATATTTTTCCTTAAAGAAAAGGGAAGGTGAAAACCAAAAGTGCCACCCTTTAGAAGAATCTTGGAGGAGGGGGAAAGGGAGAGAATTAGTTTATCAAATTTTTATGAATTTTTTCTACTAGTTTATTTACAAAATACTAATACATTGTTTTCAAGAACAAATTCTTTCAATTTCCCTCACACACCCCCATCAAATTGTAAAACCCCATGATTAATCTCCTCCCGCCCCCTGCACATTCACATCCCTCTGCTTCCAGCCTCTCCCACCCATCCTGGATCCTTATACTCATGTGATAATAGTGGTTTTATACAATCTTTGTCCTTGTGGGATTGAGTTAGTTCACTCAACATAATGCTCTCCAGTCCTTCCCAAGTTAGGTAATAATTTACAAAATCATTGCTCCTGCGTGCTGCATAGACATTAAAAAAAAAACAAACAACCAAAAACTTATGAAAGACTTTTTTAAGGCTTCTAAATAATGAAAAACAGAATACGGTATGAAGCTTTGAGACCTTATTTTCTATGGCAGCAAGTCTATGGGGATATTTTCCACTGAGAATCTATTTCAGGACTCCCTAGAAAACAATGGGATGAAAAGCTTTCTAAGAACATGATTCCTTCTAGGACTGACTTTCACCTTTAGTAAACACCAGACCATGTGTCCAACTCTTTTAAGCATAAATGGTGACAGTTTTCTCATTCAAGCCAAGTTCTACTCAGTAATAGTAGAAAAATCCAATGATTTTTCTTCACTTCTGCTTCGTGGGAGCAGATCAGGTGAGGTGGAGATGAGTGTGGTGACTGACTGCCTCTCAAGGAAGCCCCAGACTTATCTGGAGGGTGAAGGAGGAGCAAGTCCAAGTGGAGGTTTAAAGTGAAGCCAGCTCTGCTCTCAGAGAGGAGGAAAGACTGGGATTAGCCTTTAAAGTCACCCAAACAATATTTCCATCTGGTGTCATTTACATGTCTTCCCATTTTATTTATTTTTAAAAATCCGTGTCCCTAAATGACATGTAGACGTGCCGTATGTGGTCATTTAACTCCAGGTGGCATTCATTTTAAGTGCCTGTTCTGGCTTTCTACCTGCGTGGCAATGGACATGAGGAAGGGAACTGGTGTCACTGTGTATCTCTGGTGGTGCTATGTGTCTTCCTTGCTGTGATTAACCTGGCTCCAGGAGGTCTATGCACAGGGCTCATCATCACCGGTTCTGGGCTTTCTGAAACGGATGACCAGGACCAGAGGTGCTTGATCCCTTTTGTTCCAGGAACACAAAGACTTTTCTAAGCCACCACCACCTCCTTCACCTTCTTCCCAGTTATCACCTGGATCTTCTGTGGTTTTTTTTTTTCGTTATCCTCCCCTTCCTTTTCACTGATCTGCACGGCCTGAACTTGGAGGCCGCCTTTTCTGCAGGTTTGCTCAGTCCTATACACCATTTGATTTCTTGACTAGCGACTTCTGTGAGTGTTGATGGTTCTTGAGTATGGATCCAAGTAAAACGAAACTTCAACACTTCAACATTTTCTCTGTTTATCCTGATGTTGCTTGCTGCTCTAGTTGTGAAGATCTTTGTTTTATGTTGAGTAGAATCATTACTAAAGGCTGTCATTTTTAAGCTTCATCAACAAGTGCTTCAAATCTTCACTTTCAGCAAGTAAAGTTGTGTCTCTGCCAATGGCAGGTTGTTAATATACACACCTATATCCATCTTATGTGATACTAAACTTGGTTTTGGCAGTCTTTGTTGGCATTTTTCCTTCTTATATGGGTCAGGTCCTTTCATACCACATCCTTTTGTCATGAGCTCTTCTTAGTGATATATTCTCTGCTCACTGCACCCACATTCAAAGCCACATCTCAGGGCATGATTTTGGTTTTTGACATTTACCTTTTTATACCTGCCCCTACTTCAGCTTTTTATTTTAAAATTTTTCAAACAAATAGAAAAAGTGGAAAAAAATTAAAAAAGCAATACCCTGATGATCTTTATTATGTTGTTATAAGGTCACATTTGCCGCTGTTTCTCTCATTTATATCTCCAGATTTTGCTGAACCATTACAATTGATAAATAGCATGCCTTATCGTTCTTGAATACTACCTCAGCACCCTAAGAACAGCATTCTTCTACCTAACCCTACACCCCATTGTTATCTAAGAAAAATACTAGCTCTATAAGATGAAATAATACACTACACAGGTTTAAAGCTCTCCAATAGAATGAAGATTGTGTTTTATAACTTTATTTCCTTCCAGAACCCAATCTAAGTGGTCCATCCTCTTGCCCCAGCTCTCTTCCCTGCCCCCCCCAGCCCCCAGCATTTTCTTGATGTTGTCTCATTCATATGGAACTAGTTTTACATCGTTGGCCAATTCCTAATGAACCACTTCCTTATCCACAAGTTTTTCTTGTGTTGCTTTCTTGCAAGAATGAGTTGAAGTTTCTTCATGACAGAGCCAGACTGGAAATTCTCCCCAAAGGCTTCCAGTGTCATCATTCTTGAGATTTTAAAAATCTGTGTGATGACCTCAATTACTCTGCCAACAGGCCAAGTAACAAGACATTGTGAAAGACATGTTTATGGGTAGTGTCTCAAAGCAATTAGCAGGAGCAAAGTGACCTGCTTCCTGCCCCACTCTCTTGGCTATGTGTGTGTCAAGTAGTACTGTCCTCAGGCATTTGATCTGGATTTCTGAGTAAGAGCCAGTCCTTGGTCTTAGAAATTAAGTTCACCTGAAACATGCAATGTGACAGTTTTGTGCTAACAGATTTTTTCCCTCAAGATAGTCCATTCCACTTTCTGAATCTACACCATTTTTTTTAAACTTTGCTGGATAATGGTCTATCTCAATGGATCTATAGATCTATAACAAACAGTTCTATTGACAGTTGACATAAGCTATCTGTCCATATGTTAGTTGTTCTGATGCTATGTCATTTGCTATGACCCATACTTTTCTAGCATTTCATTCTGTGCACTTGAAGTAAACATGGGTTTATCATGTGCCAGGCATTGTGTTTAAAGCTTATAAAGGATTAAGTAGAAAAGTACAAGAATCCCATGGTATAAACTCACTTACTGCTCTCAAGTCACTAGTGACACTGAATTGGCAGAGCAGCACTCCTCCTCAGAGCAAGAGATGACCTCATCTTTCTCCTGAGGAGCAGCTGGTGCTTTTGAACTGCTGACCTAAAACTTAGCAGCCTAAAATTGAACCCACTATACCACCAGGGCTCCTCTTGTTTACCCTACAACATAGATGAGAAAAAATTCATCAGAGAGATCAAGTACCTTGCTT
>NW_006399797.1:15575635-15597491 GCF_000299155.1 Elephantulus edwardii | reverse complement strand
GGTCTTTAGAGAGGGACATCATTCTGGGTAGAGTGGAGGGACAGCGCAGGAGGGGAAGACCCTCTATGAGGTGGATTGATTCAGTGACTGGGGTACTCGGGATGGGTGTGTCAGGCAATGAGATTGGCACGGGATAGAGCACAGTTTAGGGCTGTTGTACATGGGGTCGCTATGAGTCGCAAACAACTGGACGGCACATAACAACAACAACAATGTGGACAGTGTTTGATGGAGCTCCTGGATGTAAAACAGGTTTGGAAGCAGGAGTGGCATCCACTTCCTAAACCACATGCCTGTGGAAACTCTATGAACTTGAGAGAAACAACCACAATTATGGAAAGGCTTTTGATCATAGAGTCGCTATGAATCATACTCAACTAGACAGCAATCAATAACAACAAATATATCTATCTATATTCTCTCCTTACTAAACTATTAAGGACCCGGTAGCACAGTGGTTAAGCACTCAGCTCTTCAAACTCAGAAGCTCTTGGGAGAAAAACCTGGCAATCTACTCGCATAAAGATTGAGACAAGAACTCATTGCTGTTGAGTCAATTCTGACTGATAACCACCTTATGGGACAGACAGACCTCCCCCTATAGGACTTTCAGGGATATATATAAACTATAAGAGACTCTCCCCAACAGTGGCGGATGGGTTTGAACTGTTAACCTTTTGTTTTTGTAGCCAGATATATAAGCACTGTACCACCAGGGCTCCTTCCAGCCTAGTAAATCTCATGGAGCAACTCCACATCCTCAATACAGGGTCAAAATGTGTTGAAAATCAATTTGAAGCATCTAACAACAACTCAACATTGGTGAGATTAGACCTCAAAATGATAATACTAATAAGAAGCCCACCATTGTTAATCCCATTAAGCCATTTCATGTGTAAGCCTAGGTCACGTCAATGTGGACCTCATTTGGGCAAGTCGCTCAGTATCCTTCTCTCTGGACTCACAGCATTTGAGAATGAAAGCCTTTTAGGGTACAAACACATGGAGTAGGGTGAATGATAGGAAAGTCTTTGTTCCTCAAAGTAACTTACTAAGAAATTAGTAAATTAATTATCATTCTCCCTTGCCAAAAGATGAGTTCTTTTTTTGTTGTTATTGCCCTCCAATCCCTCCCCTTATTACTATTGTTTGCCACTGGTTCTGACTGACTCATGGCTGACCCTCCAGTGAGGTTTCACAAGGAGTAGGGGGGAAATTGCCCATCCTTCTCCCACAGAATAGCTTGTGGCCTTGAACCATATACCTTTGGGATTACAGGACACATTCTTACCACTAGGCCACCAGAGCTCCCTTACCTCCTTTTTTTCAATTATGAGTTCACCTATTACCCTTTTACTATTTGGCTAAAAGTTAGTCTCAAGGGTTCTACAAGTCTCTCAGACCACCAAATTGGCCATTTTCATGTTTTTTAGTTTTGTTCCACTTTTATCTCTCACTTTATGTAGGATCCTCTCTTATGACATAAATAGTTGGGCACCATCTAATTCATCTAGTATCATCTAGTATCAGGGTCTGAAGTTGATGTGCACCATTAGTCCTTTGAACTATTCTTTCTTTTCATCTTTGATTTTCTTCTCTCTTCTCTATTCCAGACAGGGAGAGACTAGCAGCTGTGCCTTCAATGGCTATTCACAAACCTTTAAGATCCCACTCACTGCTCACTGGTATAGTATGGAGAACATTGTTTGTGTGGACTAGGTTATACCAATTGACCTTGACGACCCTCAAGAATATGTTCTTAAGGCCCAAGGACCAGCATAAAAGATGTTCTTATCCTGGTAATAAATAAGCAATATGGGTAGGCAAGCCTTTTTAAAGGCTTTCTTAAAAATCAGGTGAATTTGAATTTACCTCATCATAAATTATAGTTGTATAATACCTGTTGTTGTTGTTGTTGATGATGGCCTTCGAGTTGAGGACTCATAAAAACCCTATGAACAAAAGCCTTGAAGCCCCTCTATAACTATCAACATTTATCAAAATTCATAGAGTTTCTGGACGCATGTTATTTAGGAAGTGGATGCCACTCCTGCTTGAAAGTATAGTACCTTCCTCATAAGAAATTAAAGCACCACTAGGTCTCCACAATTACTTGCTACACATCAGAGAGCTGGACAATGACTAAGGATAACAGACGTAAAGTCAGTGCCTTCAAATGGTGGTGCTAGAGAAGAGTCTTGAATATACCATTTACCGCCAAGAAAAAGGTCTAGCTTGGAGAGGGTGAAACCAAGTTTCTCCTTGAAGGTTAAGATTATGAAGCTCTGTCTCACATATTATGGACATGTGGCCAAGAGAGACCGGTCCTTGGAGAAGGACATCATGATTAGAAGGGTGGAGGGATGGCACAGGAGAGAGAGACCCCAGATGAGGTGGATTGATACAGTAATTGGGACTGTGGGGATTGGAGTATTGGAATTAGTGCTACTGGCTCAGGTCAGGGCAAGGTTCAGAGCTGCTGTACATAGGGTTACTATGCTTCACAGGCGACTCAACAGCATATAACAACAACTGGGGCCCTCTGAGACCCAAAATATCAAGAAATAAAGCAGAAATTTCTCATAAACAATAAATGTATAGTTTTGGTTACAATTGTGGCATCTTTTAAAATAACATTTTAAAGTTCTATGTCAAGTAGTTAAGTTTCTTAATTTGACTAATTATTGTAGCTGAATTTCTCTTTGAAAAGATTGACTGTATTCAGCCTCCCTCCTGAGGGACCAAAAAGGGAAGTTCTTGCCTTTTTATAGCTTAATGTCTCTAGAGGTTTTCCCTCTAGGGATTTAAACTAGTTTCCTATATTTTCTCTTTTTTAAAAGACTACCAGTGGACATAGAAATATTACAATAGCTAGTTTTTAAAACTCAATTTTTATTGTTTAAAAAAGTTATGGTTGTATTACTTACAGTTTTGAAAATTAGATGTTTAAAAGAAGAGGAGGAAATATTCTTCAACCTCTGACCTGGGAATGGAATAGGAGGAACAAAGAAGCGGGTGGTCTGGGAGCAGGGAGGTGGACGGATTTTCTCCAGTCTTCCTGTTTGGTTTATGGTTGGTGATTAATGAGACAAGCTACACTGCACCTCTGGCAATCTTTACTATCTTGAAATAAAAAATGAAAATTTACTCCCCCAAAATTTGAATCTTCAGGGTTTTTTTCTCCTTCTTTCCCTTAATTAAAGAAATGTTTCTAAGTCATCAGAAAAATCCCCAACTTAAGACATTGAAATCCTCAAAATTCTTCATTGATTTACTCAGCACAATATGAAATGAAACCTAAACTCTGTATACTTCTGGTGTAATTTCACAATATTAATTCCATGGAAACACACACATAAATAAATGAAACACACACATCCACCTCCCTATATTTGGTTTGGATTTTGACAATTAAGATTCTCTAAGAAGTTTTATCTACTCTGGAATTGACCTAGAAAATTAGGTCCTTTCCTGAACCCACCCAAAATGGCACCTTATAAACTTGTTGAAGACCTCTCCATCCATATTGGAGAGCAAACCTATCTCAATTTTGAACCAGGGATGGCCTCCAGCTTCAATTGGACATCCTCCAGTTTATTTGTATATTTATCCAATCATCCGTCATTCAGAAATCTTTTGTTGATCCATTATTATACATCTACCAAGGAAAGTCATAGATCCTTCAAGGATTTAGAAATACAATACCTTGTCTGTAGAAAAACCTGTGGTTTTATTAAGTGTTATAGGAAAGGTTGTAGAGGTACTATGAGAATCAAAAGAGAGTTTGAGGCTAGTAAGGGGTCAATCTGAAGGATGAGAATAGAAAGGGTTCTGGCAAGGCAGGGGTTTTCAGTTGGGAGAGAGTGATTTTCATCACGGGCTGTGCAGCAGAAAGAATGACATTAAAGGTATGGCAGCAGGCAGCTGACTCCTTTGGGAACTACAAATAAAGAACTTGCCCTATGAGATTGAGTTGGTGAGAGGCAGAAAGAGAACACAGCGTGCAAGGTCAGATGTGCTGTGCCAAAGGTCTGAGATTTTGTTTTGAAGCGTTGTTCTTGTTGTTGTTGTGCACTGTTGGGTCCGAACCAACCCAAAGCTGACCCTCTGGTGGGTTTTCAGAGGCAGTTAATCACACGGGAGGAGATTGCCCATCCTTCTCCCACAGGTTATCTGGTGGATTTGAACAGCATGCCTTTAGGATTTCAGGGCATCTTCTTGCCACTAGGCCACCAATGCTAGTGGATTGATGTTATTGACTCGAATTTTATTAACTCCCCTCCAAATAAAAGAAAGCTGTCATATATTCCTACTTGGACTTCATTTTCCTATATAAGGAAAGGGATACAAGAAATAGAAAGTTAGTATCAGAATGGTATAATCAGTTAATAGTTTTACATTTTCTTTTCAGTTTACTAAAATGTCATAAATATTTGTTGAAAAAACATCTCTCTCCATCTGATGGAGAGGTTTTCCAGGTTATACAGTCAAGGCTGGTCACCCTGGGGAGCTGTGTTTGATCTATCAAGATTATAGTTGTGGGTCACGATGCCACTGCTGCCTTCAACTGCACCTCAAACCTATGGTTTGGCTGAAGCCTCTTCTGTCTGCTTTCTACTTTGCAATGCCAGGCAAGCTTTGTTCAGGAGGTTACTATACTTCCTATGTATTTCAAGGCATCCCAGAAGAGCCTCCTCCGCTCGCCTAGCTAGATCATCCAACATTAGTTTACCTACCCCAAAGGAGCCCTGGGTGTTCAGTGGTTAGAGTTGTTGTTGTGATGTGCCGTTGAGTCACCTGAGACTCATAAAATCCCTATGTACAACAGCTCTGAACCCTGCCCTGTCCTAAGCCAGTCTCACTCCAACACAACCCCCATTGCCCCAGTTACTGTATCAATCCATCCCATCCAGGGTCTTCCTCTCCTGTGCTATCTCTCCACCCGTCCAATCATGATGTCCTTCTCCAAGGACTAGTCTCTCCTCACCATGTGCCCAAAGTATGTGAGACAGAGCTTTAAAATTCTAGCCTCCTAGGAGAAATTTGGTTTCACTCTCTGCAAGACAGACTTATTTGTTATCTTGGTGGCCCATGGTATGTTCAAGATTCTTCTTTAGCACCACAACTCAAAGGCATCATTTCTTCTGTCATCCTAAAATCAGCAGTTTAACCCCTCCCATCAGTCTGCTGGAGAAAGGTGTGACAGTTTGCTTCCATAATGATTACAGCTTTGAGGACTCTAAGATTATAGCCTGGGGCAGTTCTACGCTGTCCTGTAAAGTTATTTTTAGTTTCAGTTGACTATATGGGAATAGGTAGCAATTTTTTTTAAGGTTTGCTGTTGTCCTTTGTCCAAAATACATGGCAAACTACTAGAATCTGAACCATCACTTCAGCTATAAAATCTTGCCTGTCAACATGCCAATACCAGGCTGATAAAATGCTGTTATTGATTGTTGTTGTTTTAGGTGCCATCAAGTCCACTATGAGTCATAGCAACCCTAGGAACAAAGATCTGAACCCTGCCCTCACCTGAGCCATCCTCACTCTGATCTCTGATCCATCATTATCTCTGATACATTTTATCTTGCTGAGGGCTTCCTCTCTTACACTGACACTCTACTTTTCCAAGCATGATCTCATCTCCTAACAACAGTCTCAAAGTATGAGAAGAATCTTCAATGCTCTTGCCTTGTCACACTTTTTGGTTACATTTTCTCCAAGGAGCACCCAGCTCCACTTTCTCAGTCTGTTTTTATAACAGTTCATGAGATTTTCAGTACTCTTCTCCAGCACCAGAACTCAAAGGCATTGGTTCTTCTGTCATTTGTAGTCATTTTCCAACTCTCAGATGCTTAGCAAATAGTTCAAAAGACCATGGCTTGCATCCAATGGACCTTAGCCTTTAAACTGACAACATTGCTCTTCTGCACTTTGGAGAGGTCCTTGTTGGTAGGTAGGGAGCTGTAGTGGTCTAGTGGGTAAGGAGTTGGACTATGGACACAAAAGCAAATGGTTCAAATCCACCAGCCTCTTCATGAGAGAAAGATGGTCAGTCTCCTCCTATGTGATTTACAGCCTCTGAAAATCTATCTGAGGGTCACCTATGTATTGGTTCCAACTGGACAGCAATGAACAACATATATAAGGAGATTACACATATAAATTTCCATCAGATACTTGGCTTTGCCAGTGATATCTTCCTCTGGTATTACCTCTTCATTTTTCAATGCGTTTTAATATTGAAATCTTTTCAGCCCAATATCAAACAACAGATAACATTTAAATGCATGATACCTACTAGGGCTGCAAGAGCAGGAGTTGAATTGAATTGAAATAGAAGACATATACATAAAGGCATTCTTCCTAACATAAAGGTTGATGTAACTTATGTCAGCAGAGTAGCTTTAAAGCAAAGTTTCTAAATTTTCCTCGACTCTGGATCACCTCTTCAGAATCCTAAGTACTGGGAACCCGTGTCTGGAAAAAAGCAGTGGGATGAGCAATTACTGTAATGAACGCATAGTGGAGGGAAAGATAATTTGGGGTTGGGTTGGTTACCAAAAGTACATCAGCATGGGCAGACTTGATTATGCTGCAGGAGTAAAAGGACTTCCAAAATCTCAGTGGTTTATAACCAAAAAAATAAAGGTTTATATCTGACTCATATTATATGTTCATTGTTGATTAGTGACTCTGGACGCCATCATCCTCCTTCCATGGCACAAGCTGACAGAGCAGCCTCTAACAAAACATGGTAAAGCTTGTGTCAGAGGGACAAGAAATGATGAAACATGCTTTAGCTCGTAAAGCTTCTACCCAACACTCCACTGGTTCGAGAAAGTCACAGGAGCATTCCCAAATTCAGCAGGGCGAGAAAAATTGGCCCAACCTCTAATCTACCACAAAGGCCTTTACTGAAACGGTGGCCTAAGCCTCAGTGGAGGGAGCTCTGTGGTGTAGCCTGTAGGGGGAGTTGCACTACTAACCCAGAGGCCATTCTCCTCTCCCCTGTGGAATTTAGTCTCAGAAACTCAGTGGAGAGTCCTTTATGAGCCAGTTCCAACTGATGACAGCGGCTAAATGAGTGAAGGCTCAGGGTGGCCCTGATTTACCATGCCAGATGCAACAGGGGAGGGAAGGGCTCTAACACCTCAGATGGTGCTGAAAACATTGAGAAAGCAAAACCCACCCACATGAAACCTCTAGAGAACAAAGTGAACAGACAGAATGTTTTTGTAGTGGCGAAACTTGGAATTCTCTCTCAGAGAAGTATTCTGAACAGGGAGAAATCCAGGTGGTCAGAAGTCAGGTATTGTGAATCAAGTAGAAGGTGAAAATGCAGAAAGCCTAGTGAGACCATTCTAGACAATGTCCAGTCCCTCACCCCCACCCTACAATGTTCCACAGCAGAGTTAGCGCAGAAAGCTGATTAAAGCCTCTTTAGCCAGCCCTGGCCATCAGGATACAAGAAACCAGACATTCTGGGTTGGAAGAAGGGGACCTCTGGAATGCAGGAGTTACTCTGAACCACTTCTGCTGCAGGTTTGTGGACCAGATGGAAATGTGCAAATGGCTATTGTTCATAGAGCCAAGGCATGCATGTTTGCACAGCCCTCATGAGCACCGAGCACACAGCCCCCGCTGATCCCAGGCTCAGGCTCCGGTGCCACATGCCCCATTTCAGTCTCTACCTCAGGATGTCCAGGTAGTGAGAAACTCCAGTTTCACAGAAGTTGGACACTAACACTTGCTACCCCTCATGAGCTTCTGGGAAGCCTCTTCCATGTAACTTCACCCTCATATTTAGCTGAACCACAAATTCATGCTTCTGCTGACACAGTGATTAAGAATTTGGCTGCTAATCAAAAGGTTGGTAGTTTGAACCTACCAAGCACACTGAGGGAGAAAAATGTGGCCGTTTCCTGCCAATAAAGGTGGTGGTGGTGGTGGTGGTGGTGATGGTGGTGAGATGTCATAGAGTCGAGTATAACTCACAGTGACCCTATGAAAAACAGATCTGAACTCTGGCCTATCCTGTGCCATCTTCAAGATCTCTGATACCCTCGGACCCATTGCTGCAGTTACTATGTTAATCCATCTTGTTGAAGACCCTCTACCTTTCCAGGCATGATATCCTTCTCCAAATAGTCCCTCCTAGCAACACGTACAATGTACGTAAGACAAAGCTTTGTTATCTTTGCCACCGAGGAGCACTCTGACGGTAGCATCTCTGTTTGTTCTTTGGAAGTCCATGAGATATTTAGTGCTCCTCTTCATATAACCATAAGGTTACAGTTTTGGAAACACTATAGGAGCAGTTCTGCCCTGTCATGTAGGGTCGCTAGTAGTCAGAATTGACTAATGGGATTTAGGTCTACAACTCACTCCATGACATCGAGTTGGAACTGATGCTTAGCTTACCTTCCATCCAGTTTTCAGATGCTATAAATCACAAGAGGAGGAGATCACCCATCTTTCTCCTAAGTAGTTGCAAGTGCATTAGAATCTCCAGAGAATTTTTACATTTGGGCAGTTTCCTCCTCCCCTGTGGTTTACAGCCTTAGAAAACATTCCAGTCCCATTCTTGCTTTGGGGCCAAGCAGATCACTTGCTGTTATCACAACAGCATCAGGACCCTGGTACACCTCCCAGGCCCATTCTTGGCACACTCCTCTGTCCATAATTAGAGTTATGAATTCTCCTCTGCACTGGAGACGGCTGTCAGGTTTCACTGGGATCACATGACTGGCTTGGGGTCACTATATCTTCCCAAGTGCAGGTCCTTAGCTTTTTGGTCACTTAATGACTTTGAAATGGGAACATACCAACTAATGAAACAAAACCAAAGGAAGCAAATGAGAACCAGAGAACTATAACTTCTCCAATAATCCTCATGATGCCCCCGCACCCACCCCCAATCTCCTTGCTTCTTCCAATTCTCTGAGGGTGGAAGGAAAAAAAATGTCTCAACAACAAAGAGATCAGTACACAGCAAGCTTGGGACTCAAGATACCTTTCTTTGATTTTTTTTTTTTTTTTAGTTTTAGTTTCCATCTTGCTTCAAAGACTACAGTCTTCACTATAGATTGCATCTCAATGTCAAGAAAATAAAAATTTTCACCACTGGACTGATAGGCAACATTATAATAGATGGAGAAAAGACTGAAACTGTCAATGGCTTTATCTTACTTGGCTCCACAATCAATACATTTGACAATCAATACAGCAGTCAGGATATCAGGCGATGTATTGTGCTGGGAAAATCCGCAGTCAGGGACATCTCCGAATTACTAATAAACGATGATGTCTGTTTGAAGACTAAGGTGTGTCTGGTTCAGGCCATGGTCTTTTCAGTCACTTTCTTTGCATCTGAGAGCTGGACAATGACTAAGGATGGCATAAGAAGTATTGAAGGCTTTGAGCTGTGGTGATGAGGAAGAGTAGTGAATGTCTAGATATTTCTTAGATAATATACAGCCAGAGTGCCCCTTGGAGGCAAAAATGACAAAGCTTTGACTCACGTACTTTGGACATGTTGCTGAAAGAAACTATTCCTTGGAGAGGAACATAATGTTTAGAAATGTCAAGAGATGGCAAAAGAGAGAAAAACCCTCAACCAGATGGATTGATACAGTGACTGCAGCCATGGGCTCCAGTGTATCAGAGAGTGTGAAGATGGCGCAGGATAGAACAGGGTTCAGATCTATTGTTCATAGGGTCACCGGGAGTTTTACTCAATGTGATAGCACCTAACAGCAACAAGAAGCTCTAATGGGGTAGTCCGAAGGGAATTGCACCACTAACCCAGAGGCTGCACCTCGGTGGTGGTTCGGATCCACCAGTGGCTCCATGGGGGAAAGATGGGCAATCTCCTTCCATGCAATTTGCAGCCTCAGAAACCTAACAGAGGGTCAGCTATTAGTCATTTCCAACTCAACAGTACTGAGTTGAGAGAAATCAGCGGCGTGGTTAAGAACAAGGTGAAAGACTGCTCACCTCTGCTCCTCCTCTTTAACTTCTACTGTGCACCCAAATCATCTGGAGAGCTCCTTAAAACAGATTGCTGGGTGCACCCCGGAGGTTTTTAATCATTCCACTTGGGGTGGAGCCCAAGCTCATGCTCGTCTGACACATTCCCCCGTGATGCTGATGCTGCTGGTCCCAAGACCACACACCGACAGCCACTGCCTCATTAGATTACTTAGCATTCCCCGTCTTCATGTATGAAAAGAAAATACTCATTCCCGCCACTGTGTTTACTAGGGTTAAATAAATGACTCTAAAACAATGATAGTCTGCAAGCAGAGTCAATCTGGGAGCTTCTTCCCGTGTGAAAGCCTGTTTTGTTTTGATTTGGTTTGGGTTTTTTGGCAATGAATCACTTAGCAGGAGGTTCTTTTCCTCAACTTCAGATCTACAGGGCATGTGAATTCTAGCAACTGTTTCAGCAAACCCACTTCTTTCAGGTCAGTTCTGAATCATGACAAGCCCAAATGTGGGAGCAAAAGTGTGCTCCCATCAAGTTTTCAATGGCAAATTTTCCAGAAGTAAATCATCAGACCTTTCTGGTAACGTGCCTCCAGGTGTTCTCAAACCTCCAACTTAGCAGCTGAACTGGTGTACACAGGGATTCCCTACTTAAACTGCCTTAAGTGAAGAGATCTTAAAATGTCTACTGCAGAAGATCAAAGTCTTCTATATGTATTCCATGTCAACATTAAGAAAACAAAAATCCTCACCATTGGACCAGCAGACAACATCATGATAGATGGAGAAGAGATTGAAATTGTGAACAATGTCACCTTGCTTGGATCCACAATCGAAATCCTTGATACCAGCAGTCAAGAAATAAAAAGACATGTGGCATTGGGAAAATCTACTGTCAAGGACCTCTCTAAAGTGTTAAGGAGCAATGATGTCATTTTAAAAACTAAGGTGCACCTGATCCAAGCCATGGTTTTTCAATTACTTGCTATGCATCTGAAAGTAGGACAATAACTAAAGATGATAGGATAAGAATCAATGCATTGAGTTGTGGTGTTAGAGAAAATATCTAAATATCTCATAGACTGCCAAAAAAACCAAATATGTCTTAGAGAAAGTGCAACCAGGGTGTTCCTTGGGAGCAAGGATGGTGAAGTTTCACATACTTTGGGCATATTGTTAGGAGAGACCAGTCCTTGGAGAAGGACATCATGCTTGGAAAGGTGAAGGGTCAGTGTAAGAGAGGAAGAACCTCAACAAGATAGGTTGACACAGTGACTGCTGTTTGCGTGCATCAGAGATGATGAGGACAGCTTGGGATAGGGCGGAGTTCAGAACCATTGTTCATAGAGTTGTTATGAGTGAGTAGCAGTTGACTTGACAATAATAACAACAAAAAATGTGCTCGTCACAGCTCTTTGAGACGCTCATTTCATTTGGGGCTCCATGTGCATATGTGATAAAGGATACTATGCATAAAGAAAATTGAATGTTTGGTGTGAGATCTTTGGATAATTCTTAGGAAATTGAGGAATTCGTGTTGTGGAGAATCTGTAAGGTACAGCAGTGTCAATTAGGGATGTTATTTCTCTCTGTGTATGAGGAAACTGAAGCTCATAGCATTCAGTAAGTGCTTTGACTGTAAAGTCAAAAAGTAAAATGGTAGGATATGCCAAGAAGTTAGAGAGTCTGCGAAAGCAGCCGCTAGTCCCTCATTCTGGTACTGAAGCTTCATGGATTAGACCACATATATAACAAGCCTCTTGAAAAACTGTTTGCTTCATCATCACAGCAGCTCTTGCTAGGACTGGGCCACCCAGGATCTCTGCTTCTCTCTAGGTGTGTCCCGCTGAAACACTCAGAGTACAGATCATTCTTCAAGCTTGACAGTCATTACCCCAACACCCTGTATGGAGTGCTCCTGGGGTGGAGTATTGGATTCAGGGGTTTCCCCCTGGATCAGAGTTAGCAGATTGGATCTCGTTCCAGGAGTAAACCAAAGCAACATGATGAAGGAACAGCCTCGCCACTGTTCCCCTCCATGGGCTCAGCTCTGAGCACGGCAGGCTCCGGAGAGTTTAGCAGCCTGTTGTTTTGTCCTCTCATGGACACTGAGGCAGCCTGGGGTCCGGAGCATTGATTCTGGAGTCAGACCTGGGTTTGAATCTTGGTTCTACCACTTCATTGTTTCCTCAGCTCTAAACTGTGGCTATTACCCACCAAACTGGGGTGTTATGAAAAGCAAATAATATAGAGTAGTACCTATGGCAAATACACATAATATCTGAGCTTAGTGAATAGTTTTTTAAATTATTTTTTTAATTAAGAATATATTGACAAGACTAAAAAAATACTGTTTTATCACACACTCACTTAGCTCTTTATATAGACAATGTCTCAATTTTTTCAATATTATAAAAATTTATCCATTTTTAACTTGTTGTTGTATATTGTGGAGCTATTTTCTTCCATGGTATTTTCTTGTGAATATTTTCCATGGCTGTAGTCATATAATGACTCATAGCGACCTAGTGAACAACACGTCTGAACCTTGCCCTATCCTGTGCCTTCCCCGTGCTCTCCATCAAGCTCAGATCCATTGTTTCAAGCACTGTGCCTGTCAGTCCATCTCATTGAAGGTCTTTATCTCTTTCTCTGGACATTTTTCCCGGCATGATGTCTTCTGCCAAGGACTGACCCTTCCTTCCTGACAACATGGTCAAATCATGTGAGACGAAGTTCCACCATCTTTGCCTCTAAGAAGCACCCTGGTTGCACTTCTACCAAGAGAAATGTGTTTATCATTTTGGCAGCCCATGGAATATTACATACCCTTCACCAGCACCACAATTCTAGATAATAGTGTATTTATACAGTAAAATAATAAGCAGACATTTGAAAAGATGCTGTAGAAGTAGATTTGTTAACTAGAAACAGATTCCCCAATAAGCAAGGTAAACACAGGCTTAACTGTGCTTACTTTCTGTTCACTAAAGGTTAGAAAATAAGTTCAGTAAACTCATGTTACTAGGTGTTCTGTCTGTGAAGATGCTATGTATGAATGGAAATGAGTGTATGACGCACAATGTGAATGAAGATAGTGTGAAACACAATGTGTATGAACATTGTATGCAAGCCAATATAAAGTAAAATAAAAATATTTTTAAAGACCAGACCAAAAGGAAAAAAAGAAGATGCTGTAGAGTTCGTTGAGAGAGGAACTAGCCATACCTATAAACAGAATCTTTAGTATGTTAGGAAAAAGCGTTAAAATTCTCATTACAAATTAGTAAGTAAACACAAATAAACCCCAGCTTACCTTGCTTATTGGGAAATCCAACTCTAGAATGTTAACATGGAAACATATTCATTATTAAATGTAAAATGAGATGATTTGGGGGAGATGTGGTAGCCTAGTGGCAAGAAGTTACATTGCAGTCCCGAAGGTATACGGAGGCCACCAGCTGCTCTGGGGGAGAATGGGCAATCTCCTCCCATGCGATTAACTGCCTCTCAAAACACAAGGAAGCCCATGCTTACCTTGTTTGTTGGGTAATTCGAAACTATAATCTTAACATGGAAACATGTTTATTATCACACGTAAAATGAGATAATTTTACCACGAGTCAATTGCCATAGAAATCTCTGCAGGCCTCTGTCAGGAACCTTCAAACATTATTGGCCTTGACATCACCAAGGGAGTTTGTTAAAAGCAGGTTTCAGGCTCCACTTCCAGAGTTTGATTTAGTAGCTGGAGACTGGGGCAGTTTAACAAGCAGCCCAGGTGATTTTGACATGAAAGTGACATCTCCCACCCCCATGTCTACCAGGTGAAGCTGTGCTTATTTTTTCTTGCTTCTCCATTACTTTCTACTAAACTCTTCTCTGATTGTGTAGCATTTATCACCTGGTGCAGGGAGCACCTGTGATTTATGATCATGTACTGCACTGCTAACCCAAAGGGCACACAGTTCAAATCCACCAGTTGCTCCTGCCATTTACTGCCTCTGAAAACCCACTGGAGGGTCAGCTATGGGTCGGTTCTGCCTGGACAGTACTTGACAACCCAACTGTCTGCTGCAGTGTTTAGTATGACTGCTAACTGATTGGTTGGCAGTTTGAAACCACCAACCACTCTGCAGGTCTCCATGAGTCAATACCAACTTGACAGCAATGGCTTTTTGTCAGCTGTTTTTTGTAGATAATTAGGGAATCCTCCTAAATGGTAATAATTTACATGATCCTCTATGCTAATCTATTTGAGTGGCTGTATCACAGCCCTGGGATTCATGTCAACCCCTGAGGGCATTACTAAGGGACCTGGAATGCAGTTTCTGTTTACTTTGTTCTGTTAAAAAAAAGTGGGGGTAAGGACTGCTGAACTCTTTCATGCACCTGTTTTAACAAGAATTTTAGAGAATAAAGATCTTTCTAAACGTGATAGGGGAGAAAAGATATCACGTTGTGAAAAAGAAATAGTTTGTCCTTTGTGCATTTCTGCTGGTCTCTGCCAGATTATTTGAGGGGGGAGGAAAGTCGTTAAAATCCTTCCAGAGGCTTGTCCTTCTAAGCAGGTTGAGTTTGTATCTTTCTACTTGTAGTGGTTGGGTTTTCCTTCTCAGATTTTCTATCACTGAGATTGTGCAAGGTAACTTTCTCAATTTGTGGTTCACTTGAGGGTCATTTGTGCTAAAATTGGGATTGGATTACCCACCAAAGTACCTCTTCACTTAGGTTTTATCTATGTGACTTCCCTCCTTGCTTCAGCCAAATGGTACCAGATAAATATAACTGGTCAGCTTAGTTGCTGTCTTATGCTCTCCCTTATGTAACAGGCCAGCTGTTGCAGATTCTGAGTTAGAAATAAAAATTGATAAATATTATGTTGAGCGGATATTGAATTTTGATCTTGCCTGTGAGGGGTCTAATCTATATTCTATACAAATCTGTGATTATTCTAGTTTTAAGGTTATTTATAACCTGCTGCCATTAAGTTGTTTTTAGCTGCTAGTGTCATTGAAAGACAAAACAGAACTTCCCCATAGAGTTCCCAGCTTATTTAGCAAATTGTTTTTCTACTCAACCATTCATATGTATTTTGTATTATGGCATTAATTACAATATCCACAATGTAATGTTATTCTTTCCACTTGTTCCCTGGCATTCTTGTTTCCTTTAACCTATCCTTATATCCTACCACTTCTGAGATGTCTCCCTGCACAAATGAAGTCCATTTGTCCTTGTGTCCTTGACTGTTCTAACAAATGGTTACCTTCCTGGTGCTATTGTTGACGTTATTGACCTGTCTGTTGTTTGACTGAAAACTGATCTACAGTCATGAGTTTTGATCCAGATTCAAAGTGTAACTAAGGAACATGACATTGGAGGTTCTATCAGACTGATAAGACTGGCTATTTTTGTGGGTTTTAGTTTCGTTTATGATTTTTTGCCTATTTTGTTATATTGTGATCCCTTTTGTTGTTGTCAGGCAGCCAAAAATTATAGCCAGGCACTGTCCTATTCTTTTTTTGTCTCAGTGGGGTAGAGATTAGTGCACAGTGAGCTTATGAGTAACAGATCTGAACGTTGCCCTAGCATGTACAGTCCTCACATCTGTCAGGCTCGAGCCTGTTGTAGAAGTCCATCTCCTTGGGAGGCTTCCTCCTTTTCACTGTCCTTCTACCTTTCCCAGCATCATGTCTTTTTCCAGGACTGTCTCCTCTTGACAGCTTGTCTAAAAAATGTGAGACCAAGTTCCACTAGCCTTGCCTGTAAGGAGCACCCTGCACTTTCTCCAGGGCTGATTTGTTCATTCTTTTGGCACTCCATGGGATATTCCATGTTCTTCATAAACACCACAATTCAAAGACATCACTTCTTCATTGGTCTTCCTTATTTATTGTCTGTCTTTCAGACGCAAGGAAGCATTGAAAATAGTATGGCTTGGATCAGACACAGCTTAAGCCAATATCCTTAACCTATAGCACTTTGTTGTGAGAAGAGACCGGTCCTTGGAGAGGGACATCATGCTTGGGAGGGTGGAGGGACAGCGCAGGAGAGGAAGGCCCTCTATGAGGTGGATTGATTCAGTGACTGGGATAATTGGGATGGGATTGTCAGAGATGGTGTGATTGGCACAGGACAGAGAGGAGTTTAGGGCTGTTGTACATAGGGTCGCTACGAGTCGCAGGCGACTTGACGGCACATAACAACAACAACAACAACATAGCACTTTAAAGTCATCTTTATTTATTGTCCAGGTCTGGGATGCATAGCTAGTAATAGGAAAGACCATGGCCTGAATCGGACACACCTTAGTCACTTCTCCTAAGTGTAAAGGTCCCTAACTACATATTTTCCCAGTGCAATATGTCTCCTTATTTCCTACTGCTGGTACCAAGAGTGTTAATTGTGGATACAAGCAAGGTGAAGCTGTTGACAGTTTCAATTTCCTCTCCATTCATCATGAATAACACTGCCCATTGATGCGGTGGTAAGAATCTTTGTTTTCTTGATATTGAGATGCAGTCCATACTGAAAGCTGCATTCCTTTACCTTCTGCAACAAGTGCTTCAAGTCCTCCTCACTTTCAGCAATCAAGATTGTGTCATCTGCATAATGCAGGTTATTGTTGAGTCTCCCTCCAATCCTGATGCTACATTCCTCTTTATAGAGTCCAGCTTCTCGGATAATTTGCTCAACATATAGCTAAATAAATGATTATATATATGAAAGTCCCACAGCTGTCGAGAACTTTCGTTCATAGGGTCACTATGGGTCACCTACAACTCGACGGCACTTAACAACAAAACATATATATATATAATATATATATGAAATAGATAGATGTAGATGTATATAAAATCATTCTTGTATGGTTTTCAGGAATTGGAAGGGAGAGAGTAGTAAAAAAAAATATATTAAATAGATAAGCAGTTATGTGAAGGAAGGGTAATAAAGGGTTGACCAGACATTGTAATATATTAATCAATTGTAACTAATTATTTTCTGTTTTAAAAAGAAAGTCAAACCTCTTAAATGAACCATTTTCATTAATCAAGAAGGAAAGTTAGAACTGAAACCCAAATAGACTCGGGTTCAGGTCTTTGGCTCTAGAGCTTAAATCACAGTCTTTTATGGCTGTGTGATCCTAAGAAGTATACTTAGTATTTTTAAAGATCAACTTTCTCATTTGTAAAACTGGTTAACTTGTGAATTTGGGTAATTATGTTACTGGAGCACAAGAAGGGATTACGTGACATAAAGCATGTCAGGAGCAGAGCCTGCATACAGCCAATCCTCTGGCACCTTTTCTCGGCCCTGTCTTGTCAGATCAGTGCTGTCTGGGACAGAGCTTAGACGTGAGACGTTTTCCCAGAGCCTTATTAGGATGGCTGTGGTTCCATCAAAGTCTGTATCACCTAAATTCACCTAAATCTTTGACTATAAGCTTTATGATTTCTTTTCATAAAACAACTGCCCTTCTAAGCTACATGGTGTTGCTACCTCTTCATTTGCTTGTTTTCCAGTTTTCTTGCACTGTGAGTTGAGGCACCCTCTCAGTCAACCATCGATTATTTCTTCTTGTCTAGTGTGGTTTAGTCAGCTCCAGTCATAGTAACCCTACATAGGACAGAGTGAACCCTGTCTCATCTCTGTAGAATTATGTGAGTTAGCAATATCTGAAAAATCATATTCTTTCATAGCATAATACATGAACATTTTAGAAAAGTAATAAAGCCTAATAAGTCTTCATTCTTACATATATATTAAAGAAAACCCAAAACACCTACGTTAACAAATATTTGCATTACATTGAAAATATTTTGCCTGGCAGCAAACTAAGACATGTTCCTCTTATGAACTTAAGCCACCATATAACAGCAAAGTGATGGAAGAAACACCATTGTTTCTTAATCTCATTTTATTAGTTCATTTGTCACATTAAGAGACAACTTAATTATTTTTCTCTCTTTTTCTTCCCTATAAAGGCAGAAACCTGTGGGTTCTGGTCGTGGGACGGTTCCCAAAGGAACACAGGATTGGGATTCCAGAGTTCAAATACGTGGCAAATATGCATGGAGATGAGGTATGTATGTATGTGACTTGAATTCCTGAAATGTTACCAGAGTCACCTTCTCACCAGAGTCTCTTGAGCTCTGTGTAAATGATTCACAGGATCAAAGAGAAGGTCTCCAGTGTAAATTATAGCAGAGAAGCCAGACGCTAAGAGGTGTTCTGTGAGACCCTCTCAGAGGATTTAGGGACTTCAGGTTGAACCACCACTGCAGGCATTTGGTTGTTTGCTCACTACCCGGTGAGGGTAACTTGAGCTTTTTTTCTTTTTTTTTTTTTAACTTTGGGCCTGGGAGATCTCTAAACTTCTGTCAACCACATTCCTTAATTCCTTCCTTTGATTTCCACTCCCCAACCTCCCAGTAAGAATCAAGGTGACCCAGAAAAAGAGTCACATTTTAATTCAAACAATCATAAGACCCCAAATAGATATCCAGATCCTCATATCTGGCTTTTGGGGTGTTTCTGTCATTTTTCCTTCATTTGATTTTCAGTGTTCACAATACCTACATTTTTCCAATCAAACTTGAGTTCTCCCACAGCCATTGTTCAATAAAAATCCAGTGCAAAAAAATCAAGGTCATTGCCATTAAATTCATAGCTGACCCTCTAGCAAGTTTTTGGTAGCTGTACATCACATGGAAGGAGATTACCCATCTTTCTCCCTTCAGAGTTGGCTGGTGGATTCGAACCTCTAGATAGGCACTGCCTTTAGGCTAGTAGCGTAATTCCCTATGTGCTGTGCCACCAGAGCTCTGTCTTTGCCAGTTTAGCAAAGATAAAGTCATTTTTATTTCATTCTTTAATTGTGTTTTGCCAAACTTCTGCCAATCCATTCTTGTCAAGCAGTTGAAGAAATGTATCTCCAATTTCATCCCACAAATATGGCAGCCAAGGTGCTTTCTGTTTACCCAGACTCCATACAACTGGAAAGAAAAGATAGTTCCCAAAGAGAATCTATGTAGGAAAAGGTGTAACACCCTCTAAAATGCTCTTGACTTTAAGCAGTGTCCAAGTAAATACATATTCCATTCAGTGCAACTTGCTGACTTGTGAAAATACTTGTGTATTTTGCAAACGTGTGGGTGGCATGTTCTAATCAAATGCTGGGCTTCCTGTCCTGGTTTAACCCTCTCCCAAACCCTGGTTCTACTGGATCAGGCTCCACCCCTCCTGTCGTACATCACCTGCCCTTGCCAGGTTTACTAGCCAACCTGCCCTGCTGGGAGAATACACTCTAATAACTGGGGGAAAGATTGAAAACTCTGCTTCCAAAAAAGAAGTAAGTCTTTGAACCTGACTTGTGAGTGGGTAGAAGTTTAATATTCTTGTGACTTTTTTTTTTTAAGTTTGGTAGGTTGTTCCCTTAAAAGATTTAACATTGTTGGAAATCTGACCAAAGTTATTTTTAATAAAATAACCATCCATTTCAAACAACTGCTGCCGCTTTCTTCCCCTTCTGCTATCTAGTCTATTGAGCAAGACCCCTCAGAATCCATTTTTAATAGGAGACATATGGCACTCATTGGCGTCCTTGGTTTATTGAATTCCCAGCATTTCAGAGATTTTAGGCAGCTACTCAGAAATGAAAATTCTAACAAAAACTTCCAAAATTACACTAGGGCCTTTTCTCTCACCCAGCCATGAGTTTACATATCCCTGCCTTGTCCTTTCCCTAATTTCTAGCATTTTGACCACTGGGCAGCTTGTGTATGCTATCAAATCAGGGGGGTCTGGGAGAATACTGAGGACCAAAGAGATTTTTAAAAAAGAAAGAAAGCTATAAAATAATAAACCTCACAAAAATACGACATAACACCCTACTACCGTCAAGTCCATTCTGGTTCGTGAACTCGCTCTAGCAGGATTCTGAGACTGTGGACCTTAACAGGAGATTACTTTATCTGAGTTGGAGCTGCTGGTTTTTCTATATCACCAGGAATGAAGATTAGTCTGGAGGGAAACAGTCCTAGTGTGTTTTAGTTTAAGAATGTGGGACACTGTTCGGATTCACTGTAAGGTGACTCTATCTATAGACCACATCACGGAAGCTCAGCGCTGGGAACAGTGACGATCCAGACCAGAAGCTGAAGAAACGCCGAGTACGGGATCTAACCACCTCACTCACCCTTGTTCCTCCCAGAGCATTTTTAAAGCAATCCTATTAAAAAGCAACAGATGTAACATTTGGGGACAATCATTCTAAACTTTCTTTGGATGCATTCATGCTATTCTGATATAAGCTTTGAACTCTGACCTTTAGATTTATAGATCTAGGAATTTGTGGACCTCATGTGAGAAGACTCCCTTGGGTCAGAAGAGAAGATGGAGATGTTTGCATACACATGCAGTACTGGGGAATTCAGAGACTTAGAACTGAAAAATAACAACTCAATGCCATCTAGTGACCCTCTAGCAAGTTTTTTAGAGGCTATAAGTCACACAAGCAGAGATTTTCCATCTTTATTCCAAGGAGCAGCTGATGGGTTTGAATAGGCTGTCTTTGGGTTGGCAACACAACCTCTTACCCACTAGACCACAGAGCGCCTTAGAGCTAAAAGAATCCTTCAAATTTAAGCACCATTATACAAATAAAGAAACTGAAACCCAGGGACATTGTAACCTTTCTGTAATGAGAGAGGAAAGTCAAGATTTGGACAATAGATAGATGTGGAGTAGTTATATTCCCCAGAAGAGTCAATTAGGAAGGTCAAGTTAGAGCTTAACTTTCTTTCAGCTACCACACTCAGATACTGGGCCATTAACCTTTTCCACTTATTCCAAATTAGCTAGATTTCCTTCCAACTCTGGTACAGGTCATGGTTTCTTTAAACAGCATATAAAGAGGTTTAGGATTAGGGACCATATAGAAAAATCAAACCGAATCAAAACTTTTTTTTCCCCAGACACTAGGATGAATGTATGCTTAGGAAAGTGAGGCGCATGTGCAGGAGGGACCCTTGGAAACTGAGATTACAGGGCTTTTCCATTGAGTGGCACAATGAGCAGAAATGACCACATTGCTTAAAATTATCACCTCTCTTCCCTACGCTCCACCTACAATGTGTGTGTGTATGAGAGAGAGACCCTTAATATCACAGCTGTGCTGGCAGAGAGATCCATTTAACAGAAAAGAGAATCTGGATTTGAACATAAGCTTTCTAAAACCAGAGAACGAGTGCCAAGCCTTAACCGACTATGGATTCTGCCTCATTTTCTCCCCTTCTTGTTATTGTAGGTGCCATCAAATTGAGTATGACCCATAACAACCTAATGAACAGATCTGAATTCTGTCCTATCCTGTGCCATCCTCATCAGCTCTGATACACTTAAGCCCATTTCTGCAATTACTGTATCAATCCATCTTGCTGGGATCATTCCTTTCTTTCAATGACCTTCTACCTTTCCAAGCATGGTATCCCTTTCCAAGTAATAGCACCTCCTAGCAACATGTCCAAAGTATGAAAGATCCTTGCCTCCAAGGAGCACTTTGGCTTCACCTTTTCCAAAACATGTCTCTTCATTTTGGTAGTTTGCGGCATGTTCAATACTCTTCTCCAACACCACAACTCAAAGACATCAATTCTTCTGTCATCCTTATTCATTGTCCATCTCTCAGATGTATAGCAAGTGATTGAAAAAACCAGAGCCAAATCAGGCACACCTTAGTCTTCAAATGAATGTCATTACTCTTTAGTATTTTAGAGAAGAATTTTGGACAGTGGACTTACCCAAAGCAGTATGTCTGACTGCTGGTACCAAGAGTGTTGATTGTGGATCCAAGTAAGATGAA
>NW_006399797.1:15571684-15572690 GCF_000299155.1 Elephantulus edwardii | reverse complement strand
TGACCTAGTGGCAAGGAGCTGTGCTGCCAGCCCAAAGACAGATTGTTCAAATCTGCCTGCTGCTCCATGGGAAAAAGATGGATAATCTTCTCCTGTGTGATTTATGGTCCCTGAAAACTGCCAGAGGGTCAGAGGGTTTTGACTCACTGGCACATAGTAACAACAACAGCAACATTGTATCTCGCAGTATTGTTCCATTGTTATTGTTCTAAGATGCCATCGATTCGGTTGCCTCTCATCACAACTCACTGTCTGTTGCTGTGTCATCTTGACAGTCATTGCTGAAATTGACCCTATTGTTGCATCCACTGTAACAATCACCTTAGGGGTCTTCACCTTTTTCACTGATCTTCACTCTACAATGTCCTCCTCCAGAGACTGGCCCCTCTAATACTATGTCTGAAGTATTTGAGTAAAGTCTTGACATTTCTTCCAAAGCAAATTTGCTTATTCTTCTGGAAGTCCATGGTGTATTCAGTATTCTTTGCTAGCACTATCATTCAGAAACATCAATTCTTCCTAACTTTTCCTTGTTCATTGTTCAGCTTTCCATTACCGATTAGAGCATTGAAAATACCATGGCTGAGGTCTGGCATGCTTTAGCCCTAAAAATGATGTCATTGCTCTTTAGTACTTTAAAGAGTTCCTCGGCAACAAGTAAGGTATTTGATTTCTTGCCTACTGACTACTTCCATGCATCTTGATTGAGGATGGGAGTAAACTGAAGTCCTTGACAACTTTTATCTCTTCTCTTTTTATTACAGTGTTGCTTTTTGTTCTACTTGTGAGGAATTTTGTTTTCTTAATGTTCAAGTGTAATCCATACTGAAGATTATAGCCTTTGATCTTCACGTGTAAATTCTTCATCTTTTTCGCTTTCAGCCTGCAAAGTTGTGTCATCTGTAGAAGAAAAATGAGTCTTCCTCCAGTCTTAATGCTGAATTCTTGACACTGTTCAGATTTTCAAATTTATTTGGTCAGCACACAGATAAATTGTATTAAAAGG
>NW_006399797.1:15543007-15570853 GCF_000299155.1 Elephantulus edwardii | reverse complement strand
ATGTGTTTGAGATGGTAAGGTTGCAACAACAAGAAGATGTGACTACCTCCCTAGTGTTAATGTCTTCTCAATAGACTTATCTGTTGTTTGACTGAAAGCTGAGTCAAAGAGGTAAGTTTAGTTCCAGCTTTAATAGACGACTAAGGGCCCTAGCCTCAGAGGTTTCACTGGTCTCTCTCAGACCAACAAGCTTAGCCAATTGCATGGTTTTGAGTTGCATGTGTTTTTCCCACTCTCTGGGGTTCTCTACCTTGCTTGCTTTTGGAGTCATCCACAGTGGTAGCCAGGTATCATCTAGTTCTTCTGGTCTCAGAGACATGGAAATTGAGGTTTACATGATCTATTAGTACTTTGAGCTAAGAATTTCTTCAGTCTTTGAGTTTTCTTCCTTCTTTGTTCTGAATACAGAGAGTCCAATAGTCATGTTTTAGACATCTGATTACAAGATTTTCAGACCCCAGCTTGTTACCAAAACAGGAGGTAGGGAATTAGCCTTGTGTACTTTGTTTTGCCAGTTGATTTAGATGTCCCCAGAAACAATGACCTTGAGAATCTAGATTAGCAACTCATTCCCTCAGGAATGATTAAGAAGTTTACCTAACTCTGCCCTGTTGGCTCTACTATATTCACAGATAGACCTACAAATATGTAAATATCCATGTAGAAATATTGTCTGTCAAAACTTTGTCTAGTCATGGTGCAGTCTCTTTCTATTCACCTTGCCTGCTTCTGTGTCTGCTTGTCAATTAATGTTTGCTCTTGTTGACAATGCAGGGTTGAGTATACAGTTTTTGTGTTGTTTGGGTGCCAGTGAGTTGAATATGACTCATAGCAACCTTGTGAACAACAGATCTGAACTCTATTCTGCCCTGTGCCATTCTTGTAATACCTAACACCCTCAAGATCATTGCTGCAGTGACTATGGCAATCCACCTGGTTAAAGATCTTCCTCTCCTTCACCATCCCTCCACCTTTCCAAGTATGATGGCCCTCTTCAAGAAATAGCCTCTCCTAGCAACTTTGGGCTCTCCTAGCCCAAAGTATATGACACACAGCTTCATCATCTTTGCCTCCAAGGAGCACTCTGGCTATATGTTCTCTAAAACCTATTTATTTGTTCATTTGGTAGTCCATGGATATTCAGTTCTCTTCTCTAATACCATAGTTCAAAGACATCCACTCTTGTTCTGTGATCCGTATAGTGTGTATGTATGTAGTAGTAGAGTGTCTATTGTAGTATATTGTAGTGTTTGTTGTCTGGATTTCTTCTGCACCTGTACATGTCTCCCTGCCTCTTGTTCTGTGTACAAGTTCTGCATGAGCACAATTATATATTCTGGAATTTCCATTCTTCTCAATATCGTCTATAATTTGTTATGATAAAAGCATTTACATAGTCAATAAAATACTGGCAAACTTTTTTTTTTATAATTTTTATGGTGATTTTAACGAAGGTTTACAGGAAACTTGGTTTCCATTTATTCACTGTTACATATTTTCCTCCCTACCCCCACCTGAGTCCACATTGCTATAAACCTCTTATTGTGAACTGTTGTCATGCAAATAATGTCTAGTCATATATTCCTTTTAAACAATTATTTCCCTCATCTGTTACAGTGCAGTGTTCATTATTTAAACCCTCTTTTCTTAGTTTCCTCCCAACCCCCCAATGTCAGTCCTGTTTTATAACAGTAGCATTATGCAATATTTGTCCTTTTGTGACTGAGATATTTCACTTAGCATAATGTCCTCCAGGGTCACCCATTTTTTTTCTTTCTTTGAAACTTCCAGGGTCACCCATTTTGTATAATATTTCATGAGTTCCTTGTTTTTCAGTGCTGTATAGTATTCTGTTGTGTGAATATACCACAGCTTCTCTATCCATTTATTTGTTAAAGGGCACTTGGGTTGCTTCCATCTCTTTGCTACGTGAACAACATAGCAATAAGCATGGGTGTGCATACTTTTCAAGTATTTTTTGCTGTTAGCCAAGGTCAAACTAACCTCAGCAATAATATCCTTTGTTCCACAGCCTTTTCTGAATCCAGACTGAATTTTGGGGAAATTCCTACTAATATACTGCTACAACCACTTTTAAATTATCTTAACTAATATCTTACTTGTGTGTCCTATTAATGATATTCTATAATTTCTGTATTCTACTGGATCAATTTCCTTTGGAAAAGTTGACCAAGTAGCTGTATTCCAAATTACTTAGCACAGCTAAATATATATGAACACCGTCAGCACTGCACCTGTTTATCAAAACATTTTAATTGATTTTACATCAATCCTGGTTCTTTGGGGGTTTTTTTTGTAATTGCCTTTAATGCAGCTTGAACTTCAAAATCACTGGTTCTTGCGCGTATGCCACATTCTCAAGATTGTTCAACATCAACCAATTTTTGGGGTGCAATATTTCTACATATTCTTCCCATCTTATTTTGGTGTTTTATGCATCATTCACTACTTTGCCCAGAGAACCCTTCTGTATTGTAACTTGAGGCTTGGACAAGGTAGTCCCATATAATTCCAACTCTCACAAGTTTTGCTGTATTTGATGAAGTGGAACTTTACAAGGCAATCAGACAGATAAATTTAATATATAACACATCATTGTGGAGTCTCACAAATGGCAGATAAATTATTTCCCAGAAGCTGAATTATAGTGTAACATTTAAAAAACAAATTCCATCATTAGGATAGCTCCAAGTATTGCTTCTGTTTCTCTCTCTCTGTCTCTGTGTGTGTGTGTGTGTGTGTGTCTGTCTCTCTCTCTCACACACACACACACACACACACACATTACCTGTGCAACGGATTTCTTTTTTAAAAAAAGTCCACTACTTATAAGCATTTTTTTTAAGGCTGGCATATTACAACTTGACTGAATTGAATTAAAACTGGTCGAGGCTTTATCTTCTGTTTTCTGGGATGCTGCCATTTTAACTACCCCGATGAATTATTAGTGAAAGGCTCCAGAAGTCTTCAAAGTCCATCAAGCCTTTTAGGCTCTTAATTAGAAATTCTTTCATAAAATCTTCATTCTCACAGTAATTTTTAATAGAGCGGAAGTGAGTTAGAAGCTGGTAAATGAAAAGCTGGTTAATAGAAAGTAAGTTTTGACCACATTCTTTTGGATTCTCCAGGGTTTCATATTCAAAGACTCAATTTTATAGGAAAGAAGGTTTATACATAAAACATGAGTGCTTGAGATATTTATATTAAGGCTGGGAAGAATTAATTTGAATATTATTTGGCATAAATATGCTGTTAAAGAGGCAGCAAAATAGAACTCAACAAAAAAGAAGCTTGTTTAGCTTCTTCTGAAAATGTAGTCTGTTTACCTCAGCAATTTTTAAATGATCTGACTCTTAGTTGGTTCTTTATCATACTTCCAAGATTTTTATTTACCCTTTGCAGTCAAGAATTTGGAATTTGTTGTGGAAGTCTGAACCAAACAGAAAATACCATGGTTACATATTTGTGTCCTTCAGAGAACCATGGTTTCATTGTGTGTTAAAAAATAACTGAAAGGTTCTTTCCCTTATAAGATTATTAGAAAAATAATGTTGTTGTTATGTGCCATCAAGTCAGAACTGACTTGTAACTGACCCTCCAGCAAGTTTTCAGAGGCCATAAACAGCACAAGAGGAAATTCTCCATATTTTTCCTGCAGAGCAGCTGCTGGATTTGAACTGCCTGCCTTTGTGTCTGCAGAGAAACTCCTTATACACTTGGTCACCAAAGATCCTTAGAAAAATAATAGTAAATAAAACTTATTCAAGATAGTGTCATTTAGAGTTAACTAGCTTTAATATTTGCCAGACATTCTTCTAGTAGTCATATATATTTCTATAGTTGTTTGTTGTTGTTATGTGCCATTGAGTCAACTACAACTCATACAGACCCTATGCACAATAGCTCTGAACCCTGCTCTATCCTGAGCCAATCTCACTGTCTCTGACACACCCACATTATCCTAGTTACTGGTCAATCCATCTCATCCAGTATCTTCCTCTCCTGCGCTGTTCCTCTGCTGTTCCAAGCGTGATATCTTTCCCCAAAGACCAGTCCCTCCTGGCTTCATGCCCAAAGTATGTGTGAGATGGAGTCTCAAAATCATTGTTTCCAAGGAGCAGCTTGGTTTCACTCTCTCCAGGACATATTTGTTCTCTTGGCAGACCATGGTATGTTCGATACTCTTCTCCAACACCACAACTCAAAGGCATCAATTCTGATTGTTGTCCTTAGTCATTGTCTAGCTCTCTGACACTTAGTAATAGTAAGTAATTGCAAAGATCTTCCCTGGATCTGGTGCACCTTAGTCTCTAGACTGACATCCTTGCTCTTCAGCACTCCGAAGAGTTATTGACAGCAGATTTTCCTAATTTAATTCATCTTTTTATTTCCTAACTGCTGGTGCCAAGAGTATTGATTGTGGAATCTCAATCTCTTACCAGTCTATCATGATGCTGCCAGTTGGCCCAATGGTGAGAATCTTTGTTTTCTTGATGTTGAATTTCAATCCAAATTGCAAACTACTCTCCTTGAGCCTCTGCAGCAAATGCTTCAGGCCTGCCTCAGTTTCAGCAAGTAGGGTTGTGTCATCTGCATAACACAGGTTGTTGATCAGTCATCCTCCAATCCTGATGCCACATTCCACAATAGGAATTAAAACAATAGGAAATAAAAAGGTTATGGATTAACATTATAGTTATTTTTAAAATGTACTTTAACTTTGTATCTTAAGATTTCTTGCAAAAAAAAACAACAAAACAACAAAAAAAAGATTTCTTGCTATGAATTGAGTGTTGGTTGCAGAGTCCAGGAGTTGAACTGTTAACCCAAAGCCCATGCCTCTGACATTTTAAATTCATAGGAGGAAAAAATGGGCAATCTACTCCCTTGTGATCAACAACCTTTGAAAACTTGCTAAAGGATCAGCTCTGAATCACTTCCAACTCAATAATAAGGGATCTTGCTATGAAAAGGGAAGAAATTAACACTATTAAAATCCTTGCCTCCTCTCCTGTCATTTCCTTCCACAATTTTAATTCTAAAACTTAGCATTTTTGTTCTGTTTTATACCTATACTACCATAGCTACTTCATAGAGTTCTACTGCCAACTGAAACTCAGTCTCTTCAGCATCTTTTCTCCATCCATCTTTGTCTTAATTTCTTTTGGTTGGATGAAGTTCATTGCCATCTCATGACTTGAGTTGTTGCACACTTGAGAATGTTTAGATGTTTAAGAGAGATGCAAACTTAGATAGGCTTAAGAACACGACCTGGAATTCCTCCTTTGTATTTGTCTTTGTTTTTCTGTATTTGGTTTTAAACCCAAGTTTGCTTCAGCTTTTCCTGGATTCTTTGTCCAGTTAAACTATTCTACAGTCTCTAGCATTTAGAAATTTAGTAAACTCCCCATTCTTTGTTCCTTCCCCCACCCCCTCTGTTCTTCACCCTCTGTGAGCAAAGCTCCTTAAAACACCATCGTTTCCATGTGTAAAGCCACCTCACTGTAAGTCGTCCCCCCTCCCTGCTCCCACAAGTCTACTACTGGCTCTGGCAGCCAGTAAGCAGCTCGTTGAGGTCACTTCCAAAAGTGCTTGAGGTTCCAAAACATATTATATATTAGAATTGGAAAGTTGGTGTGTACTTTCCTTGCATGACTTATTTGCTTATTAGTTTGTGGGGAATTTCAAAGTAACAATTTTGTCTTTAAAAACAAAAATCAAGGCATTGGAAAAGGGAGCTAGAAATGAGAAAGAGCAAAATGGATGTCAGATTTGAGTATCTTTCCACTTTAAATTTTATGGCCTCATATGAATATATAATTCAGATATCCCAAATGTTTTTAGTCCTCATGTCAATTAGTCTGTGTTTTGTGTTCATGAATATAACAAATTCATAAAATATGGTTCCTAAGGATGGGTTCGAAGCGAGGACTTGTCATTCAGAGGTCACCTGCCCTTGTCTCAGTCACGCACTCCTGGAGATGGAGTTAGGAAGTCTTTTGAAATGCCTTTAAATCTTCCTTAAACATGGGGTGGTTTTTTTTCCATCTGAGCCAAAATTTACAGAGCTAATTTATTTTCCATTCAACCACTCATACACATTGTGTTTTCTGACCTTAATTCTGTCCCTGCATTTGGTAGCATTATGGAAAGGAGTTGAGCTACCAAACAAAGAAAGGCACATGCTAGTCGGCTCCATCAGCTGCTCTCAGTGAGAAAGATGGATAATTCCCTCCTTTGGTATTTACAGCCTCTGAAAATTTACTGGAGAGTCAGCTGTGAGTCAGTTATGGTCCCTAAGAACCACAACAGCATTGTAACAGCATTCCTCTCGCTTTTTTTACCCTGTGGCTCTTGTTTTCAGTCATCCTTCTAACCTATCCCTTCTTGCCTTCTGAGCTTTATCTCTGCACAAATCCTACCATTTTGGTCCTGTATGGATCCAGTAAATCTTCACCTGGTCCAGCTCTCTATTAGTACCTCTGCAGCACTGCCCCTTTTTAATCACTAGTAGTATCTGACGTCCTGCTTAATAGTCCTATATAAGAGGTATACATACCTTACACAGAAGTAGGCTTCTTGAACCTAGGATTACAGAAAAAAGAAAAAAAGTCTAATCAAATCCTTTTCTATGTGGCTAAAACATGAATTACTTTAAAAAAGAATTTAAAAAGTAGTAAATCTCTTTTATAGAGTGAAATATCTGACAGACTTTCAGTTTCTCAGTGTAGAAGATTATTTTAGGTATGTTTTTTGTTGTTAAGTGCCATTGAGTTGTAGAGAACTCATAGCGACCCTATGAATGAAAGACCTGAACACTTGCATAACTTTCACCATTTCTCCCCATTCATAGAGTTTCCGGAGGCAAGCTATTTAGGAAGTAGATGCCATATATGTGACAATATTTTTTTCCCCCCTTTAATAGTAATGCTTGTATTTTCATGTATATCTTCCAAAATAAAATGAGGTAAAATTTCCTTTTCAATGTCAATAAAGTGAGGCAATTTAATGATAATCATAAAATAAACAGCAGTATAGATAATATGCAGATATGAAAATATTTTTTAAAATGATGTGCAAATGAGTCAATTTCTGAAATCTGATATTATGGAAATCAGAAATACACAGCTATAACAAAAATTGTATAGATATATAAAATAGTGGAAATTGTGGAGTATGGAAAACAGAAAGCTATTTAAATTATGTCTATTACAAACTTGCCATTTTCTCTAATGAAATCTACCTGTGCTCGTTCCCAATTTCTTATTATCTGACACATACATACTGACTTTCCCATACTCCACACATTGTTATGCTGTTATGTACCGTCGAGTCAGAACCGATGCAGAGCTGACCCTCTGAATTTTCAGAGGCTGTTAATGGCAGGAGTAAACTGCCTGTCCTTCTCTCTTGGAGCAGCTGGTAACCTCAAACTGCAGGCCTTTAGGATTGCAGCACAGTTTCTTGCCAGTAGAACACCAGAGTTCCTCACATTGTCATGTTGTTGTTGTTATGTGCTGTCCAGTCGCCTGTGACTTATAGCGACCCTATGTACAACAGCCCTAAACCCTAATCTATCCTGTGCCAATCTCACTGTCTCTGAAACACCCACCCCAATTATCCCAGTCACTAAATCAATCCACCTCATAGAGGGCCTTCCCCTCCTGCACTGTCCCTCCACCCTCCCAAGCATGACGTCCTTCTCCAAGGACTGGTCTCTCCTTGCAACATGTCCAAATTATGTCAGATAAAGTGTCAGAATCTTTGCCTCCAAGGAGCAGCCTGGTTTAACCCTCTCCAGGATGACCCTGTTCATTTTCTTAGCAGTCCATGGTATATTCAATACTCTTCTCCAATACCACAGCTCAAAGGCATCCATTTTCCTATCTTCCCTAGTCATTGTCCAGCTCTCTGATGCATAGCAAGTGATTGCAAAGACTGTAGCCTGTATCAGGTTCACCTTAGTCACCAGATTGGCACCATTACTCTTCAGTACTTTGGAGAGGTCCCTAACAGCAGACTTTCCCATCACAATGTTGTTGTTGTTATTGTTATATGTCATCGAGTCGCTTGTGGCCCTTTGAACAACAGCCCTAAACTCTGCTCTGTCCTGTGCCAATCTTATTGTCTCTGATACACCTACCCCCATTACCTCAGTCACTGAATCAATCCATCTCATTGAAGATCTTCCTCTCTTGCACTGTCCATCCACCCTCCCAAGCATAATATCCCTCTCCAAAGACTGGTCTCTCCTTGCAATATGTTCAAAGTATGTCAGATGAAGCTTTAGCATCTTTGTCTCCAGGGAGCAGCCTGGTCTCATCCTCTTTAGGACGAACTTGTTTGTTCTCCTTGTAGTCCATGGTATATTCAATACTCTTCTCCAGCACCATAGCTCAAAGTCATCAATTCTTCTTTCATCCCTAGTCATTGTCCAGCTCTGTGATCCACAGCAAGTAATTGCAAAGACCATAACCTGGATTCAGGACACATCACCCTCCCCTGGAAAACTATTCCACTGTGACTACAGAATGCTGCAAATGGAAGAAAAGAGGCCCTAAGCCACAAGAAGTCAATCCTGGAGCAGAAGTTCAAGGGAAAGAACTTTTCTTCAGAACCATAGGAGATAGGAAGCCTTCCCTAATATTAGTACCTGGTATCTGGACTTACAGACTCCTAAATTCAAGAGATACTGTCCTCAGCATAAGAAATTGGCAGCACCTTAAGACTTTTGAAATCACAGAAGCCCAGAAAGCTTGAAATATAAGCCATCACATCAAGGGCTGGATAGGGGGAGATAGGTGTTAAAGGGAGGTGGAGCAGGGAAATGGGTGGGTCAGGACACAGGTGTCAAAGGTGGGGACAATACTGAATCTATTGGTTATTTCTGTGACTGGGGAAATATCTTTCATCTGCTTTTTTCTGTAAAATGCTTGTCTGTCAGATACTATTCTAAATCTGAGCATTCAAATTAAAACACACTACGAAGAAGGATTGGTCATCCACTTCTGAAATATCAGTCCTTAGAAAACCCTATGTACCACAGAGCCCACTTAGATTAACAGATATGGCAACTGAGGTGGAGCCCTCAAGTATGGAAACACATAATTTATGTGCCTTCTTTTTCACACCACCTGTCTCTCTTCTACTTACTCCAAAAAGTATTCTGGAAAATAAGTCAATGATAAATATTATTATAGACATAACTTACACTCTAATTCTTTTTTAGTTTCTAATTCATTTTTAAAAACTTTTTTCATTGTGTTCTTATTCTTGAGATTATATATAGCAAAATACATGCCAATTTCTAGTTTTTACTTGTATAATTCAGTGACATGGGTTACAGTTTTATGTTGTGCAATCTTTTGCACTCTCGTTTTCTAAGTTGTTCTTTTCTCCCTCATTTACATAAATTCACAGCTCCTGGTTCTTATCTCATCTTTCAAGTGCTCTTTTCAATTTGATCTGATAGAACTTTTTATTTTTTTATTTTTATTTTTTATTATAATAATTTTTATTATTTTTTACTAATTTTAAAGAAAGTTTACAGAGACCTTGGATTTCCATTCATTCATTTTGCACTTTTCTTCCTGCCTCCCCCTCCCCCTCAGTTCGCGCTTCTCTTTGAAAAGTAAAAGAAAAATTCTTTCATTGTTACACAATCCCCCTCCCCAAGTCCACTCCACTGTGCAGCCTTTGTTCTGAAATCCTGTCATGACAACAATACCTAATCATATATCCCTTTTAAACAGTTCTTTTCCTCATCTGTTTCAATGCAGTATGCATTATTTATCCCCTCTTTCTCACTCTCCCCTCAACCCCGATGTCAGTCCTGTTTTACAACAGTGGCACTATGCAGTATTTGTTCTTTTGTGATTGAGATATTTCACTCAGCATCATGTCCTACATTGCTACCCATTTTATATAATGTTTATGAGTTCCTTGTTTTTCAATGCTGTGTAGTATTCCATTCTGTGAATATAACAGAGCTTCTCTATCCATTTGTTTGTTGATGGGCACTTGGTTTGTTTCCAACTCTTTGCTCTTGTGAACAAAGCCAAAATAAACATAGATGTGCATATATCTGCTTGGTTGCTTGATGCTTTCTTTAGGGTATGTTCCCAGTAGTGGAATTGCTGGGTCAAATAGTATTTCTATTTGCAACTTTTTGATCATATCTAATTTTTTTATTTAATTTATTATTAATTTCAATGAAAATTTACAGAGACTTTGGATTTCCATTCATTCATTGTTGCACTTTTCTCCCCTCCCAGCCCTCCTCCCAGTACACTACCCTCTTGGAAAAGTAAAAGAAAAATTCTTTCATTGTTTTATAATCCCTCCCCCAGGTCCACTCCACTATACAGCCTTTGCTCTGGACTCCTGTCATGACAAAAATACCTAATAATTTTCCCTCTTAAACAGTTTTCTCCCTCATCTGTTTCAATGCAGTATACATTATTAAACCCATCCTTCTCAGTCGCCTCCCAACCCCTAGGTCGGTCCTGCTTTACAACAGTGGCACCATGAAGTATTTGTCCTTTTGTAACTGAGATACTTAGCATAATGTCCTCCAGGGTCACCCATTTTGAATAATATTGCATGAGTTCCTGTTTTTTTTTCAGTGCAGCATAGTATTCCATTGTGTGAATATACCACAGCTTCTCTATCCATTCATTTGTTGATGGCACTTAGGTTGTTTCCGACTCCTTGCTATTGTGAACAAAGCTGCAATAAACATGGGTGTGCATATATCTGCTTGGATGTCAGTTATGGTCTCTTTGGGGTATATTCTCAGTAGTGGAATTGCTGGGTCTGATCGTATATAATTCTTAAAAGAGAAAAATTCTCAAGACCTATTTTTTACTGTGTTGTTGTTTGTACCATTGAGTCAGATCTGACCCATAGCTGACTGACCGACCCTGCAGTGAGTTTTCAGAGCAGTTAATCACATAGGAGGAAATTATATTTTCATTTCCTTTTTAATTTGAGTGAAAGTTTACAAATCATATTGCTTTTCATTAATTCATACCTAGTTTGTTTTATAACATTAATTAGGATTTTAGTGTAGTTAACTACAATATCTCATGAAAACTTTATTGTGTATTTCTTTTCTCTTCACCAAGTTATTTGTTTACTAATTTTACTCCCCTCTCCCTCCCTTCTCAAGACACATTTTTTACTAGTCATACTAAATTTTTATTTGGTCTTAAGATTCCAGGGAAGGTTTTGCTTGTTTGTTTAAGGTTTACAGTCTAATTCATTTTTAAGAGAGTAAATTAGTTGCAAACATATCCTTAAACTTCTCCTAGCAAATAAATTTTAGCACACTTTATGATTGGTTGTCATTTGCCAGAGTATTAAGTTTGCTTGAGAACCAGTACTCTTACAAACTTGTTCTGACCTCACATATCTCTCTTGAGAAATCTGTCCTTTGAGAACTATTTCCTATATTACCTCTGACAAAGAACATCTCTTTTTCTCTTTGGACATACAGTCTGTTGGACGGGAAATGCTGCTCCATCTGATTGACTATCTTGTAAGCAATGATGGAAAAGACCCGGAAATCACTAAGTTAATCGATAGTACCCGGATACACATCATGCCTTCGATGAATCCAGATGGATTTGAATCTGTCAAAAAGCCAGACTGCTTTTACAATCAAGGAAGGTAAGGAAGAGCTAGTCTGTCTTTAGTTGAAAGTAAAAACAGGAAACAATCAAAAGTCCCTATCAGATTGTGCCTGTGGGCCCAGTCAAGAGGAACAAGATAACAGTGAGTATCTCAATGGCCCATAGCCTGTGGTTCTTTTGCTAAACTCAGAATTGCCCGTTGCTTTTAGACAATGTCAAATTCTGAGCTTCTTGCTTTAGTCCCATGCATCTTTACTGCTCGGTCCTTCATGACCCTGGCACCCTCCCATCTCCCCCTCAAGCCCCTGCAACATACCCTGTTGCTGCCCCTTAAGTCCTGCATCATTTCCTTGAGCTCCCAGGTTTTTCTTCACCTTGGGAATTTTTCATTTACTGATCCCCACACTTCATCCTCTCTCATTATTGAAATAGAGTGTCCTCTAAGATTCCTAGGGAGCTCTGGTGGCGTAGTCCAGAGAGAGTTGCACTGCTAACCCAAACATGGCATCTCTCTGGCAGTTCAAATCCCACAGGCAACACTTAGGGAGAAATATGGGCAACGTCCTCTGGTGCGAAAACCCACTGGGGGAGTAAATCAGTTCTGATTCTACAGCAGTGATTTTTTTGAGTTAAGATTCCTTCTCTGGCTTATCATATTAGATTCCCTATTATAAGCTCACACTAACTAAATTTTTCATGTCAGTTTTTTGTTTGTTTGTTTACTGTGTATCTCTCCAGTAACTATAAGCTCCCTAAGAACAGGATTCCCATCCATATGTTTTTGTTGTTAAATCCTTGATACCTAGTTTAGTTAATTAGTTCTTTATTAAACCACTGTTCCAAGAACTAATGAACTACCAAGTGGCTCTTGTATTTCTGATGTAAACAGTTTATATTTTTCTTTTTCACTTTTTACTTATTTTTTTGAGTGAAGATTTACAAATCTATTGGTTTTTCATAATCATAAATATTTTGTTTTATGACATTGCCATCGATTAATGTAACCAAATAATTATGTTGTTATTGTGTGCCATCACGTCAACCATGACCCATAGAGTCCCTATGAGTAATGGCTCTAACACACCTGACCCTGTTGCCACAGTCATAGTGTCAATTATAATGTCTAATTAACCCCTTTAGGGAACTCTAGAGAGGTAGTCAGTTGGAAGCTGTACTGTTAGCCCAAAGGTGGCACCACTCTGGCTCAAGGAAGACAGATGGGCAGTCTCCTTCCATGGGATTTACTGCCTCTAAAAACCTGCTAGAGGGTCAGCTATGTTTAGGTACCAGTTCGACCACAAAGAAAATGAGAATCAACCCTTTACAAACAGAGTTTGTTCTTGGGTCAAGGTGTCTTCAGAGGTTTGAAATTTATGTATTTAAAAAAAAATCATTGAAAATGTTTCCATTTTTTCCACAGTTGCGCAACATTTGTATATTTAATGCAAATTAACATTTTGTTTGCGTTACCAAAAATAAGTAAAACTTTACTTCTCGGTGCCCTTTCACTTTAAGTTTTTCTAGCCTGTGTCAGTGTGGTTACTCCACTTTCAGGAGCACAATTTGTATCAAGCACCATACATTCCTGCCGTTTTAGCCATCAGTTGCTGTGTAACAAATTGCTCCAAAATTAATGCCTTAAAACTACTTTTTCAAAGCAAAGAATTAAGGCTGGGAGCTGCAGAATGCCTGTTCTTCAGTGTCTGGGGCCTCAACTGGGGTCTGGGGGCTGGTTGGGAGAGCTGGCCCAAGGCCTTCAGTTTTACATCTCAATTCTGGCAGTTGGCTGGTCCCTTCCATGTGGACTTTAGGGTCCCCAAAGTGCATATTCTAAGAAAAGTCCTCAAACTTTTATCACTTTTAACACCCCATACATATTCTAAGAAAAGTCCTCAAACTTTTATCACTTTAAACACCCCATTCATTGATCAGAACAAGCCAAAATAAACCCAGTCAGTGTGGGAGAGAGACATAAGTGCCAGGAGGTTCCCAGAGGAACTGCCCACTCATCACACAGGTATTCCCATTTGGGAAAAAAAAACTTTCAACAAACCCTAAAATAGAGTTCTTTCTTTTAAAGGGAAAACGATAACCACTATGACCTGAATAGGAATTTCCCCGATGCTTTTGAATTCAATAATGTATCGAGGCAACCAGAAACTGAGGCCATCATGAAGTGGCTGAAAACGGAGACATTTGTGCTTTCTGCAAACCTCCATGGTGGTGCCCTTGTGGCCAGTTACCCATTTGATAATGGTGTTCCAGGTAAGCAGGGTGTGTGACCCCCAACTCTTGACTCTCAGGTCCTGGTTATAGCTGCATACTATCTGCCTCTGGAAGGTGATAAGTTTTCCGTCACCACTACTCCCACCCCAGCCCAGCTCCTCTGGCAGAGATAGCAAGAGTCTCCCCGGCCCTCACCCACAGCTTCCTTGGGATTTATGGACAATGGATGGGATTTGTAGACAGCACTCATGGTAGCAGCAGTCAAGCAATCCAAAGCCGTGTTGCACTGGGGGAAGTCTGCTGCCTAGGATCTCTCCACAGTGCTAAAGAACAAGGACGTCAGCGTAAAGACAGGTGCCCCTAACTCAAACCATTGTGTTTCCAATTCTTCCAGTGCATCTGAGGTTTGGCCAATGGATAAGGATGGCAAAAGAGAAAGAACCAATGACTTGATTCTTTGAATTGTAGTGTTGAGGAAGAATATCAAATATCCCTGGAACTACCAAAAGAACAAATAAATCTGTCCTGAAGGAAGTGCAATCAGAGTGCTCCTCAAAGACAAAGATCGTGAACTTGGCCTCTCTACTTGGAGCATGTTCTCATGGTCCCTTTAGAAAAAGGCATCATGCTGGGAGAGGTAGAGAATCAATATGAGGCAGACTCTACATGAGGCGATTGACACAGTGACTGCAGCCGTAGGCTGGACCATGGGGGAGGTCAGGATGGTGGCAGGACGGGGGAAGTTCCAATCGGGTATTCATAGGCTCACTATGAGTAGTAGTCGACTGGAGCGCACCTAGCAACAAGTAGGGAGTGTGACTGAGTGATCTAACAATCACCAACAGTATTACCTGACAATCATCAGTGAGATGCCAACATCGTTGAAATGCTAACAGTAGGGTCCCTAGATGTAATATGACTGAAAGAATAAAACTAGAGCAGTTTTTCTTTGCTAATCAAGTGAAGAAAAAAAAAACACATGCTGACTACTCTTCTAAAAACTGTGGGTGTGGAAACCTTGAATGCAGATAACTAAATGTGAGACATCTGTCTGCAAAGGTTACATACTGCATGACTAACTATATGATGTTCTGGAAAAGGTCAAATTATGCAGAGAGTTAAAAAGACCACAGGAGAAAGACAGGAGGGATAAATTGGTGGAGCATAGGGGTTGTTCAAGGCAGGGGATCTGTCCTGTATTTTACTAAAGTGGCTGGTGGATTCAAACTGCGTGCCTTCTGGCTGGTAGCACAGCTCCTTACCCGCTAGGACATCAGAGCTCCCTGAGGGAGAAAGACGGACAGTCTCCTCCTGTCTGATTTACTGCATCTGAAAACCCACTGGAGGGTCAGCTGTTGATTGGTTCTGATTCTGAGGCATATAGCAACATGTATCTGTGTCTGTTTGGTGAATTATATACCACAGACATGAAAACTTACAACTTCATTTAACCCCTACAGAACCAAAGTTTATTGACCTCCAGAAATTACCAAGTGTGACGAAGAAAAATATTTCATTGTTAACCTAATTGAGGAGGCTTCGAATATTAACGCAGCTATTGTCCTGTATGCACTCAATAAATCTAAACAGAAGAGCTGAGAGGTCAGTCAGGGAAGTGGCAAAGGATTTTTTCTGTAGGAAAATTAGAGCATTTTTCTGCAGTTTCTTTGTGTATTTGCTAGTATGAAGGTATTTTTTTTTCTCTCCAAAGCTGATTAAAAAGTCTTCTTATCTGTTTCAAATCCAGCAACTGGGGCATTACACTCCTGGAGCTTAACCCCTGATGATGATGTTTTTCAATATCTTGCAAATGTCTATGCTTCACGGAATCCCAACATGAAGAAAGGAGATCAGTGTAAAAATAGTATGCAATTTCCCAATGGAGTGACAAATGGCTACTCCTGGTACCCACTCATAGGTGAGTTTCTCTCTGTTTCTATTACGCTCCTTACTGCTTCAGTCAATGCAGCTAGATAGTTTCTGTTGAGCCCAGCAGTCGTCCGAAGATTTTTGAGCACAGTGCAGTCCCTTCAAGCATGTCTCCATCAGCTAATGTCACAAGACAGAGGAGGAGACTGATGGTCTGAGAGATGCTCAGACATGTTCCTCACTGCCATGCCCCCCCCCCTCATTTATTCAGTCACTTGTCCCTCACCAGCCAGGAACTGTGCCAGAGAAGATAAACAGGACACAGTCAGTACATAGGAAATATAGATAGGAGTACATAGAAGATAAACAGGACACAGGCAGTACATAGGAGAGATAGATATGCTAACAGATCATCATGATTGCAGTACATCCAATCATTTTTCTACTCATAGCAAGTGCTCTGACGTGACTGAATAAGACTGCCCCCTAGAGTTTTCTAGGCTCCAGTCTTTATAGGAAGAGACTGGCAGCTCTTTCCTCTTTCACAGTTGATGGGTGAGTGTGGACTGCCCACGTATTGGGTAGCAGCCAAGTACTTAACCATTGGGTTACCAGAGCTCCTGATTGTGTGATTCCAATAAAAATAGACAGTTATAAAAGGTACAGTATTCCGATGTATGGTGGGAGATGTAACCCAAACCACAGGGAGCAGTGGCATCCCAAGGAGGGTTATCGGAGATGTGAGCTATACTGGGTGACATTGTCAACAGGACACCAGAATGAATATCTGTAATATTTTTATGTAACACTGCAGCAAAAAATGTATTTTTTTTAAAGTAAAAACATCCCTATAATTAACTATAACAGCAAACACATACATCAATATACCTACAAGGCCACAGCTTCAAATTTTATTTTTTTAACTGCTTCCTCCAAGTAAGCCCTGAAAGTGTCATGTATAATGTGTTGAGCTTTCTGATCAGAAGATTGATGGTTCAAGTCCTCCAAGCACTCTGAGAAAGGAAGGAGGGTAGCTCTTCTTATGTGGAGATTGGCAGCCTCAGAAACCCAGCAGAGATTACCAGGAGTCAGAATTGGGTCAACAACATTGAACAGTGTTTGTAAAACGTATAGGATGAGGGCAGTGGTAACTCTGTGGCAGGATTTTTACCTCCCACCTGGAAAAGCCAGATTCTGTTTCCTGTCAGTGCACCTCATACACAGCACCAACTGTCTATTGGTAAAGGCTTTCATATCGTCATGATGATGCTGGAAGCTATGCCATCAGTATTTCAAATATCAGGTTGTCCATAATGGACAGGTTTCAGTGGTACTTTCAGAGTAAGATGAACTGGGGTGAGGGGAGAAGCCTGGTGGTTTACTTTAGAAACCCAGTGAAAACTCTATGAGTCACCTCAACTTGTATGACCCTACATTCCAGTCCACAGCCAATCAAAGAGATGATGCAAGAATGAGGAGTTTGCATCCACTGGGGCACGTGGATGCCATGATCCTGGAGCCAGCTTGATGGTAGCTAACAATAACTGAGACAGCAGATCCCAGACTTCTCTCTGTTGTACATGACCCAGCTCTGCCACTCCGCCCTTGGCCTTCTTTCTGCACAATCCCTGCTTCTCACTGCTGATGCTGGGGAGAGGGCCACCCCTTGTCCAGTGGCCGCGCTGTCCTTCATGATCACTGTTTCCATCTATAACAGTCAAGACAAGTCCACATGTGTAGGAAATTAGCTAGGCACCTACAGCTGCTGTGGGGAATTGTTCCCACATGTGTCTGTCATGTAGCCTGCACAGAGAAAAGGCAGGCGCGCCAGCCACCATCCAAACTTAGAACTGAGCCTCCACTCAGCCTGGACGGTGTGTGGGCAGGGCAGCCCCAGACGGCCTTCTCCGTACTGCACATCCCTCACAGCCAGCATCCTCGGTCCTGCCTGCTCTACATAATGCATTTAAGCAATACTTTGACTCTTTTCTTAGCATGAATTTTTTTTTCCTATCTCAGGACTTCTTCAAATACTCTGATGAAGTTAAGAACATATTCTTTTCTTGGCATGAAATCAAGTGTGACAATTTAAAAACCAGCAGGAACATCTTCCTTTATAGTTACTGTATTTGATCAAGTTTAAGATGCTTTTGATGGTTCTAAAGGGAGATCTGGAAGCCTGGTGGGTAAGCAGCTGTGCTGCCAACCGCAAGGCAGGTGGTTTGAATCTACCAGCGGCTCCACAGGATGGGCAATCTCATCCTGTGCAATTTACAGCCTGTGAAAACCCGCAGGAGGATCAGCTATGAGTCAGTTCTGACTAGACAGCACATAACAATAACAATAGACAATGAAGGGGTTTTTTTTTAAATGTTATTTTATTCCATTAAACTATAGCAATTATTTATTTACCCATCAATTATAAGCCACATTACAGTTCAGAAAAGTTAAAAACTAAAAAGATGTATATACTGGAAATATAAAGTGTGGTTATTACTCTTTGAAAATAAGGACGATAGAGATAAGAACGGGAAATGAGCATGAGCGCAGGTAGCCCCCAAGGCCTCAGAGGTCTGTACCTCTTACCTCCTGGGAGTCACTAAGCCATGAGCTTCTTTATCCCCAGAAGCAGTTTGATGTATGAGGATAGGTAAAGCCGTGTTCCCTGGCTGTTGCAAAAGTGGCTCTGCTGCTAACCTAAAGGCTCTCAGTTCATGTCCACCCACAGACACTTCAAAAGAAAAATCTGATGATTTAGCTACTATGGAAAAGTCAGCCATTGAAATGCTGCAGAGTGAAATTCTACCCTGAGGCACACAAGGCCACCAGGAGTCATAGTCCAAGCCTTGGCCACTAGTGGAGGGGTTGTTTTGTTGTGCTTTGTCTTGTTTTGTTTTAATGGGTAGAGCATCAGATGGCTTGTGCTCCAGTCTGCCATTTTTAGCTGAAGTCCTTGGGCATGTTCTGTAAAGCAGGGATAATAATTGCTATAAAGGATTAAAAGAGTGGATTCAAAGCCCTTCAAATCGTCCCTGGCAGAGTGAAACTCAATACTCATTGCTTTCAAGTCAGAACCAACTCATAGCTGACCCTTCAGTGGATTTTCAGAGGCTATAAATCACATGGAAGGAGCTGCTCACCTTTCTCCCTTGGATTCTCTGATAGATTCAAACCACCCACCTTTGGGTTGGCAGTGCAACTCCCTACCCATTAGACTGTGAGCACTCAGTAAATCGTGAGCACTCTCTTCCCCTCTGAGTGTAAACATGCTTAGAGGTTATTGCTGCTGCTGTGTATCGTCAAGTCAGGATCAACTCATAGCTGACCCTCCAGAGGGTTTTGAGCGGGTTTTAACACAGGAGTTGATTGCCCTTCTTGCTCCTGCAGAGCAACTGGCAGATTCGAACCACGCATGTACCTTGGGATTGACAATGCAATTCCTTACCACTAGGCCACCAGAACTTAGAAGTAGATTGTACAAATATTTTAAAGAAACTTTATTCTAGTCCCTATTAGTTTAAAATGTGTTTTAAGGAAGAAATAATCTGAAGAGGTTTTTTCCCCCTAATATAAAATGGCACATAACAGCAACAGTATAACAGTATAAAATAATGGGCCTTTTGCACTCTTAATGTTGGTGTTCTATTAGGCTTTGATCAGCTGTGGTCCAGTTACCCATGTGGAAATAGTTAAGATTGCCTGGTCCTGCTGGGATAGTAAAATGTCAGGTCCTGAGTTTATATGCTAATATTTCAGATTCATCTCCTTGATGATAAATGTGTTCAACTCGTTTATCCCTAAGGCAAATGACACTTGGCCCCACTCCAGTTGTAGACCTTAACAGTAATTAAATGTATTTGTGTTTTAGGTGGAATGCAAGATTACAACTATGTCTGGGCCCAGTGCTTTGAAATTACATTGGAGCTGTCATGCTGCAAATACCCTCGTGAGGAGAAGCTTCCATTCTTCTGGAACGATAACAAAGCCTCATTAATTGAATATATAAAACAAGTGCACCTAGGTTTGTACCCTGTTCTTGTTAATTGCTTGTTGATACAAAGCATTTCTTGTTTAGTGTCGTCCAGTCAGCTCCGACTCTTGGCGATCCTAACATACAACAGGAGACCCTCCCCAACCCTGCCCATCCTCCATCTCTGCTGCGCTGAAGCCCATTCTTGCAACCACTGTGTCAGGCCGTCTCATTGAAGCTGGTGGTATGTTCATGAACTTGGAACCGACTCAGAGCTGATCCTCCAACAAGTTTTCAGAGGCAACTGAGCAACAGCTGGTGGCTTTGAACCACATTCTTTCTGGTTGACAGCACAACTTCTTACCACTAGCCACCAGAGCTCCCTTTAGGGGGATCTTGTTCTTCCACAAGTTTATCTGTAGTGTGTAAGCAGCACGGGACCCATTGGTTCATGTAAGATAAAGTATAGAACTTGTTACTTTGACACAGGAGAGTAAATACTCAGAATAACCCCCAATTTCATGTGTTGAATGAATGGCCTGAAAATGTAGAGAGGAAAAAAAAATGAGGAAAGCAGACTATTGCTTTGTTGTCTCCCATTTAAAGGCCAAGTTTACAAGCCGCTTGTCACACAGCCCCAGAGAACATTTGGACCTTCCTCTTGCTTTTGCAGTTTTCCAGAAATAGGAAGGGGACTCAGCAGCATTTGCTTCAGCCGTCCAGCTCTCTCTCTATGGCTTGGCACTGAGAAGCCCCCCAGCTCACTTTATGAAGACTGTCCTCAGTGGCAGATGAGGCAACCAATGACAGACTGTCCACGATGACAGAGGAGGTTAAACTAAAAGTAGCAGCGGTGGGGGGTGCTTCTCAAACGTGCAGCGGACTCCCTCCTCCCCAGGGTTCATTAATATCAAGACCTTGAATGTACATTCAGGTTTGACCTCCTGCTGAGAATTTGCCTTTCCATCTCGGATATGCTGAATCATAATCTACGTTTTTAAAAGAATGAGGATCACCTGAGAGTCTGTAAGAATCACCTGAGAACTTTTTGTATGTAGGTTCTGATTCCCTGTATGTAGGTAGAATGAACTGGTTCGAAGTCCTACTTAAAGCATGACTTGCCAGCGCCCAATCTCAGAGTTCCTGATTTAGTGATCTTGAATTTCTAACAAGCTCCCAGATGCTGTGTTGCTCCTGCTGCTGGTCCAGGGACCACACGTTGAGGCCCGTTACACTAGAGAAGGTGCTCTGTTCTTTCCTGAAATTCCTCTTCCGTAAGCGCCACCATGGGAGTCACAGTGAACATAAAATACGCTCCATGTTACTGCACTGCTGCTTCAGTCTAGCTGAGGTTATTTGTAAAGTGCCCAATTAAGGTGGACTCCAAAGTAGCATGCCAGGAAGCATGTCAGTAGTATGAACAGTATATATTCTCAATATATATATTCTCATATTTCATCTCATTGCCATCAAATTGGAACCAACTCACAGCTGACCCTCTAGGAGGTTTTCAGAGGCTGTGCATTGCACAGGAAAAGACTCCATTTTTCTCCTGAGGAGCAGCTGGTGGATTCGAACTCCCAGAGCTCTGCCTTTGTATTAATAAACCAACTAGAAATGCCCACCAGAGCGCAGACACGATAATTGGCAGTGAAGGAGCTTTGTAAACTGTTGTATTCCCACTGCGGTGTTGTTATTATTACTGTTGTTATTATTAATTTGGAAGACTGACAGCTCCATTTATATTGAGCTTTATAGAGAACATGTCTCTGAACATTTTATGTAATGAAAGGTTTTAACTTGGGAAGGGGGACAGAACTTTTCAACATTTGATGGCAACAATTCACTTAAAAATATAGATCAATGCTGACCCCTTGTGGTGTAAGAGAGAGGCATTTTTCCAGTTTAACAATGAAACCTGTTTCAAAGAAATGACACACTATTACTTGATACCAAAGTCCTGATCATGCTGGCATCCAAACAGGTGTCAAGGTCTATTTAATTTTGCAAATGGTGGCAATAAACATCTCTTTCTTGATATTGCTCTGGTTAAAGGTAACCATTAAAATTTGCCAGTCTCTTCTGCCTTCAGTGGCTCCCTTTCACCCACTGCTCTAGTGTGTCTGACAATTTCTCCCAGCTGGTCCAATTTTGTAATGGAGGGAAAGGCCCCCTGCCCTAATGGGAGGACATAGCCAAGGAGACAGGGGCTTGATTAGGGCCCAAGCTGCTTTGTTATTTGGCTTGATGTGAAACCATAAGCAAGCCACTCAGCTGAAGCTGAGCTTTAAGTCAACTGAAAGTCTGGAGTAAGAATATATCTGCCCTGCTTCACACTAACCTGATGTGAGGCTCCAGCAGGGGTTACTGTTTCCATTAAAACTCTCTGCAGACCTCAATCTAAGCCCACTCCCTTTGGTTGTTTACTTATGCTTAGAGGATTTGCCTTGAATAACTCTGGGTTTAGTTGGAATGCAGTGTCTTTGGACATTAACGCCCAGAGAGCAAAGGGGAACAAGTCTGATTCTTAAGGAGCCTAGAATGTTTTGCTTGCCCCCACCCCCTCCACTGAAAAGCAAAGATAAGCACCACCGTTTGTTACCGGCTTCGTCTCTGCTTCTCCTGGAGGCAGGTCTGAACTCATGAGGCTTGGAGGTGATCTATGGTATATGCTGAGTTCAATAAGCCTGGGGAACACAATACCGTCAGATCAAAAGTGGGTGGCCTCTGTAGTCACTGTCCTAGCACTGACTCTAAATTTGGCCACTGGACACACAATTCCAGTTCTTGCCTCAAAATTAACACTCTCTCGGTTACAAAGTCAGTGTATTTCCAAGAGAGGGAAAGCTTTGCCTTTCTCTTAACCGTCTCCAGATGTGGTCACAGAATCCAAGCTTCATAGCATACGCTTTCTCCTTTAATAGCGGAGTTTTTTTCCAGAGTCTTACTTTTTTGCTCCCCTGAGGTAACAGCACTGGCTGTCTCTATTTGGATTCACCTGTCCCTTTACAGTGTTTCAAGTACAGCATGGGGAAATAAACTCTCTCGTCTGGTAAAACAATTACTTCTCGGTAAATGAAAGGTTTGGTGATGCCTTGACAGAATATTGTAAAAACACATGGGATCTGAAGAAAGCTTTTATTTGGCTGGTGGTATGGGGTCTGTCTTAAATAGGAATGCCATATTTAATCCGGGGTCTGTGTTTGCTCAGTTGCAGCGTGACAGACGTTCCAGTCCTCCATGTTCTACCAAAACCTTTGTTAGGCTTGAGTGAGAGTTGTACGGGAATGAGTCAGTGGGTTTTGAGAGGATGGTCCTGAAATAGCAAAATTCAGATACCCCCGCAAGTCAAAATGATCTTTCTTTTCTCTTATTTAAAGTTAAATGGTGTATGGGTAGAGACTCTGGTGGCATGGTCTGTAGGGTTTTCGACAGCTAATCCAAAGGCCATGTGTCTCCAGTTGTTGGAAACTACCAGCAGTTCCTCAGGGTTAAAAACTTGATGGTCACCTCCCATTATGATTTATAGCCTCAGTAACCCAGCTGAGGGTCATTATGAGCTTCGGTGGCCTGGTGGTAAAGAGCTGCTCTGCCATCCCAAAAGCACGAGGTTCAAATCCACCAGTTGCTCCATTGGGGAAGGATGGGTCATCTTCTCATGTGCATTAAGCTGCCTCTGCAAACCCACTGGAAGGTCACCTTTGGAACAGTTCTGACTCAGTGGTCCATAACAACATGAGTCAGAACCAACTCCATGGCAATGAGATTGAGACTATAGGTTAATTGAATCTTTGTTCACTTATAACACTTACTGAGAAAACAGCAAGAGCAACAACACAATAGCCTAGTCTGTTCTAGTGGAGCCCTGGTGGCCTAGTGGTAAGAAGCTTCTCTGTGCAATCCCAAAGACAGTCGCAGTTCAAACCCACTAGCTGCTCTGTGGGAGGATGAATCATGTCCTCCTGAATGATTTACTGCTTCTGAAAACCCAGTGGGGGTCAGCTATAGGTCATTTCCAGCTCAACAACACACAGCACCAACAGTGGTGCAATGTAAGCACTCAGCTGCTTAATAGAAAGGCTGACTGTTCAAACCCACCAATCTTTCCAAGGAAGAACAATACAGCAATTTACTAACAGTCTTGGAAAGCCTATGAAACGATCCTACTCTGTCCCACAGAGTGGCTGGGTTAGAACTGGTCTCCACAACACTGGGTTTTCTTTTTGCTCTTTACTAGCATCTGTAATCCATTACCTTTGATGTTAAGGAAAGGTGTAAAGTCACTTTCAAAGTCAACTTTGTTTTCTTCTTTATGAATTTGGCTTCTACTTTGTTTAAGTTGGTATTGGAGAAGTCAGTGGAAAATACAGAAGCCAACAAACACACCACCACAAGCAAGTATATTCCAGATCCGTGCATGCTCTAAGTGGGGGAAGAGTGTGTGCGACCTCGGAGCCCTGGAGAAGGAAGATCAGCACAGCGTCTTCCTTCACACATTCTGGCCCTAGGGAAGCAAGTTTGAATTAAGATTCCAGAAACTTGTCTAATGTTTCTGTCTTAGTTCCAGCGTTACTTTGCCACAGTTTTTCTATTTCTTTGCACCACTTTTTTTTAACCAAATGAGTAGAAGGAAAATACTATTTCTTTGGCCGGTTCTGGGTTATTTGCATTTAATCTTCACAACCATTCTGGGAAGAGAGAGGAAATTGTGTATTATATCCATTTATAGGTGAAAAGATCGAGGCTTGAAAATGTTTGACATAAAAACTGTGATTCTACTTGAAAACTATCTGTTCTTTCTGTCATACAAGTGTTGATGATTGATAGGTGATTGATAGGTACTTTGTTATCTATTGCTTGGAAATGTTATATCCCAGAACAATCAAGTGTTCTGGATTCCCATTCTTCTCAAGAAGAATTTTAGCCACAATTTGTTGTGATCCACACAGTCAACTGCCTTTGCATCATCAATGAAACACAGAATTCCTCTGGTACTCTCTGCTTTCAGCCAAGATCTATCTGACATTGATAGTGATGTCCCTAGTGCCACAGCCTCTTCTAAATCCAGCTTGTCTTTCTGGTAATTCTGTAGGTATACTGTTCCAATCACTTTTGGATAATCTTCAGCAGTATTTTGCTTGCATGTGGTATTAACAATTGTTGTTGCTGTTGTTGTTGTTGATTGCCTTCAAGTCGAATATGACTCATAGTGATGCTATGAACAAAAGGCCTGAAGCCTTTCTATAACTAGCGTCATTTATCAAAGTTCATAGAATTTCTAGAGGCATGTTGTTTAGGAAGTGGATATTAGTGATACCATTTAATAATTTCCCCACCTGGAAAGGGAATAAATATGGTTCTCTTCCAGTCAGTTGGCCAAATGGTTGTCCTCCAGACTTGGCATAGCTGAGTGAGTGCTTGCAGGGCAGCATCTGTTTGTTGAAATCTGACAAATGGTATATCCATTTATAGGTGAAAAGATCGAGGCTTGAAAAAATTTATAGGTGAAAAATTGAGGCCTGTTTCTCGCAAATTTCTTCAGAGCAGTTTGAAGTCCCTCCTTTATCACCATTGCCTCTTGAATATAAGTTGTTTCATGAAATTATTCTGTGTCAGCCAGTTCTTTTTGGTACAGTGACTCTACACTGCTTCCATCTTCTTTTGATGCTTCCTGGATCATTCAATATTTTGCCCATAGCATCCTTAAGTAACTGGTCATCACAATTACTTGCTAAGGATCAGAGAGCCAGATAGTGACCAAGGATGACAGAAAAAGAATTGATGCCTTCGAGTTGTGGTGCTGGAAAAGAATACTGAACATACCATGGACTGCCAAGAGAACTAAGAAGTCTGTCTTGGAGAGGTTGAAACCAAACTGCTCTTTGGAGGCAAGGATTTTGAAGCTCTGTGTCACATACTTTGGGCAAGTAAAAGAATTCATAGAATCACTGTTCACAAAGAATTGACTTTCAGCCATTTCATGAGGCACAGCATACACTGAAGAAAGAAGTCTAAGATGCACTAAAGGCATTGGTGAGAAGCTTTCTAAAACTATCACTCTGAAACAATCTTTAAATCTTAAACTAGTAGTATACCCTAAAGTACAGGGGTTTTGAAGGCTTTTTATTTCAGAAGTGGATGGTCAGTCCTTCTTCCTAGTCTGTCCTACTTTGGATGCTCAGCTTTAGAATGACATCTGACAGACAGCATTGTACCCAAATGAGCAGAAAAAAGACCCTTCCTGGCTACACAGCTAACAGCTTCAGTTGGTCACACCTCTCTCTGTGGAGCACACACAGTGGACCCATTCCCCCTTCTCTGCCCCACCAGCAGCCCCCTCCAATCCCTGGCCTCCTACCCTCAGCACCTCTCACCCCTCTCCCCCCAACTAACATAACCAGGAGATGATAGCTCAGGCCACTGGCCACTTCAGGCCATTTCTTATCTCTCTACTCCTTAGTGATGTTGGAATGGGCGGGGGTTGCGAGTCCTGTGCAGACTGAAGAAGGGGACCTGCCAATCTCATCTTGACTCCACAGCATGTAACAACAACAACAACAAATCATAAAGTAATCTTAAAACAGAAAAGTGAATTAGCTTGACTAGTAAAAAAATGTCTACCTTGAACTCTAAGGCTCAAGAACGATCTGTATGGGATCAAAGTGACAACAGCAACTTGAAAGATAAGAACTTTGGGAGATAGTGAATTTATGTTTATGGGGGAGGAGTAACAACTCAAATGAGGAGGAGGAGAATGGTTGCACAATTTAAAGAACAGTACTAAATGTGACATGTACAAACTTGAGTTGGCATATATTTTGCTGTATATTTTCTCATGATAAAAGATAAAGAGATTGAGATTGTTAACAGCTTCCACTTGCTTGGCTTCACAATAAACACTCTTGGTACAAGCAGCCAGGAAATCAAAAGACAAATTGCGTTGAGAAAATCTGCTGTCAGTGACTTCTCCAGAGTACTGAAGAGCAATGACATCAGTCTGGAGAGTAAGGTGCACCTGATTCAGGCCATGGTCTTCACAATTACATTCTATGCATCAGAATGCTGGACAATGATGAGGGATGATAGAAGGAGAATTGATGCCTTTGAGCTCTGGTGCTGGAGAAAAGTATTGACTATACATACCATGGCCTGCCAAGAGAATTAACAAGTTCATCCAAGAAAGGGTGAGAACAGGCTGCTCTTTGAAGGCAAGGATTCTGGAGCTCCATCTGACATACTTTGGACATGTTGCAAGAGGGACCAGTCTTTTGAAAGGGATGTCATGCTTGGGAGTGTGGAGGGACAGCGCAAGAGAGGAAGACTCTTGATGAGATGGATTGACTCAGTGACTTAAGTCATGGAGGTAGGTGTGTCAGAGACAATAAAGCTGTTGTACATAGGATCACTATGAGTCACAAGCACCTTGATGGCACATAACAATAGCAACAACATTTTAAAAATGAAATGAGAATTACTGTATAAAAGTATGTTTCCTCTCCCCTAATACTTCATTAGCCAGAAACAACTAACAAAATTTAAAACACAAAAATGTGTTATCTGCCTTAGAATTTGATGTTTACATTTCTTTTTGTCTTGCAGGTGTAAAGGGCCAAGTTTTTGATCAAAACAGAAATCCACTCCCCAACGTGATTGTGGAAGTCCAAGACAGAACTCATATCTGCCCCTATATAACCAACAAATTAGGAGAGTATTATCTCCTTCTTTTGCCTGGGTCTTACGTGATAAATGTAAGTATACAATCTTTATTGTATTCAAATACTATAGAATTCACAATACTTACCTACACGGAAAAAATCTAAAATAAGCCTGCAAAGTCCAGGAGAAGATAGAAAGTCAAGGCAGCAACAACAAATCCAATAGTAATCTTAACACAGAAGAGTAGTTTAGCTTGACTAGTAAAAAAGGTCTTTTTCCAGAACAAAAAGACAAAGGAAAATGAGAGGGATAAGAACAAGCCAGCTAAATTCATGCTTCCCCCGGCTCCTACCACTGGCAATTAGATTTTTTTTTTTTTGGTAGAGTAATTCAAGATCCGAAGTGATTTTATTTCCGTCACTATTTAAGCCAATCATGAAATTTCACAGTGATTTCTGGGCTAGGGCAGAA
>NW_006399797.1:15514855-15515403 GCF_000299155.1 Elephantulus edwardii | reverse complement strand
AAAAAAAAAAGATAATACATATCTATTTCAATGTTTCATACACAGCATAAACACCACATTCAATGATATATGTACTCTGTTGTTTATAATTTCATTTACATTACCAGCTCTCCCTGAACAGGGTGATTAGTTCTAATTTGGGAGCATAATATAGTCCAAAATTAATAAAGCTATTATTTAGTAAGAGCTCTTTGGCTAAAGTACTGATATGATCTGTCATTTGTTTCCTAACATATAAATAGACAAGTTTCAAGGTAGGTGTTTAGAACAATTTGTTACTAGTAACTACCATACAAAGTGTCTGCCTAAAAATTATCCTTCAGTCGGAGCTGGCTGAAAATTGCCTGTGACTTCATCGATAGCCAATGGTGAGAGTCAGTGCCCAGAGCCATCAGGGGCTTTAAGCTTGTTGCCCACTGCTGTGGTGTGGACAGCTGAAACCCAGGCCCTGACAGGCACCTGGTGGGGGTGGGGGGAACCCAGACTCTACTTCATGCTCTGCTGGAGAAGGAGAGGCAGTCTCCTGTACCAGTCAGATCCAATTTGAC
>NW_006399797.1:15510102-15514201 GCF_000299155.1 Elephantulus edwardii | reverse complement strand
TTGGAAAATGCTTGTCATTCCTCTGTAGCATCTGGTCCCCACTGGACCCTCATAATTTCCTTCCCCTGCTCCCCCCACCGACCAAACTGTGCAGCTCTGCAACTGCATCCTGGCCCATCCTCACCCTTCTGCCCCCAACCCTCACCTCCTTGTAACCCCAATTTGTTTTTCCCAATAAAAAAATTTTTAAAAAAAAATTATCCTTCAGTTACACTCCAAACTTGTTATTGTCCTCACCCTAAATATAGACAATTGTCTTACACAGGAGACAAGCATTGAGCTTCTTAACAAATACCCAACTTCACTGGCTTAAAGCTTTGGTTATTCACATTATTTTGCCAAAGACTTTTTTATAAAGATATCAAACAAGAGGTTAATCTACAGTGTAGCAGCACTTTACAAGTTATGTTCTGTTGTTCTTGAAGAAAAGTGACAATTCATGGGCCATATGAAGACAGGCCCTTTCCATGAAAACGAAGTTCTGTGTAAGTCATTTCTAAATTCATCTTCCTGAAGTCACTATTTTCTAAATTAGCCTTCAACAAAGGTCTGGAGTCTAGGGGATCTGACTCACCCTGTCAGAACTGCACATGCTAAGCAGTTTTAGGATGTTGTGTGGAGGGTAAATGACAGCTGAGAGTACTTTTTGTGAAGATACCCAGAGCAGATCACGCACCCATTCAGTAATTTCTACATTTACAGTTCCGTGAAAATGGTTGAATTCTTCCAACAGGGGTCACAATTCTTGCTCTATTAGCTCCTGCTCTACCATTACTACTACTTAAACTGTCTCATAAACTGATCTATGCTTTAATTACTGCTGTCAATCTAACACATATCTTTTCCAGTGCTCCAGGCAAATATTCTTATCAAGTAGTCAAAATTAGTGTTTAGTTCCAAGATAGTTCTTCAGCCTCAATGAATTCTAGAAGGAATTTAATTCTGTTAAGTCTGGACTTTGTAAAAAGTTTGACAAGCTGGCCCACACTTTCTCCTTCTTGACCAAGTACTCAGCTACTGAGGTCAGTAATGGTGACTGAGCACTACCCAGTTCTGGTTTCACGCCAAAGGAAGCAGAACACATGGGGGCAACTAGCCATGCATTTCATTTCAGGTTTCTTTTCCAGTAGCTATGTTTCTTTCCTCTCATACTCCAAGCAAATAGACATTGTTACTGTATCTTAGATGGTTGCTTGCAGTGCTACAAAACTAGAAATTAGTAACAAAAGGATAATGAAGAAGGGGGGGGAGGATAAAGGAGAAAAAACATAACCCTGAAAGCTGAACAATTGGATAATAATCATGTGTCATCATCGAGTTGCTTGCAACTCACAGCAACCCTAGGTCCAACAGATCAGAACCCTGCCCTGTCCTGAGCCAGTCTCATTGACTCTGACACACCTACTCTCATTGCACCAGGTACTATGTCAATCCATCTCATCTGGGTTCTTCCTCTCCTGCCTTGTCCTTCCACCTTTCCAAGCATGATGTCCTTCTCCAAGGAATGGTCCCTCTTGGCAATGCACCCAAAGTATGTGGGACAGAGCTTCAAAATACTAGCTCCAAGGAGAAACTTGGTTCCACCTTCTCCAAGACAAACCTATTTTTTGAGTCCACAGTATATACATTCTAGACTCTTCTCCGCGTACATCCTCCTCAACATGAGACAGGCATCAGTGTGAGAGACCAGCAGCAGTGCAAATCACAAGACATCACTTGTGGCCTAAGCCATCATATCAAGAGGTAGCTGGAGGAAGGCAGGTGCTGGCCGGGATAGGCAGGAGTGCAAGGGTTGCGGATGTAGCAGGAAACAGGATAAAACACATGTGCTGGGAAAGGGGTGACGGGACACTGAGTGTACTGGTTATTTCTATAAGGGGAAATGTCTTTCCTATAAGGGGAAGTGTCTTTCATCTGCTCCCTTTGGTAAAATGCTGCCAGGTAATCTTAGTATTATCGGTTACTTTATCCAAATTGCATAACCATTACCCTTAACCAATTCAAATTTTCTCATCACTACAGAGTAATTCCCTACCCATCTCCCACCTCCCCCTCCCCCTGTTCCAACTATGGGAAAGCACTAATAACGTTAAGTGAGGACACAGGGTATGTCATTTTGTAACTGGCCTGTTTCCCTCAGTACAATGATTTAAGTTCATTCATGATGTAGCATACATCGGAGTTTTGGGAGTTTTTAAGGCTAAGCAATACTCCATTGTATAGAACTATATTTTATCCATTTATCAGTTGATGGGTCACTTTTCTGCTACTGTGAATAGTGCCACTATGAATATGTTAATAAGGATGTCTTATGTTGCTGTGATGCTAAACACTGTGACACTGATGTATCAAATGTGATAATGGTTACCCATGGTGGACAGCGTTTCGTGGAGCTCCCTGATTAAAACAAGCTTGGAAGCAGGAGCAGCATCCACTTCCAAATTGCTTGCCTCCGGAAACACTATGAACGTGGAGAAAAGATGGAAGTTTAAATTGCTCACATCTTTTGTTGATAGGGTTGCTATGAGTCATGTACGACTCAACGGCACTTAACAATGAATGTCTTCACTGACAATTATCACCGATTTAATTTATATTATCATCCATATATCTATCCTTTCTTATGTGAAAGACTTATGTGCCATCATCTGCAACTCATAGCGACCCTATGTACAAGAGCCTAAACCCTGCCCTTATACCATGCCAATGTCACGGTCTCTGGCATGCCTATTCCCATTACCCCAGTGACTGAATCAATCTATCTCATTGAGGGTCTTCCTCTCCTGTGTTGTCCCTCCACCCTCCCAAGTATGACCTCTCCAAGGACTGGTCCCTCCTTGCAACATGTCTTGAGAATAAAAAGTAGATTTTTACTTAGTACCTAATATTACTACCAACTTTCTTAGTTTTAAGAGTATTTTAAGACACTCTGATAGCAGAACCAGACTTTAAAAGTACCTGAAATTATTGAAATTTTTCAAACATTTCCTTATATGAAAGATACTGGTGTTTAAATGTTCTACTTCCATGGAAAAGTCAGCTATTTTTCACTTTAGTTAAAAGGGAATTTAAAACATGAGAGGTTATAGACATAATTCAAATTTATTAAAATAATACAAACAGCAGTGAAATCTTCCTTAAAAAAAATTATCTCCCTCACCCCCAACTCCACGGGCCCTAGACAGAGCCAGCCAGCAGGGGTGCAAGGCATGAGGCCTACCAGAGCCATTTTCACTAGGGAGTCCCTGTCAGAGCCGACCAGCAAGGAGGCCCGGACCAGAGCTTGTGAAGTATCTGTATGCTACTTGTTTTCATAGTATGCTATTAGGGGTGGCACTCAAGTGGCTTAGTGGTAAAGAATTGTACTGCCAACACAAGGTACACAGTTCTAATCCGCAAACTGTTCCATGGGAGGAGGATGAGCAATCTCCTCCCCTGAAACTCCTAATGCCTCTGAATACCTGCTGATGGGTTAGTTCCAACTTGGTAGTACCCAACATCATCAAGGGTACAACACTGTTCTGTCATTTGTTGTATTGGGGAGTGATCTGTGTGTTGCTTGTTTACTGTTTGCTCTTAAGAGTACATGTCCTGTCAGTTGCTATACTACAATGGTTCACAGGTTGCTGTGATACTGGAAGCTATGCTGGAAGTGTCTCCATGGTGGACAGGTTCCAGGAGAACTTTGAGAGACTAGGAAGCAGGATTGGATACCAACTCCTGAAATAACAGGCCTACAAAACCCCTATGAACACTGTTGTTAGGTTTTTATATAGATAGTAATATATGTTTGGGGTGGGGGAATACAAATTACCACTGCAGTTTAAAAAAAAAAAAATCAAGGCAGGCAATTTATTCCAGAATGCTGTATGAAAGAGAGAGAAAAAAGGTAAGGAGTGGGATAATCAGAGCAGCTGGCAGGTGGCTACGCCCTTTTAGAAAGATTTATACAAGTTACAATATTGAATTTCCATTTCCATAGATGTGCTAAAAGGAAGAGGCTCATTTATTTTGCTTGCTGTCTTCTTAGACAAAAGAGACTTTTGGATATGAGTTGCAAACCCACGTCTACATCTTATCAGAGAACATGGCATTTACA
>NW_006399797.1:15493271-15509472 GCF_000299155.1 Elephantulus edwardii | reverse complement strand
TCTTTGGAGTCAGTCACTGTAGTCTTTTTACAATCAGGAACATCAAAACCTTCTTCTTCCTGTGCTGTGCTTTCTAGTTTGTTGCTCTCAAGCATTTCCTCTTTGTCTTTCCTTTTATCTTCATTAAACCAATTCTCACGAAGTGCCCAACATCTATTACAATGTGGTGGGAGAGGGGGATTCATTTCACTGCATGAAGTACATTTCCAATAGTCCTAAAATTAAATAAGAGAGTCAATTTCTGAAAGCCCTTAATAATTATCATAGCACTGCTAACACTTTGGTATAAATGAGGTAAAATATATCGTTCAGCACAATTTTTAGCATTTTTACTTTATATTTCAACTTCCAAGAGTCTCCTTCAAGTAAGAATTTTTGAGAGAGAGAAAGTGAGAGAGAAACAGTGTGTGTGTGTGTGTATTTCCTCTCAATCACACCATATTGGAGAACTCTCAAACTAAAAATGTATTTACTGTAACAGTAATCACAACTGTAAAGTTATCCGTGCCGGGACATGATTAAATACAGTTGCTTGTTTAGCTGCAGCAAGGGCAATGTGATCTTATATTCTATAAAAGACCTGTCCCTACTCTCTTGAGAATTCTAGAACAAAGAGAAACTTGCCTCTTCTAGGAAAACCAAAGCCTTCCAATTTTCTATAGTCTCATCCTCTATTCATTGCTATCAACTCAGAATTTATACTGGGTTTCCAAGGCTATGTACAGTAAAATTGTAAGGGAGGAGACTACCCATCTTTCCCACCACAGAGTCACTGGTGGATTCAAATTACTAAAGGAGTGAGGCTTTTGGGTTAGCAGCTCAAATCCCTACAGATATAGGCCACAGATCACTCTTCTTGGGCTGCTGTTAAGGTGCCATCAAGTCTAATATAACTAAGAGCAACCCTATGAATAACAGACCTGAACCCTGTCCTATGCTGTGCCAGCCTCAATCTGACACACAAGAAGCCACTGATGCAGTCAATCTGTCAATGCATCTCACTGGCGGTCTTCTTTCTTTTTCCCACCTTTCCAAGCATGACGTCCTAGGATAGGGTCTCCTACATGTCCAAAGTGCCCAAATGCACTTTTTCCAAGACTGATTTGTTGTTCTTTTGGCAGTCCATGAGATATTCAGAGCTCCTCACCAACACCACAGCTCAAAGGCATTGATTCTTCTGTCATCCTTATTCACTGTCCAGTTCTCAGATTCACAGCCAATGACTGAAAAGATGTGGACTGCTTAAATTGTGTTCCACAGCCAGGGTTCAACTGTGCTCTAAAATTGGGTTCAAATGAGCTCCCTAACTGCAACCATAGAGCAAATGCTAAAACATTATTTTCATAGCAATCTTTGCCAGCTAAAGCCTGTTATCGCTGTCAGAGACCTTTCTAAAATACTGACCAGTGATGCTAATATGAAGACTAAGGTGTACCTCACCAGGTCATGGTCTTTTCAATCATTCTGCTATGCCTGAGAGCTGAACAATGAATAAGAATTACAGAAGAATAGATGCCTTTGAATTGTGGAGTTAGAGAACAATACTGAGTATCACATGGACTGTCAAAAGATCAAACATATAGGTCTTAGAAAAAGTACACCCAGAGTGCTTCTTGGAAGCAAGGAAGGAGAAGCTTCATCTCACACCATCTGGACATGCTGCTAGGAAAGGCAATTCCTTGGAAATCATGCTCAAAAAGGTGAAGGGTCAGCCAAAAAAGAGGAAGACCCTCCATAAGAATTGACAGTGACTGCAGCTATGGGCTTGAATGTGTCAGAAATGATAAGGATGATAGAGCATAAGACAGGTTTGTTGTTCACAGGGTTGCTCTGTACTTGACTTGATAGCACCTAACAATACATATTGGTCTATCCTCTGCACTGTTGTAACTACTCCATGCTTCTTCCTTATTCCAACTTCCTTATCCCAAAGCTTTCCACCACAAAATCTGGGTAACAAAATGCCCCCTTATCACTATCTCCCTCCATTAACTAAAGTATTGTTCTTGCCTTAATGCTGAACACACAAAATTTGCCATAAGCTGTCTTTCCTGACAAAAAAGGGCAGTAGCAGCAAGGGCATGGACTCCATTCTGGTTTCAAACTTGTCAAAAAAAGGTTTCTATTAGTTAATAAAAGCAAAGTTTTATGATTTAAAGAGCCAACAACTGAGGAACCCAGTGAAGTAATCTAAGTCCTAATTTTTTTCAGTGGCAATTCCTATCACATTAACTAATACAAGTAAATATTAAAAATATTTATTCAATAAAACCTCCAAAATATTAGTAATAGCTAAAGTTGTGGCATGGGTACACTGTATATACAATGTACTATGTTGTGCTTACTTCAAAATTCTCTACGTGACACATAACTGAAGTTTTTCATAAAAAAAGGTCTTAAAAGTTCAAATTCCAGGACATGAACGTAAAATACAGGAATAGATTCTAACACAATAAATAAGGAACAGTGTCTCAATTTTAACATTTTAATTTTATAAAAACTAATTGATTCCTGGTTGTACACCAGACATCATTTTTATTTCAAAAAATACACACACATACTTACAGCTAAAGAAATTTCAGGGTCATCTTCAAATGAATCTGTATCACTCTCTTCTGCTTGATACACAGTAACTCGATAAACCTGGAAGAAAAAATTCATTAGCGTCATCACCAATTCTTTTTAAACCAGAAACTTGGCTTAGTAGTAAATTCTATTTCTACATAAGAGAAATTCTGAGCCTAGAGTCAAAATGGATTTGATTTTACACAGAAGTGTAAAAACAGATAAATGAAAAGGAAATCCTTACATATCATGATAAAAAGATAATAGAATATAAGCACTTTTCTTTTATAAATTACAGAGATGCTGAAGATAGCCACCTCCGTGAACAATTCTAGGGCACTATTTAACTGTGCACAAGTATCATTCCATAAAAAGCAAATTCAATTTAAAAGGGAACAACTAGTTAAGTATTTTTTAAAATAGTCCATTATGAACAAATTATAAAGAAAACGAAAGATTCAAACAAAATTTGAATATGCTAACGTTCATTTTATCAAAGTTAATGAACTTAGAAATATTTTTTCATTTCAAATATAATTAAATTAAAAGATCTACCTCATCATCTTCATCCGAGAGTTCCTGTCCTTCTTCACTAAGGTTATAATCTTCTGAATCAATAGATTCAACTTCAAATTCTACACTGAATTGATCTGAAACTGATTCCTGCTCTAACCAATTAGTAGAATGTTCACCTTCACCAGCATCAAGATCCTATAAAGAAAAGTAATAAGTAACTAAAATTAGAGCACTCTTGTGGCGTAGTCCATCAGTTACACTCTTAACTCAGAGACTGCACCTCTCTCATGGTTCAAGAAAAATGGGCAATCTCTTCCTTGATTTTTTTGAAACCTGTCAGAGAGTCAGTTCCAACTCGACAGCAATGAACTGGGAACTGCTCAACTTCTGTAACAGGTTTCTGACTCTGTTTAATTCTTAAATACAACTTGCACTACATTAAAAGGGAGCTCCAGTGACCTAGTGGTAAGGAACTGCATTGTTTACCTACGGGCATATGGTGCAAATTCACGAGCTGCTCTGTGGGGAAAAAGCTGGACAATCTACTCCTGTGCAATTTACTGCCTTTGAAAACCTGTTGCAGAGTCAGCTATGGATCAGTTTGCTTCCACAATACACAGTAACTATACTAAAATTTTGGCTTATTACTTTATTAGTATCATTTCTCTATTCAAACGCCATTACATAAAGGAAAAAGGCCAAAGTCTCTTGATACTCAAGATACTATCAAAAAACAAACCCAGTGCCATCGTTTCAACTCCTAACAACCCTCCTCCATTAAGTTTCTAAGGATTTAACTCTTTATGGGAGGAGATTGCCCATCTTCTCCCATGGAGCAGCTGGTGGATTCAAACTGCTGACCTTTCAGTTAACAGTCTGTTATGCTGTGCATTAGAACAATTGAGCTCCTAAGATACATACAGCATGACAATATTAATATCTTCATGTTATCTCCAATTATGTAAACATCTCTACTCAATATGGTTGAATTCTTTTTCTAAATCAATCTTGGAATTTTAATCTGTGCACTTTCCCTCTTTAACTGTAGTAAACAAAGTTTCTAGATGCTAATTTTGGCAAAACTTCCATCAATACCTTTACTGGTAGAGCTCTACCTCTTAACTTTACTACTTCTATAACTGAGCTTTATATTTTCTCACACATATACTTTATAAAGTACAACTTTGCATTCATGTTTACCTGAACTATAAATACTGCTGGCACTAAAATTGTGTCCTAAAATCTTTATTTCATTCACACAGATTGGTAGAATGCTAGCTGTTAGCATTAACTATTGAGATAAATTTTTTTACAATGAACTCTGAGAATCATTCTGTGTATCTTATCAAACACTTGAATTAACTTAAAAAGCTTTCACTGTACTACTTTCAGAGTAAGGAAGCAAAGAAGAAAAAAAAAATAAGTCTCAGAAAGTATCCTGTAGGGCTGCAGAGTTAGCCAAAAAAGTTGTGTTGTTTTTTTTAAAGCCATTATATTAAGCTCTCTCTGGTCTCCTTTTACCTTAACTGCAGACACATGGGCTTGCAAATTATCAACAGCTGTGGGACTAGGATAAGGAAGACTCGTTCCCACACTGAGTGGCAAAAGTTGTAGCAGGAAGACTTTAGGACTGATAAGACTTGAGGGAGACCCCGGTGATGGTGGTGTAGAGACTGGCACTGCTGTGGAGAAACCGTGCTAAGGTATGACCAGAGGCTTCTTGCATTTGTGCTGGCCTCAGTTAAAAGTTTTGTTGTTCTTGCTGGATGCCTGAAGGAGAACCCGACTTGTAACTGCTCTGAGTCAAAACTTGCTGGATAACTGAGAAAACCAGAGGCCTCTTATTTGTGTTGCTGAACTGAAACCAGAGCCTGGACTAATTGAGGAATTGTGCCTTTGGACTCTTGGACTAAACTTTGAATTTGCACTGGGTGATATTCTTTGCTTCCCCTACTCTTCTACTTCCCTAATTAACCCCTTCTCAGTACCACAGCTGTGAGTCAACAATGACTAAATGAACCTCTTGCTGCTGCTGTGGCTCTAGAGCACCACAGGGCTGGGCAATGGGCTCTTTAGCTGCTTTCTACTCTGGCGCAGTGAGGGTCTATTCTCACTTCCTCTGACCCTTTCAGAAAGATGCTCCAGAACCTGTGCCCTGTAGGTCCTATTTTCTGCTCGTTTCTACACAAGGCCAAAGTTCAGCAAACTGAATGGGTATGCAATTTTTTGCAAATAAATTTTATATTAAAACAGACACATGTTGATTCAAATTATCTACAGTTTATGGCTACTTTCTTATAACTGTATAATGACAGAAAGACACTATAGAGTACTACCATGAAACACAGTAATAGTAAGAGTTGTTTTTTAAAGTCTTAACTGATATTCAAAAATCAATGACCTAGAAACTTAATGTACTTTTAAAATATGTTGGCCATGCTTGATTTGGAAAGATACCTATAGTCTATATTCAGAAATACTTGGTTTTCATATGAATTCCATTTGTAACAATTACTCATGGTGGGTCCTCAGATCTAAGTCATAAAAACTCCCAAGGCTTAAGCTTTCCACTGCACAAAATTGAGGTGAAGCTGCTCAAATCATGAAGATACCATGATGTACAATGCTTAACACAGAACCTAGAATGAGGCTCTACTTTCAGAATTTGAATAAAAAACCAGAGAGAATATACTTCCTTTAACTAAAACATCAAAAAGGATCTTCTCCCTACACAATCAGTGGTCATAATGTTCTCTTAAAGGGAGGGGGAGGAGATTAATCAAGCCAAAAGCTTTTACAACCAAGAACTTAGTCTAAACATAACAGACTTTCAATAGAAAGAAAAAAAGAGAAACACTTTCTAGAGTGTTTTGATCGCGCTTTATACCACATATAAAACCAAAACAAAGCCTCTAAATATTTAGCTAAAATTTCAATACAATGTTTACAAAGATTACAAGCTAAATGGGGAACAGCTGTTTTAAAAAATGAATGGATCAAATTACCAAACATAAAAAACTGGAGTCCATTCTTAGGCACATATACTCATAAGCTCTATGTTTTGCTGATGGTATAATCTATTCTGAAGTAGTATACTTTATACTCACATGATAGCCAGCTTCTGGTCAAGTTCAGGCAGATGAAACAATGTGCTAATAGTACTAACTAGAAAAGTGTTAAGTTTTTGCTAATGGACAAATATCGTCTAGTTACTCAATTAAGCTTTTCCCATCTAAAAGATTTTGCACATGAAATTGCACTCAGAGAAATATTCTTGCCTCTTTAGATAGATCCTTTTTATTCTTCAATCATTTATCAATTTACAATTTTCCACAACCTGTCTGAAATCTGTCATTCTTCCATCTGTACCTTTACTCTCTAACCCCACCATTACCCTAAATAATCTGAATGAGTATTGAGGGTACCATGGACTGCGAAGAAAACAAACAGGTTCATCCTGGAGAGGATTAAACTGGGCTGCTCCTTGGAGGCAAGTATTCTGAGGCTTCGTCTGACATACTTGGGATATAAGGAGGGACCGGTCCTTGGGGAGGGACATCATGCTTGGGAGGGTGGAGGGAGAGCGCAGGAGGGGAAGGCCCTCTATGAGGTGGACTGATTCAGTGACTGGGGTAATCAGGGTGGGTGTGTCAGAGAGTGCGATTGGCACAGGATAGGGCAGGTTTTAAAAGGGCTGTTGTACACAGGGTCACTATGAGTCGCAAGCAACTCAATGGCACATAACAACGACAATTATATGCTTTAATTATTTAATTGTTCATTGTCTTTATTGTCATGAGGGCAAAAAACACATCTCCCTGATTATCAATGTATCTCAAATGTCAATTATGAAATCAGGTATAGAAAAGGAACCTAAATTATTTACTGAAAAGCTTGCAGTCAAGCTGAGCAGGAGCTCACCTTGCCATCTAGTGGCCGACATACGTAACAGCTCTGCTACATGCTAACTCTAGAGACTTTAAGTGTATCCATTCAAACATAGACAACACACCAAAGAACAGGGCCACTATCACATTTGGTTCGGTCTCCTATATTAAAAGTAAGGAGTATACAGAATTAGACATTGTCTAATTAAAAAGAAATACTTACATTTTAACAATAATATAAAGAGAAATGTTTAATAAGAAATAAAACATTCAACCTGTCAGTAACTCTAATCAGCAAAATCTTATTCCTGGATCATGGTTCGTCATTCTGCATTAGTAATCAGAAAGTATTATACTTCCTCATCATCCAAGCAATAAAAAATACACTTGTATTTCATGATTTTAATAAACCAAAAAATGGTTTATTAACTTTATTCATGCCTAGTTCAATGTATGCAAATATTAAACTCAGACTGTGCTGACTTGTTAATGGTGCAATTAAAAATTTCTTAACTCTAAAAGTTTAAGATATATTTACCTTGGAATCCCAAAATGTCCAATTAAATCAATTTTGGGTCTCTTAATTTTTAAAATGTGTAACTTTCAGATTTTGACAATTCATACACAAAGGGTCAGTGAAAGAGACAAGACCCTCGACGAGATGGATTGATAGAGTGACTATGGCAATGGGGTCAAGGCTGTCAAGAGATAAGGATAGCACAGGGTAGACAAGGTTCAGTTGTGTTGTTCACAGGATAACTGAGTTATACTGGACTCCATGGCACTTAATAACACTCCAATTTATTTTAAATTACCATTAGTAGTGCAGTGACCTAGAAAGATTCTCCAAAATATATGGTGACATTAATAACAATATTGGTTTTACCAGCATACTTCATTGCAATTCAACAAACTTCTACCATTCTCTCCAAACCTGGAGAGAGGAGGGCTCCTACAGAGCAGCTTTATTTAAAAGACGATTTTATCACTTTGCTTAGTAGCAAAATCACATCATACATGTGTGTTTTATCTGTATATTTATTAGGATTACCAGAGGAGGATTTTTTCTAAAAAGAGAGGCTTCTTCTACTGAAAACGAAATGATTACCGGATTTGATGGCGTTTCTGTTGACTCACTGCTGCTGCTTCTTTCACAACATATCTCCCTTATGACACACAGTGCGACACTTTCATCGAAGGAAAGGGAAACATTGTCAGATCTGTGCCGTTTTCTTTGTACTTCACTGGACAGTTCATTTGAATTTAGTTCTGGAGGTTTAAGGGGGAAAGTTAATTAATTTGTTGAGCTATAATCTGTCATGGATTTCATCCTCTATTTTTATTTGGGTCCACAGTCAACAACCACAGAAGTAATATTCTATCCAACAATGAATTGCACTGGACATATCTACGGCCAAAGGTCTCTTTAAAGTGCAAAAGCAAGGATGTCACTTTAAGACTAAGCTGCGGGGGAGGTCTGGGAAGGGAGAAAAGTCTAACAATGAATGAATGCAATTCCAAAATCTGCAAATTTTCGTTAATAAAAAAAAAAAAAGACTAAGCTGCATTTGATAAAAGCCACAGTCACACACATGTAAAAGTTGGGCCAATGAAGAAGGAACAGAAGCAATGATGCTTTTGAATTCTGGTGTGTAAAGTACCACGATCACCAAAAAAATAAATCTGTTGTGGAAGAAGTGTAGTCAGAATGTTCTTTAGAAGCAAAGACGGTAAAACTTCAACTCACATACTTTGGACAAAGGTGAAAAAAAGGGGCAGGATTCTGGCGTAGGACCTCAGACTTAAAAATGGAGAGCTAGTGAAAAGGAAGGAGACCCTCCGTGATAAAGACTTAACAAGGAATTTAAATACAATAGAGATCATGAGGGTTGTAAAAGAAAGAGTTTCATTGTGTTACACAAAGTGTCACTATAAGTCAGAGTTAAATTGAAGGCACAGACGCTACAATTTATGTAGGAATTAGAGCTGTTTTCATAGCTAGATGTACTGAAATTTAAGTTTAATAAAACAATAGAAAATACTGAGTTGGTACTAACATCCCTAAAGTTAACATTTTTTCTTGTTATCTGTCCAGTTGAGAGTACTGTAATAAGCATTTAAAACCCTCCAGACTATGGTCCTTCCTTAATCCAAATAACACACTGCCCAATAAGGTGCACCAAAACCTCAAGCTTTACTCACTCCTTAAAACAACCAACTATCCAGATCAAAAGGGCAGCACTTGCCCAGGAATAAAACTTAGAAAGTAGGAAAGGTTAGGATAGAAGGATGAATGGGAACAATAAACACAAGGAGGAAGTAAGAGCTGCACTGTGGGGATTGCAACCGGTTATCACAAAACACAATGTGTACAAACTGTCAAAAAGAAAATCAGCCTGCTCTCTAAACTGTTGTTCAATCACAAAATTTTAAACTGTACAAGTGAGCAAGAGGGAAGTCATTTTAATCTTTTGGAAACTTATTTTTATAACTCACAATAATGATATCTATCTAGAGTGTTTCCTTTTTCTCTCAAGACCAAACTTCAGAATAAAATTTTTGTGAAAAGAACAGTTGTATTTCTTTAAATAGTATTCTTATGCACATCCAAAAACTCCTCCAAAAGGGTAAAAAGGGAAGCCACTGATTGGGGAAAAAAATCTGTCAGACAAGGGACTTCTATCTAGAATTACACCACAACAAGGTAAAGGTAAATAACCCAATTAAAAAATGAGTACAGGATATGAACAAACACTTCACCAAAGAAGACATTCAGATGGCCAACAAGCACATGAAGAAATGTTCAAAATCCCTAGCTCTAAGAGAGATGCAAATCAAAACAACTATGAGATATCATCTCACTCCAATAAGAAGAGCAAAATTCAACAAAGCAGCAAACAACAAATGCTGGTGAGGTTGTGGAGAAACTGGAACCCTTATTCACTAGTGGTGGGAGTGTAAAATGGTGCAACCACTAGGAAGACTGTATGGCGCTTTCTCAAAAAGTTGCAAATAGAAATACCATTTGTCCCAGCAATTCCACTACTGGGAATATACCCTAAAGAAAGCATAACCGCCACCCACGCAGATAAATGCAGATCCATGTTTATTGTGGCTTTGTTCGCAACAGCAAAGAGCAGGAAACAACCCAAGTGTCCATCAACAAACAAATGGATAGAGAAACTCTGGTATAGTCATACAATGGAATACTATGCAGCATTGAAAAACAAGGAACTCATGAAATATTATGCAAAATGGATGACCCTGGAGGACATTATGTTGAGTGAAATATCTCAGTCACAAAAGGACAAATATTGCTTAGGGCCACCACTGTAAAATGGGACTGACATCGGGGTTGAGAAAAGACAGAGGAGGAGGAGGAATGATCTACTCTGCATAGAAACAGATGAGGAAGAGAACTGTTTTAACATGTTGTTGCAAATGATGGCAAAATGTGTTTCTAAACATGGTCATCAATTTAAAAGTGTGCAGTAACGTGCTAAAAGGGATATGTAATTGGGTATTACTGTCACAGGAATCCAGAATGAAGCCTGCACAGTGGAGTGGACTTGGGGGAAGGGACTGCATAACAACCAAAGTTTTACTTTTCAAGGAGAAGAGTGAATTGGTGGGGGGAGGGGGGGAGCAGGGAGAAAAGTGCAACAATGAATGACTGGAAACCCTAAGTCTCTGTAAACTTTCATTAAAATTAATTAAAAAAATGGTATTCTTCAGAACTGTTACTTTCAAAAGTAATAAAAACCAATGAAATTTATTAATTTTACTTTAGTTATATGACTTTGAAAGTTAGAATGCTAATCCCTATCACTAAATTTTACACATAAAAGCTGTTTAACTGGAGAGTATTCTGATAACATATTCTGAGAAATATATACACATATATAAGTATATATTCTAATACATAATTATAGTAACTAAGAAGTAAGAAGGCTAACAGATCAGGGATTAGAAATGTTATCCCCCCCCCCAAAAAAAAAAAGAAATGTTATCCATTGGCACCCTTATTCACTGTTGGTGGGAGTGTAAAATGGTGCAACCACTAGGGAAGGTGGTGTGGCGCTTTCTCAAAAAGTAGCAAATAGAGATACCATTTGACCTAGCAATTCCACCACTGGGGATATACCCCAAAGAGACCATAACTGACATCCAAACAGATATATGCACACCCATGTTTAATGTGGCTTTGTTCACAGTAGCAAAGAGTTGGAAATAACCTAAGTGCCCATCAACAAACGAATGGATAGAGAAGCTGTGATAGATTCACACAATGGAATACTGTGTAGCACTGAAAAACAAGGAACTCATGCAGTATTATTCAAAATGGGTGACCTGGAAGACATTATGCTGAGTAAAATAGTCACAAAAGGACAAATACTGCATGGTGCCACTATTGTCAAACAGGACTGACATCAGGGAGGGGGAGGGAGACTGAGAAAGATGAGTTCAATAATGTATACTACACTGCAACAGATGAGGGAGAAAACTGTTTAAAAGGGATATGTTATTAGGCGTTTTTGTCATGACAGGAGTCCAGAGCGAAGGCTGCATAGTGGAGTGGACCTGGGGGGAGGGATTGTAAAACAATGAAGGAATTTTTCTTTTACTTTTCAAAGAGAAGAGTGTACTAGGGGGAGGCGTGGGCATTGAGAAAAGTACAACAATGAATGAATAGAAATCCAAAGTTCCTGTAAATTTTCATTAAAATTAATAATAATAAAATTTTTTAAAAAAATGTTATCCAATGTAATCCCAAGCCCCAGACATAAAAAGCAATTCCATGTGAATGTAAGTATAAAGTGAGATAAAAAAAAGAGTTATCATTCAATATCTATAAGAAAATATTCTTCCAAGGCAGTATAGAAAAGTGAAATATGACAAAACACCACAAAGCCTTCAAAGCACTACCAAGATTACATTACGTCAACTGTTACATGGCAAAATATATATCATAAATAGACAATGTCAGACTAGAAGAAACTCTTCACAATATTTTTAAGAGAAAATAGTGAATGCCAATATTATTCAAGATTCTCCAATAAATCGAGAAGATAAATCTCATCTTTAAAATAAGGTCAAATTACTAAAAAAAATACAAAGATTCGCAAGCTACTAATAAACAAGGAAATGCAATCAGAAATGAGACAGCATTTTTCACTTACCAGGATAATTAAAATGAGATTTGTAAACTTTTACTCAAATGAAATAGATTTTTAAAAAAATATACATACACACACACACACACACATATTTTAAAAAATGGGATTATTTCCACCAGATGCTCTGCCGGGAAAAGGAGGGACAATCTCCTCCTGTACCAGTCAGATCTGATTTGACTGTACACTCACACACACACACACACAAAAAATGGGATTACTGTCTAGTATTTGTGAGATCTTTAGAGAATGGAGGGGTCAACATTTGGAGGAAAATTTCCCTCTACCCAAGGGAAATACCTGCAAATTATTTAAGGATTTAGGTGCAAGGATGATTACAGCAGTTTTTAATACACCAAGAAAGGTCATGAAAGTTAATTCACATGCCTGAAAACTAATAAGAGATTTGCTCACTCCATTTTTCTTTTGACCCAGTCATTTCTTTTTTCCCTATGAATTCCCAAAACATTCTACATCTTCCAACACTGTTTTTATGTTCTTCTGTGCAACTAGTTTATAAATTCTGGTCTAAATTCACAGGCATTCCATGGAAGAGATGATCTCAGTTGAATGATATTAACGAGAATCAAGGTTATCTTGATTCTCCCATCACCAGAATCATTTATCCCACTCTGCCTAATCTAAAAGACTATCCTGGACTTGTCTAGTCTACTTAAATAATGTACTTTTCTCATACCTAAGGCATAATATTTTAGCTATGACTTATCACATATTCTGAATCACCTAACAGTCTATTACTTTTCTTGTTTTTTGCTCTGTTTTGGTTTTTTATTTACTATTTTGTGATCTCACTATACAGGAGGAGATTGTCCCTCCTTCTCCAGCAGAGCATCTGAGGGATTCAAAACATGAACCTCTGGGATTGCAGTGAAGCTTCTTTCTTGCCTCTAGCCACCAGAGCTTGCTTATTACTTTTCTTTGTAAAAATGTTTTCAACCTTTTTACCATTTCTTCCTTCCTAAGATGTTATTTAATTCAAATTCATTGGTATATTACTGCACAGAGATTTATCAGTTTACTTAAAGAAACTACTGAATTTTTTTAACTGCTAAAAGTATGTATATTAGTGGCAGAAGCTAGGGGCAAGGAATGCAGTTCAAGTCCACCAGCTGCTCCATGGAGAAGAATGGGACAATTCTGTCCCATGCAATTAACTGCCTCTGTAAACCTGCTGGAGGGTCAACTGTGGGTCAGTTCCAACTCGATGGTACAAAACAAGGTATCTAATAAGATGGATCAACACAATGACTGCAACAAGTGGTTTGAGCCTGTAAGAGATTATGATAGCATAGGATAGGGCAAGGTTCAGATCTATGTGTGGTTCATAAAATCACTGAGTCATATTTGACTTGATGGCACTGAACAACAAGGTATCCAAGAACCAAAAATTAACGGTGAAGTAGAGTTCACCCTGCCTATTAATATAAAGAAATGAGAGAAAGCTTATAAATTCTAATTGTGCACACTGAACTGTGGCACTTATAGACAATCAGAAAAATATGTTCTAAAAGAACAATTTTAAACCAAATAAAATCACATAAATATAAAATATCAGAAATTTGTTCATTTAAACTGAAAAAGGGCAATTCCATTTAACCTAAGAGTGCTAACAACTTCATTAGAGAAACATCACCAGAAGGCTGTCTGTGCCAATGTGATATTCATACATACCTGTCTCACTTCTTGCTCTCCTCCTAGATGAGGTAGTTGGTCTAGAAATCAAATTGGAAGATGATGGTTTCTCTTCCTGTAACTCTTGCACAGAGTCCTAAGCATTCAAGAAGAAAAAAAAAGACCGTAGAAGAACTAAACCTATACCACTAGGAAGCTAAAAATTCTTGATTTAAGTAAACCTTTCCAACTTTCAAGAAACAAAATACTAGAATGTGAAAATTGAAAGATTACCTTTTGATCACTCCTGTCTTCAAGATGACACCTATTTTCACTCACAGACGTGCCAGAATCCAATGGTTCTGAAGAAAAGCAAAGCACAGAATCACAAACTAGAAAGAATTACTTAATAGACACCATATCAGGTCAAACCTTTTACATAACTTAACCTTCCAACACACACTAAGTATGTGTCCCCTATATGAGCAATTCACACGGTTCAAATCCACCAGCTGCTCTGTGGGACAAAGATAGGCAATCTCCTCCCACGTGATTTAAGACCTCTGAAAACCTACTGTAGGATCAGCTATAGGTTGATCCTGACTCAATGTCACAGAATAATAACTATCTCTTAGTCAACTAGAGTAGCATAGTCCATAGGGAGTTGTGCTGCTAAACCAAAGGTGGCATCTTTCTGGTAGCCACCAGAAGCTCTATGGGAGAAAGATGGGCAATTTTTCTCAAATAATAAATTATTTCTTAAATAATAAGGTGATTTCTTCTACAAACAGAACAAAGGTTCTCAAATGCAACATTATCCACTGAAAGCAACTTCATTTTAAATGGGCAGTCACACATGAGCATGACTATACTGAAGTGTGTATTACTATAAGGCACTTCTGTTTTGTTTAGTATTATGGTTAAGGCATTACTCTCATTTTTCTTAAGTTGTACCTATAAGTATGTTACACTACATAGAAATTTCATTTAGTATATATAATAAAGATCGATGGAGCTCTGGTGGCCTCGAGGCAAGAAGCAGCATGCAGTTCAAGGCCACCAGCTGCTCCAGGGGAGGATAGGCAGTCTCCTCCTGTGCAATTAGCTGCCTCTGAAAACCCGCTGGAGTCAGCTATGGGTCATTTCTGACTCTATGGTACACAACAGCAACAACATAATAAAGATGTTACAAAATAAATGACATTAAAAGGAATTATTAGGGTGTGACAAGATTGAAAATAAACTGACATTAATTCTACTAACCTGAAACATAATATAAACTGAGTAATAAAAATCTGTTCTCTTGCTCTACTTTTGTACTGACAACATGCTGTGAGACCTGATTTCACCCATCTTTCCAAGGGGTCCTTCCCCCTTCCCTCTTTTTTCCTTTTTCACTTTTACTCTTTTCCATGGCCTTTCACTAGCTATGCCTTAATAAACCACTTTCACTTGTTTTGCTAAAAAAAACCCTGTAACGGCAAAATAACAATCTAAAATAATAAGGATCCCTGGTATATTACATGTTGGACTGCTAACTAAAAGGTCAGTTGTGAAAAATGTATCAGCTACTCCACAGAAGAAAAGATAAGGCACTCTCTTTCCATTAAGATTTACAGCCTTAGAAACACAATTAAGAGTTGACATGAATCAGAATGTACACAATGGTAATTGGTTTGCTTTTTCTTGGTTTAATCTTACATTATTAACCTGTTAACTTCTGAGCAAACTACCAAAGTTTATTTAAAAAAAAAAAAAAGAATTTGATACATAAATGAGAAAACTCAGTGTACTACTACAGACACTATAGTTGTATATTTCATTTGCCACCATTTCTTTTTTTTTTTTTTTTTTTCACAATGAAGACCACGCCATTTATTTACAAGGGTCAGTGTGGGAGCTGGGAGAGACAGGGAGGGAAAGCCAAACAGACCCTTTTCTCTTGACTGCTTGGGACCTGGACCTAAATTCTGTTCCTCTTGCCTCTATTTTCGCTGCCATAAATCCTCCAAGCAGCTGGGCCAAGTGCAGAGGGAGGCAGCAGTGTGAGCCTACTCTGTCCCAGTGGAGCAACCATCCAATTTCAGATGAAAGGTACCACCACCACCCCTTCCTCAAATGGAATTTTCTGGTCTGGAGGAAAACCATGAAGAATTGAAAGAGCAGAGGCTAGGGAGCCAAAGACCACGGCCTCTGGGGTGGAAAGACCCCTCTCTGTTCCCTAAAGCATTACCAGAATGAATAGTAGTAAGAGTGCTGGTCACAGGGCAGACAGCTTCAAAGGGGGTACCCACACCACTTTCAGATCACAGCAGTAGCCTAGCTCTCGTGGCTATATCCATCCCTGGCCATTCTACTCACTCTCTAAGCAAAGAGCACGTAGAACCAGAAATCAGCAAAGAAATCCACTTTCCACCTTAATTCTCA
>NW_006399797.1:15485706-15486224 GCF_000299155.1 Elephantulus edwardii | reverse complement strand
TTTGTTATGATCCACACAGTCAAACACCTTTGCACAATCAATGAAACAGAGATATACATTCTTCTGGTATTCCCTGCTTTCAGCTAAGATCCATCTAACATCAGCTACAATATCCCTAGTACCAAGACGCCTTCTAAGCTCAGCCTGGACTTTTGGCAGTTCTCTGCTGATGTGCTGTTCCCGTCGTTTTTGGATAATCTTCAGCAGAATCTTGCTTGCATGAGAAATCAACGATATTGTTCTGTAGTTTCCACACTCTGTTGGGTCACCCTTCTTTGGAATGGGAACAAATATAGACCTCTTCCAGTCAGTTGGCCAAGTGGCTGGTCTCCAGATTTCTTGGCACAACTTGGTGAGCAAATCCAGGGCAGCATCTGTTAGCTGAAATACATCAATTGGTATACTGTCTATTCTTGGGGCCTTACTTTTTGCTATTTCCTTCAAAGCGGCTTGAACTTCTTCCTTTATTATCATAGGCTCTTGCTCAAATGTTATTTCATTAAATTCTTCTGTATCTG
>NW_006399797.1:15478573-15485606 GCF_000299155.1 Elephantulus edwardii | reverse complement strand
TTTACTCATTCTCCTTCATTCTTTTCCTCCAGAAAATCTCATCCTCTCCACTTCTACACTCATCTCCACTGGGCTGGTCCACAGGGCTATGAGTCCTTTCCTTTCCTCCTGCCTCTAGAGGATCCCACAAAGCCTATGAGAAAGTACTGGATCAAAACAAGGAGTGAGGAAGAAAGTCACAGATGGCCTGTTTCCTGCCCCTCCTTCAGAGTATGAAATTCTAGCATTACTCCTTTTCCTAGCAGAGGTGGGGCTGCGGGTGGGGTGTAGAGTTAAGTGAGAGAAAGAAAGAAGAGTTACCAAAAGTAAACATAAGATAGTAAGATAAGCAGAACACTAGGGGTACAGAGGGAAGGATCCTGTTCCAGTAAACCAGATAGCTGATTGTTCCTTTGATTCTGCTGCCATGGAGAAGCTTTAGGGCTTGTAAGGGAAGAAGGTGGAGTTAATCAAACATAACTGAGAAGTGTTTCAATAGCTGTGCTCAAGGAAATCAGGAGAGATGATTCAGTAAAAGATGGAGAAGTAAAATAAAAATTCTTAGACAGATTTACAAGGCCACCATTTCATTTCTTTAGTAAAGGACATTAAAACAATAAAAAGACCAAGTAATCAGCCTGAAAATTCTATTCTGGAATAAGATGGTCATCTCTCCTGGTTCTTAAATCTTAACTGTGAATGAAGTAGTCAATTCCACTTACTAAATATCCTATTATTAAGACACTGAATGCACTCTGTGGTGCAGAATGCAAATCAAAACTAAGAAATAAAATAAATGTATGCCAACAATCATGAACAAGCAGTGATGAATGGGGAGGGGAAGGGGGAAGAAAATGTGCAGTGAATGAAAAACTTAAAGCATTTTTGATAATAAAAAAAGACACCCAAGTTCTCTATACACTTTCATTAACATTTCAATTAAAAAAGACATAATAATTAAAAATCTGTCAAGAGTATCAAAAAATAAAACAAGTATTTAAAAAGAATTACAGTCTTAATAAGGAATGAAGGAATAAGCAAGACAGTAATCAAATAACTTATTCTTGGAAATAAGCTTTTGAGAGTAGTTCTCAATTTAAAGAGTAAGAAATCTGATATGTTGAAGTCCAACACTCAAAGGCAAACTGTATACTCTTTTGAACTCCATTTTCATATTCTGATATGAACACTGGTGAAAATGAGTAACTTTTACAAATCAGGGCTTTTCCCAAAAAAAAGCTGTTAAACATTCACCAGTATTCCACTTTGTGAGAAAGACGCAGGAGAGACATGAAAAAGAGAATGTGTTTGGTGACAATAATAAATTAAAAAATAATATTGTCTTTTAAAATATTTTAAATATGAGAATATTTTTTTAAATTATTAAAAAAAGACTAATAAATTTTAAAAGGGACATATATATGAGCTTAAACTGTATATGTACACGTCTGTATGTCTTTCTGGGAAGAGGACCTAGCTTATCAAAGGACTATGTGACCCAAAAATCATTAAGAGAAACAAGTCTTAAAAGAAGGTGAGCAAAATGCCACTTATTTATATAAACTTGGAAATTTTGTCTACTATCATCACTACTACAAAAATAGACCTTGTAAATGATCCTATCTGTGTATCTATACATCTCAAAGATAGTACTGTATTTTCAAAGTTTGATCATACCTCTACAAAGCAAGGATCTTTTCAAATTATTTTTCTTTTAAACTTAACAATTACATTAATAGGAAGCTCTGCACTTCAACGATTTAGATCCTCCCAGAAGAGCCGTGGGTGAGCATTAACATTACTGGTAAGTATATTCATTTTCTCCTGGACACAAGAGTCCTAAAAGCCTTCTGAGGTCCCAATTCTTCTCACTATTTCTTAGTTGTTGGAATTGATGGAAAACCTCATAAGCAGTTCCTTACTTCACCTCCGCCTTGCATGCAGACTTCTGAGCTGTGAGAAACAACCCAGTGGTAGATGGAATTTGCTCCAGGACTTAAGAACAATAAATGACATAGTTGAGCCTCTACATCTTGTGGTTCCTAACCTTTATATCATAATAAACAAAGTGCTAGTTAATAGGCCTTTTATTTTAAGAACTACCTTCCCTCTGTAACTTGATTTGTGTCACTGTTAGAACCTCTACTTGGAATATTATTGCTTTTAATTTTTGACTCATGTACTTTTAACTTGTTAGTTAAATTTGTGTCTTCTAGGCTGCAACAGTTCCATGATGTATCTTCAAAGACATGAACATGTATGGCTAAGCATAATTGATAACAGTGCATTTAAATTCCAAAATCAATCTCCACAATAGTCTACGTGCCTCCTATTGCCAAAGGGGCCCTTTAGAGTAGTGAGAGAAGATCTTCACCCTGAAATCTACAGCATCCCTTTTAAGCAGGAAGTAGTTAAGAGAACATGCTGTTCCCTTTTCTTTATGAAGCAGGGTGAAATCTCTCTCAGGGAGAAGTGATAGGGAATGGCAAAAGACACACTGACAAAGGAGATTAATCAGAACTGGTTTTGACAAGGACTGTGGCAATGGGACAATTAAAACAGACTTTCAAGGGGGGAAAAAAGAATGAACTGGGTGGGTAGAGAAAAAAGTGCAACAATGAATGAATGGAAATCCAAAATTTCTGTAAATGTTCATTAAAATTAATAAAATAAGATTAAAAAAATAGGGAGCTCTGGTGGCTTAGTGGTAAGTAATTGCACTGCCAACTCAAAGGTACATTGTTCAAATCCACTAGTTACTTGCAGATGGGTAATTTCATCCCATGCAATTTACTACCTCTGAAAATTCACACCAGGGTCAGCTATCGGTCAATTCCAACTTGACAGTACACAACAATAACATTGTATTACCATTAACAGGATATTTCAACATTATAAATATGCCTCAGAACTTAATATTCTATTTTATTTCTCATGTTTTCCTTCCTGTCAAATTCATCCTCTCATTAAATGTATCAGCTAATACTATTTATATAATAAGTCAACTTTTAAAAGCACATTTATAAAATTTCCATAAAAAAATTCTTTAAAATGTATTTATGACATTTGAAATTACTTACCCTGCTGATTGACTACTATCAAATTTCTGTAGATCATTGTATAGATTTTCCTTGCAGAGAGAAAAAAAAATTGTATCTTAAAATATAAAGCTTATAAACTGAAGTTAACCAGTCTTTAATATACATTAGTATAAATCACTGCCCATACGAAAAAAAAGTTTTAATTATTGCATCCAGACTGTACCACTAGCCGAAGCAACAAAGTAATTGTCAAAACAAAAGCCACTGCCATCAAACCTAGTCCAATTCATAACCAAGACCATGTAGAGAAGAAGAGTGCCAGTTTTTTCCTGGGTAGCTGCTGAGGGATGAGTTTGAACCACTGATCTTTTGGTTAGTAGTCAAGTGCCTTAACCACAGTGCCACCAGACTGCTTCCTAAAGTAATTAGCAGCACACTAGTTATACAGTTATTTTAATAAAACCACTAAGTTCTCTAGTTCAAAACTTTCGTATCTCTTATTTCCTGAAACAAGATTAATTTGAACGTTATAAAAAATATCTGGGATGGGATGTGCACCATTGAAGCAGATTAGCATATTCCTTTTCAAAGAGAAATTTTCTAGCAATACTTCCAAGTCAATTAATAAAAAAAAAATTATACAAAATCAACTATTACAGGAATTTTATTATAAATACTTTGACTCAATCATCTAATGGCTTGTTTTCTTGGTATTTTAAAAAATACAGTATTTATTCAATAAAATATATACTGTCAAACATTGGGAAAAACAAATGAAGCAGAAAAAAATGCCTCCCAATGTCTTAATAAGATGACAATTTTCCTATTCTAGTATATATTTACATTTTCTATTTGTTTTTAGTACCAGTGACTTTTAGAGGTTGCTAACCATAGATACCATTTCTAATTCTCATTAATTCTAAGGGTTTAAGAAAAATGTGCAAACTCCACTTATATTGTCCCTTTACCTTTGATACTAGTAACAGTTCCTTAAATTCATGAAAAATATTTCTATTCATGTCCCTTTCATGTCAGTAATATCTCCAGTATTCAACCTCTAAATATATTAAAATTCAAGTCAATGATAGTTCTTTCTAAGATTGTGCTTTCAAGGACAAAAACACTCAAACATTAAGATTTAATTTTCAAATGGTACAAAATCATCTATAAAATTATTCAGGTTGCCTAGGGCACTCTGGTGGCCTTGTGTCAAGAAACTGGGCTGCAATCCCAAAGGCACGTGTTTCAAATCCACCAGATGCTCCTCTGGAGAAGGAGGGGCGATCTCATCCTGTACCAGTCAGAGCCAATTCAGTGGCACACACACAAAATAATAATAATAAAAAAAATTCAGGTTATAAAATCAAAAGATCTATGAAATATCTCAAGCCATCAAATAAAAAACATAAATTATCATTAGGCAGAAGCAGTTTGTAAATTGAAAGACGCTAACAGAATATTTAATTACGAAACAGATAATATATTCACAATTAAGTTAAAACCTGACATTAAAAATGACTGCTAAAAGTATTTTTTTTTACAAACTACAGACTGTTTACCTGATGTTTTTCTTTAGCTTTGTTTTCTAATATCCAACTACATGCACACACAATTGTTTTGCTGTGTACAGGTGAGCCAAGATCAACTCATAGATGACCCTCCAACAAGTGTTCAGAGGCAGTAAACTAGATGGGAGTTGACTCGTTTTAAATATATATATGTACTTATGATTTACTTAATATATAATATGTAATATGTAGTATATAATATATATTTGGAAGCAGGAGTGGTATCCACTTCCTAAACAACATGCCTCTGAAAACTACGAAGTTTGATAAATTTCAATAGTTGTAGAAGGGCTGCAGGCATTTTGTTCATGGGGTCGCTATGTGTCATGCTCAACTCGAAGACAATCAAAAACAACATTATTTATATATACATGTTGTAACGACAACATAGATACATATTAAAAAAAATTATGGTAATAATATTGTAAACTACCCTATTTGGTCACTCAGCTTTTCAATTATGTTAGTAAGTATTATATGCCATTAAGTATCTAGTTAATTTGTTTCAGGAGAAAATTACAAATCTCGTTTACTGTTAATGTAAATAGTATGATAAATCAGATGTGACAAAGAATTTCAGATTTAGGGTAATGATGACTAAAACAAAGTCCTTAGTTCTCAAATATCATATGGAGCAAATTCAGTTAATTAAGTGCTATTGTAGTTTATGATAAAGAAAATTACTTCCAAAGTAAGCATTCACCACACAGTGGTATAAAGAAAACACTGAAGCAAGTGAAATAATAACAGCATATAATAGAAATTAGTAGCTACCATTTTCATGCTTTCTGTCTGCTTAACATTGTAGTTTTTACATCTTTTTCTTTCATAACCTCCTCGTGAGGTAATTACCCTTATTTTATAAACAGGGTACTCAGCAGTACATGACAACAACAAGGTTTAGGGAGACTAAGTCAATCTGTTTATTTCAAAGCTAGCAACTGACTACACTAGGCCTCAAACTCATTTCTAATATTCCAGAGATCAAGTAGTCAAGCAATATGCCCTATTACTTAGAAATTAAATTACTGAATTCTATTTTATACACATACAGTATGTAACAATTTTTCTCTGACAAAAGAGTAGAAGCTAGTTATGAATTGTTTTCCAGACAAATTTTTACAATGAATTATACTGAAGAATTTACCTGTGGTCTTTTACAGAGAAGCTTGGCTCACCAAACAGATCCCCTAGAAGATCATTTGAACAATATACCATATGTTGTTGTTTTTCATCATATAATCGCTTAGACATAATATATTGGCCTAGATAAAATAGAACCTGAAAAACAAGTATGATTGTTGAGCATTAAAGAAAATGAAATATTGCTTTTAAATACATTTAATAATATCCTACTTACACAGATGTTAAACAATTGTTTACAACTGTGAAGAGCAACAACCGTTTTATAGTCTATTAAAAAGTTGCTTTTTAAACTATTTAACATATGCAAAGTAGATACTCCCGGATAATCTGTTTCACATATAGACTGAAAAGATATGGAGATAGGACACATCCTTGATGCACACCCTTCCCAATTTTGAACCATGCAGTTTCCTTGCTCTGTTCTGATGGCTGCCTTCTGGTCCAAGTATAAGTTTCGCATAAGTGTTCTGGGATTCCCATTCTTCTCAGAATTAGCCAGTTTGCTGTGATCCACATAGTCAAATGCCTTTGCAAAGTCAATGAAACACAGACATTCCTCTGGTACTCTCTGCTTTCAGCTACGATCCATCTGGCAGTAGCTATAATATCCTAGTGCCACAGCCTCTTCTAAAAAGAAAAAAAACATCCAACTCCAAGTCTTCTGAATTTCTAGTCCAATGTTTTCTACTATCCCATACTAGGTTTTATTTCTCCTTTATGCCCCAGAACAAGGATAATAGGACTTCAAACTACACCAAATAGCACATTTTATTGTTACATGGCTGACAGTGTAAATATTCAAATTCTTTATGATGGTCTTGATTAATTTATCTTGTTTCTACTACACCAAATCCATGCTATTTTGTGTCTTTAACAAATTATATCAGAAAGTCAAGCCTAAGATAACTACCCTAAAAACATTTATTCAACATTCCTCTAACAAGCACTGTTTTTGTTATGTGCCGTCAAGTCTCTTGCGACTCATAGCGACCCTATGTACAACAGCCCTAAACCCTGCCCTGTCCTGTGTCAATCTCACTGTCTCCGACACTCCAACCCTGATTACCCCAGTCACTGAATCAATCCATCTCATAAAGGGTCTTCCCTTCCTGGGCTGTCCCTCCACCCTCCCAAGCATGATGTCCCTCTCCAAGGACCTGTCCCTCCTTACAACATGTCCAAAGTATGTCAGAGGAAGCCCCAGAATCCTTGCCTCCAAGAAGTAGCCTGGTTTAACGCTCTCCAGGATGAATCGGTTCGTTTTCTTGGCAGTCCATGGTACATTCAATACTCTTCTCC
>NW_006399797.1:15465438-15476578 GCF_000299155.1 Elephantulus edwardii | reverse complement strand
TCACCTGAATTTCAGAATCATGTGAGGAACAGGATTGAGGCCTTGAACACTAATGAGCAAAGACCAGATGAGTTGTGGGAGGATGTCAAATGTATCATCCAGGAAGAGTGCAAATGGTCATTACAAAGACAGAAGAGGAAGAAAAGACCAAAATTGATGTCAGAAGAAACTCCGAAGATTGCACTGGTGCGCAGAGAAGCCAAAGTCAAGATACTAAAGAGCTGAACAGAAGATTCCAAAAGGCAGCACGGGATGACAAAGCAAAATATTACAATGAAATGTGCAAGGTGCTACAAGCATTACATATTTGTTTAATCAAGCATATTTCACTTAGGATTATTCCTATATGACAATGGATCAAAGAGATGGTCAGTCAGCAGTAGAAAAGATATAAAGAAGTGCTAGAGTCTTCCTACTCATGAAGAGGCTTCAAGTTGTAGTCAACTCGATGGCTCACAACAGCAAAAATAAAAGGACCTGAGATTTTTCCCAGCCCTACTATTAGCCTGATATAGTTGAAACACTTCAGTGTTCTAAGTAACCTTATTCCCAAAACTCTGCAACAAATGCAAACAGGTAACATACCTCTTGTGCCAACACAATGCGTAAGCGAGCCCACACTCTGTCTGAAAATCATGTTTTGTCCACAAATTTCAAGTCTGATAATAATATATTTAAATGCTGTGTTCATGTAAATAGAGGAATTAGTTTACCTCTACCCCAGAAAGACTGTTATTCTCTATTTATGCATCTTTTTTCAGAGGTTGTTCCCTGGAATGAATGGACTCCCAGGAGTGTCATGGAAAGAGTTCAGTAATTTAGAATAGGGAAAAAAATGTTTTGGGCTTTTTTTTTTTAAAAAAAAGTTTTTATCCTTATTTCCACTGGCTGGAAATTTAGCTTTCCCATCACTTGTATGAACGTAGGAAATGAACCACAATAATATTAGCAGTATTAGTCTCATTTTATGCATTATGCTTCTTACAAATATTTAACAGTATCATTCATACTCTTCACTACTTCAATTATATTAGATCTGTTGCTAGATCACAAACTTGTTTAATACCTTAATAGTAAACAATATCTTAATTTAAACAATTTCCTTTGAAGTCCTATGTACTCTTTTTCATGCACTGAAAAACACGATTTTGTGTGTGTGTGTGTGTGTGTGGGTGTACCGTCAAATCAGATCTGACTGGTACAGGAGGAGACTGTCCCTCCTTTTCCCGGCAGAGCATCTGGTGGATTCAAACCGTGTGCCTCTGGGACTGTAGTTGCAGCTCCTTGCCACTAGGCCACCAGAGCTCCTCGAAAAACACAATTTTAAGAAAAATCATTTACCAGTTTGACAAACTGATCCATAAAAAAAAGGTTAAGAATCTTTTCTTCCATTTGTTTTTTTTTTTTTTTGCAGAATCTGATTCCATTTCTAGTTGAGAAATGAGGCTCAAGTTTAATTTATAGTTTAAATTACCATAAACAAAACAACAAAAAACCCTAAACCCATTGTCATCAAGTTGATTTCAATTCATGTACTTTACACTGCTGCTAACTGAAAATCATTCTATATGGTTAATTGTATCCAAGGTATTGTAAACTCTTAAGTATGGCTATCTAGAATAGTAATGTATACGAACTTTATAAACTTTTAAGCCAGTATAAAGTAATAATTATAAAAAGGAGAAAGAAAGAATAGTTAAACATTAGCGATTTATTTCTAGATTCAGCTTACCTCTTTCATAGTATAGGTGTCTTTTTGTGCACCAACAGATTTTAACAACTTCAAAAGCAATGGTTTTGGTCTAACCTATGAAGAACAAAGAGTTCCTATTAAACTTAAAAACTTGGTCCAGACAGACTATAAACTTCAGCAAACATACACCTTAAAAATGCAGTTAAAGTACAGCAGATAGTATGCTTAACATTCTTACAAGGAAGAAGCTCAAAAATACTGTTTTGAAAAAATGTACTGTTGTTATGTGCTGTCGAGTCACCTGTGACTTATAGCAACCCTATGTACAACAGCTCTAAAGCCTGCTCTATTTTATCATCTCTTGACACATCTATCCCCATTGCCTCAGTCACTGAATCAATCCATCTCATTGAAGGTCTTCCTCTTCTGCGCTGTCCCTCCACCCTCCGAAGCATGACGTCCCTCTACAAGGAGGACTGGTCCCACCTTGCAACATGTCCAAAATATGTCAGACGAAGCTTCAGAACCCATGCCTCCAAATAGCAGCTTGGTTTTACCCTCTTCAGGACAAACCTGTTTACTCTCTTAGCAGTCCATGGTATATTCAATACTCTTCTCCAACACCATGGCTCAAAGGCATCAATTCTCCTTTAATCATCCCTATGTATTGCCCAGTTCTGATGCATAGCAAGTGATTGCAAAGACCATAGCCTGGATCAGGCGCACCTTAGTCTCCAAAATGACATCACTGCTCCTCCATACTTTGGAGTAGTCTCTGACAGCAGACTTTCCCAACACAGTATGTCTTTTAATTTCTTGGCTGCTGGTGCAAAGAGTGTTGATTGTGGAGCCAAGCAAACTAAAGCTATTTACAATCTCAATCTCTTCACCATCCATTACCATGCTGCCAATTGGCCCAGTGATAAGAATCATTGTTTTCTTGATACTGAGCTTTGATCCATATTGAAGGCTGCAGTCCTTGATCTTCTGCAGCAAGCGCTTCAGGTCCTCCTCAGTTTCAGCAAGCAGGGTTTCGTCATCTGCATAACACAGATTGTTGATGAATCTACATCCAATCCTGATGCCACATTTCTCCTCCAAGAGCCTAGCCTCACGGATACTCTGTTCTGCATATAGACTGAAAAGATATGGAGGCAAGACACATCCTTGATGCATACCCTTCCCAATTTTGAACCATGCAATGTTCCTTTGCTCTGTTCTGACAACTGCCTCCTTGTATAGGTTTTACATAAACATGATCAAGTGTTCTCAGATTCCCATTCTTCTCAAGAGTTAGCCACAGTTTGTTGTGATACACAGAGTCAAACTCCTTTGCACAGTCAATGAAACACAGACATTCCTCTGGTACTCCCTGCTTTCAGCCAAGATCCATCTAACATTAGCTATAATATGACCCTGTCTAAACCTAGCCTGCACTTCTGGCATTTCTTTGTTGATGTGCTGTTCCAGTCATTTTTGGATAATATTCAGCAGAATCTTGCTTGCACGTGATATTAATGATATTGTTCAATAATTTCCACAATCTGTTGGATCACCTTTCTTTGAAATAGAAACAAATAAAGATCTCTAACCAATAGAAACTATAATTTGTAAGCTCTCAAAGGTATTTTGGGGGAAATTGGGAAGGATTTTAATATCATAGGTTACAGTATCTTAATTGCTATCAAAAACAATACCCACACCTCAAGATAATGACCATTATTCTTTGCCTGCACTAATGCAATCCTATTACTGGCTTACAAAGTATAAATGGAAAACTCAACTGAGCTTAAACTGTTATAGAACCCAAGAGTATAAACTTTTAAAATAGCTTTTACCAATGTTCTCTTTCTACAGATAAGGTTCAGGAAGATTCTCTCACATCCACTGAGTCAGTTTCCACTCACAGCTGACTCTCCGGTGGGTTTTAAAGGCTTTACTTGCACGAGCGATTGCTCATTATTTTCCCTTTGAATCTCTGATGCATTCACACCTCTGAAGAGTCACAGCCTTTGGATTAGCAGCATAACTCTCTACAGACTATGCCTCCAGCTACTACTGATCCTTCAGCACTACTCGAGATTCAAATTTCAAACACTCATTACCATGGAGTTTGAACCAACTCATAGCTGATCCTCCAGGTTTTCTGAGGCTGTAAATTGCACAGGAGACTGCCTATCTATCTCCTGTAGCTTTTAACCTCAAAGAGCTGCCTATTTTAGTTTAGCGGTGCAATTCTATGGACTAGACTACCAGCATTCTCTTCTCAAGACTGCTGTTGTGTACCACTAAGTCAGAACCAATCTGTAGCTGACCTACCAACAGGTTTTCAGAGGCAGGGATTTGCATGAGAGGAGAGTACCCTTCTTTCTCCAGCAGAGCAGATGGATTAAAACCATTTTGTGCTGGCACCTTAATTTCTTAAGCACTAAGCCACCAGAGCTCCCCAGAGACCTTAAATAACTAACCCAAATGGAGCCCAGCATTTATTTCTTACCATATTCCTTCCAGGTGCTCTACACTTTAAATACCTACTTGACAAGTGAAGCTACTGAGCTTCTATATGCACTAGACATTATTAAGTATTAAGGGAGGGGGGAAAAAAGACAACTTGTACTCATAACTACAAACCAGACCAGAAGTCAATAAACTTTTCCTATTATGGGCCAGCTGACAATATTTTAAGCTTTGTAGACAATTACTCAATTGTTACTATATTGCCAAGTATAGACAAAATGTAAACTAATGGGTGCTGCTGAATTACAGTTAAATTTTATCGCAAAAACAGGTAATGAGCCAAATCTATTATTACAAAACTACTCATCTGCCCGATCTTGCTCGAAACGCTCTAAAAGTTGTATTGGGAAAATAAACAAATACACAAGAAGCTAATCAAATATTGTAATTAATTAATAACTCAGGCTAAAATGTAAACATCTGAATGATTATATGATGAATGATTTGTAAACCTTTACTCAAATGAAAAATTTACAAACAGAAAAAAAGGATGGCCCACAGAAAGGGTTAGGTGCCTAAACTCCCTCCTTGCATGCTTTTACCTTAAAAATCTGCAAAACTCAAGGATCTTTAAAGCATTCTACTCCCACATAAATCACCTCATACTCTTCAATATGTTCTGTCCTTTGTCTGATCTTGCATTCTGATAAAATCCCAGCTTAGAATCTACCTCCCAAAATCAAATATAAGAGCACTGCTTCCTTTCGGGTGATCAACAGAACAAATAGTATTTAATCACTAAAAAACTTAAAATATTTAATAAATGTAAGGTTAAATCACTAATTACTTGGTCATTTTTTTTTTTTTTTGCTATGTGCTTTTATACGTACATTTATTTTTCAGGTTAGGTAAAGAATGAATTTTACATAAACAACAAAACTTTTATTTCTTCTAACTTTATATATATTACAAGCTGCATAAAGTAACTTCAAAATAGAAATGTATAGTGCAAAGTCATTAGTCTTATATTGAGACTGAAAACATATGCAAAGAGCTCCACTGACGCAATGCCTAAATAAATGCCAAACAAAAGGCCAATGGTTTAAATTCAACAGCTTCTCCACAGAGAAAAGACCTTGCAGTCTGCTCCTATAAAGATTACAGTGTAGGAAAAGCAACAGGGCAGCTCTATTCTGTCACAGAAGGGCACTACAAGTAAAAGCTGACTCAATGGTACATGGCACACCCAACACCTGTGAAGACCTATATATAAACAAGAACATTATAACAAAAGACATTCCATCCTTAAAGTTATGTTTAAGAACAAAATGATAAAGTTCATTTTTTGTAATCTAGATATAAAATATAAAAATACTAGTAGAAAACATTGGACTGTTTTTATATAGCACTGGAATTAGAAAGGACTATGAAAAGATAAAATTCAAAAGATATCAGAAAATTTGACTTCACAAAAATTCAGTTTCTCAAAAGCAAAAGGAAGGCGAGCTCTGGTGGCCTAGTGGCAGGAAACTGCACTGCAATCCCAGAAGTGCACGGTTCAAATCCACCAGATGCTCTGCTGAAGAAGGAGGAACAGTCGCCTCCTGTACCAGTCAGATCCAATTTGACGGTACACGCATAAAAAAAAAAAAAAGCTAAAAGAAAAAAATTTAAATGAAACATTAGTAACAAACAAAAGCTAAGTGCACCTGACATACCAAAAAACTACTACAAATTGCTAAGAAAACTACAAAGAGCACTGTGTAACTGCCTGTTTCCTTTATACTATAGTTCAAATTATCACTCAATAAATGACTTCTGCTTTTAAAAAGAAGTCTAAAAGACACAGATAAATAAACCAAGCAAATCCTGTAAGAAACAGAAATGTCAAGCCCCACCAAAAATTAAGGAATATAAATAAACAATATCTTTTTACCGTTCTCTGGCTAAAAAAAAATAATAAATTATGGAGTGAAAAATTAAAGGATATACTAAAAGATTTAGGAGTTCTGGTGGTCTAGTGCTAAGAAGCTGCACCACAATCCCAAAGGCCTATCAACAGCCATTCAAATTCACCAGCTGCCCTGCCTACTGATGAACAATCTCCTCCCCTGCAGTTTACTGCCTCTGAAAACCTGTGGAGGGTCAGCTATGAGTTGGTTCCTACCAGACAGCACATAACATGAATAAAGGCTATATATATATCCTTAACACCTCAGAGTTCTCTTTCTATTAAGTCTTTCTTATAGAAATAACAACACTTAACACTCGAGTTAGCATTTATACACATATACAAAGTCACTGTATTTAATACCAAAAAACTAGACATAATGGGGGGAAAAAACCTACCAATAAGGCCTAAGTAAATGGTACACCCACATTAGGGAGTACCATGCAGCTATTAAAAAGAATGCAGCAGGGTAAAAAGAATGCAGCAGGGTTTTTTATGAAAGGAAAGAACATTAACAGTCCCTTTGACAAGGAGCTAAGAGGCCATGGGTCTTACAGTTTTTACTGAAAGGAAACCAGTATGCTTTGCAGACTTTAGGAACATATGGAGTTCCATATATTACTCAAGCCAAAACTCAGTTTCTGAGGCTGTATATCTAAACGTGAAGAGAGCCTGAGGGACAGATTTATCTGCTAGTGAACTGAGGGAGAACTCAGCAGCTGGTGGATCTCAACTGCCAATCTTATCATAAGCAGCTCAGCTCAGCTCACAACACACTACACAACCAGTGCTCCTTGCGCTGTATTCTAACAGTAAATGAAAAAAACAAATTTCAGAACACTGCTAGTTTATTCTTGTTTTAACAAAACAATTACGATTTAAACACTCCAGATTTGAAATACAAAAGAGAAAGCAGGAATTTTCAGGTTTTACTTCATATTTCTAGAAGGCCTAAAAATTATGACAGTTGAAATTGGGAACTGGGCAAGAAAGCAGTCATATAAATAAGCTTAACTTCAACGTCTATGTAAAGAATGTATCCCAGAGGATCACGGTTCGAATCCACCAGATGCTCTACTGGAGGAGGGACAATCTCCTCCTGTACCAGTCAGATCCAATTTGACGGTTTGCTATTGCTGTTTATGTGCCAGTCAGTCGTTTGCAACTCATGGCGACCATGACTACAACAGCCCTAAACCCTGCTCTATCCTGTGCCAATCGCACTGCCTCTGACACACCCAGCCTGATTACCCCAGTCACTGAATCAATCCATCTCATAGAGGGCCTTCCCCTCCTGTGCTGTCCCTCCACCCTACCAAGAATGATGTCCCTCTCCAAGGACCTGTCTGTCTCTCCTTACATGTCCAAAGTATGTCAGATGAAGCCCAGATACACACAAAAAACAATAAAATTTAATTTAAAAAAAGAATGTAAAGAAATTTCTTTCTAAAGCCTGCTGAGTAAAATGTTAACAAAATATGGACTAGTTCTTCAAGGTAACTTTTACAGGACACAGGCCTGAAAAGAGAATGTGAGCTTTGTGCTTAAAATGTCCTTAACGCACTGTGTTATAACTTGGGTCTGTAACAAAATAGAATTTCCTAAAAAGTTGCACTGGAGACAAAAATACCAACCAGGGTCTCTTGTTCTGAAGCAGGAATCTGGGAGGTACTTGGAACAGCATCATCGGCAGCGGGCACAGACATTCCGGTATTGCACATTTGCCTGGATCAGTGCAAGCGCGAACGGGACTGTGGTCACGAAATAACTAGAACTGGGAAAGGGCATGGCTTTTAAATAGCCCCAGCTGGAGACAAGTCCGGGCTTAGCTCCGCTGACTGCAGACTCGGAACGTGTCCGAACTTGATCAGCCCAAGAGGAAAAGCTGAGTCAACCTGCTATCCAACAGGCCTGGTTTCGCCCAGAGGCGGCGGTACGGGACAGACTGCAGGGCAGGCACCTGCCGTCATTCAGACCCCCTGCCCGGAGGGGACCGCAGCCCCACTGCAGGCTCGCAGCGCCGTGACCTTTAGCCTGGAGTCCCCGGAGACCCCCCTCGCCCCGCCCTCACCCTGCCCAGAACCTGGGTCCGAAACCACGCCCTCTTCTCCCTCGGTGACTACCAGGCTTCCTTCCAAATAAAAACCCCAAAAACCTTCAGCCACGTGCCCTACGACCCTACAACAAATAACAAAGACTGCGGCGCGCTGCGCAGACCGCACCGCGCAAGGAAACTTCGATCACAAAGCAGACATAAGACTGACCGTGCGCTTCCGGGCCGGTGCTGTCTCCTCACCATGCAGGATGGTGCCTGGAGCGAGAAGGGCTGGGGATCCGTCGAGGGTCCCCAGTTCCTTTCACAGAGCACGCAGAAGTGCAACGTCTTGGGCCTCGGCGACCATTCCACTCGAGGGGTCCACGCCGCAGGGGCGTTTGCACGCTCTAGGGCCGAAAAAGGATCCTGACTGCGAAAGCGGCAGGACCTCACACTAAGTGGTTGGGGTTGCCCCTCAGGTTTGCCTTTTTTGCGCCATCCCCGTTTCAGCTACAAAAGGCCGCACAGGCCCCGATAGGAACCCGCCTTGAGGAGAATTCCCCCCCACCCCATGCGCGCCTCCTACCGCCCAAGGCAAGCGCGCCGGAAGCAGCAGCCCATCCGGGCACTTGCGCACGCGCACGCATGCACGCGCACGCACGCACACGCACGCAGCCAGGCCCCACCATTTTTGCCAATTAGGGAGGGGCAAGAGGGTCTTAACGTCGGCGAGGTCGAGTTGTGGGGTCAGATTCTCCGTTAAGAGATGGTGGTGGGCAGTAAGATTGGCAAGGCTTCAGCCACGATTTCACTCACAGGAGGTTGGGCGGCCCTGCCTGCCGGTCGCCTAGTTTACGGGACACTTCGGAATTATCTTCAACTGTTGTGCAATTTTTGTATTTCGCATATTTACACCCCCACCCCTTTTGCAAACAACCACCACCCCTATTGCGGTAGAAACTGGAAATGCAAAAACCTCTTAACCCCTGCCACTGAAAAAAGAAACCGAAATTAACAGCTGTTTGATACAATATGCCAGCACCGACAACCGCTTAGGTTGTATACAAATCATTCTTAAAAGGCTTTTTGCTCGTGGTCTTCGTTATCTTCCACCACGGCATACTGTGCGCCAGGGCCAGAAAATGCAGCCCACCAACCTCGTCTTCAGATACTTGCAAAATAGATTCCCGACTCAGGTGTGGCTCTATAAACAAGTGAATAAGTGGATAGAGGGCTGTTTCATGGTTGTTAATGAGTATGGAACCTTGTATTAGGTGATGCAAAAGAAATTAACTCTAAAACAAAGTCAAGAAAATAAATGGGTAGGACCATATTAAAAGGACATAATATTAGTTTACAAAATATTGTTGCTATGTGTCATCGCCATTCGTAGAGACTCTTGTACATTAGCTCTTGAAGCTTGCCCTATTCTGAACCAATCTCACCATCTCCAACAGATCTAATCCCATTTCTCCAATTAGTGAGTCAACCCATCTCATCCTGGGTCTTCCTCTCCTGTGCTGTTCCTCCGCCCTCCTGAGCATGATGCCTTTCTCCAAGAACTGGTCCCTCCTGGACATGTGCCCAAAGCATATGAGATGAAGCTTCAAAATCCTTGCCTCCAGGGAACAGCTTGGTTTCACTCTCTCCAGGAGAGACCTGTTTGTTCTGCTAGAAGTCCACAGTATGTACAAGACTCTTCTCCAGCACCACTACTCAAAGGCATCGATCCTTCTGTCATCATTATTCTCCAGCTCTAATGCAAAGCAGGTAATTGTAAAGACCATGGCCTGCATCAGGCACATCTTAGCCTCCAGACTGACATCATTGCTCTTCAGTAGTCTAAAGAGGGCCCTGACAGCCGACTTTCCCAATGCAATTCATCTTTTTTGATTTCCTGGCTGCTGATGCAAAGAGTGTTGATTGTGGAGCTAAGCAAGCGGAAGTTATTAACAATCACAATCTCTATCATGAAGCTGGCAATTGGCCCAGTGAGAGACTGTTTTCTTGATGTTGCGCTAAATCCATATTGAAGCCAAAAGGAGGAGAAACCGTTGCAAACAGACACTACTGATTGGAAAGTGGAATATGAGAAGAATGAATGTAGGGAAACTAGAAATTGTTAATGAAGAAATGAAACACATAAATATTGGCATACTAGACATTAATGAAATAGGTAGGCATGGGACATTTTGAATCACATAATCATATGATCTACTACATTGGAAATGAAAAGGTAAGGAAAAATGGAGTTGCTTTCATAGTTAAAAAGACCATTTGTACATCTATCTTGAAATTTAATATTGTGAGTGACAGGATAATATCCATACATATACTAGAAAGAGCTATTAGTTAATACCACTATCATTCAAATATATGCGCCAATAATCAGGGCCAAAGAGCACGAAATAGATGACTTCTACAAACGAGAACTCACCAAACCAGAAATTGATCAAGTAAGAAACCAAGATACTTTTATAATAATGGGTGATTGGAATGCAAAAGTTGGAAAGAAGAAGGATCAGTATAATCAGAAAGCATAGACTTGCCAGAAATGAGGCTGGGGACAGAATGAGTGAATTCTGTACCTATTCATTGCAAACACCTTTGATAAGAAACAAACATTTAACTATACACATCGACTTCACCTGATGGTCTATATAGGCATCAGATTGACTATATCTGTAGCAGAAATCACTGGAGAAGATCAATATCAGGGGTGAAACCTAGGCTAGGTGCTAATGATGGAACAGACCATCAACTGCTCATATACAAGTTCAAACTAAAGTTAAAGAAAAAACCACAAGAACCAAAGTTTGACCTCAACTCTATCCTCCAGGAACAGGTTTGAGGCCTTTAGCATTAATGAATGAAGACCAGATTAGCTGTGGGATGATATCAAGAACATCATTCATGGGAGCTCTGGTGGCCTAGTGGCAAGAAGCTGCACTAAAATCCCAGAGATATATAGTTCAAATCCACCAGATGGTTTGCTGGAGAAGGA
>NW_006399797.1:15458961-15462937 GCF_000299155.1 Elephantulus edwardii | reverse complement strand
TTGTACAATTTGATGGGTGAGGGAAATTGAAAGAACTTGCTTGAATTTGTATTCCAATTGTGTAAATAAACTAGTAGAATTTTTTTTTAAAAGGTGGGAGGGAAAGACACTGAATATTGCACTAGAGTGCCGTGAAGCCAAAACAACGAGACCGAACAGAAGATTTCAAAGGGCAGTTTGGGAAGACAAAGCAAAGTATTATAATGAAATGTGCAAGGAACTCACTCAGCATTTCTTAAGCTGATGGAACTGAAGAATAAGTTTAAGCCTCGAATTCTAGTACTTAAGAATGCTTGAGGGAAGAATGTCGAATGACCCAGGCAGCATCAAAAAAAGATGGATGGAATACACAGAAGCACTATACTACAAAGTATATCCAACAAAAATGATCAATAAAGTGAAAAGTTGAGGGCAATAGTTTTTTTTTAATTTTTGCCCCTGTTTAGGTGTTGGTTTGCTGTTGTTTTTGTTTTTAATTTTATTTTTATTATTTTGTGTGCGTGGACCGTCAAATCAGATCTGACTGGTACAGGAGGATATTGCTCCTCCTTCTCCGGCAGAGCATCTGGTGGATTCAAACTGTGTACCTCTGGGATTGCAGAGCAGCTTCTTGCCACTAGGCCACCAGAGCTCCCTTTTTTTTTTTTTTGTTTGCTGTTGTTTTTGTTGTTGTTGTTAAAAATGTAGTTCAGCACTGCAATCCCGAAGGTGTGGTTCAAATCCACCAGATGCTTCACTAGAGAAGGAGGGCCAAACTCCTCCTGTGACAGTCAGATTCAATTCATCGGCTCAGAGCCGACAAATGTGCGTGTGTGTGTGTGTGTGTGTGTGTGTGTGTGTGTGTGTGTGTGTATAAAACAGGGGAGGGGGAAGTAAATAAATAATATAAACTTCTGCACTATAACATAGAAAAGTTCTGGTTTGAGAAAGTACAACAAAAGCAGTTATTGTTGGAGTGGGAGAGGTAAAGAAAGAGGTTTCTTCCACTTTATTTTTAGAATATCTGTGTTGGTTATTATCAACTAGTGGCTCTCCAATCCCAGTAATCCTATAGAGTAAAAAGACTCGGAGGAGGTCCAAGGAGCTCTGCTGGCATTAATACTACCTACCCAAAGGGGACACCTCTCTGGTGGCTGGAACCCACTAGAGGCTCTTCTGCCATTTACAGCCTTGTAAACCCAGTGGTGTTTAAACCCAGACTCTGTGAGGGAAGCATCGAGCACTATAGGAGAACATCATAAAGAGATGGGGTCATATAACCCTGGTGTGTCCACTAGCCGTACAGAAGTAACTTGTGGTCACTGTGAAGCTGAACACTGTGACACTGATGTGTCAAATGCAATAACGGTTACCCATGGTGGACAGTGTTTGGCGGCATTCCCTGGTTAAAACAAGCTTGGAAGCAGGAGTGGCATCCACTTCCATAAATAGCTTGCCTCCAGAAACCCTATGAACCTGGAGAAAGGATGAAAGTCACGCACACAAGTGTTGAGGGCTTTTGTTCATAGGATCGCTATGAGTCACCTGTGACTAAACGACACTCGATTCCATAGCAGTGAGTTTGAGTTTTTTAATATTTACTGAAGCTAGAAACCACATCTTTTACCTGAAGAGTATATCAGAGTAAAGCTTTCAGCCATACATGAGCCCACAGAAATAGCTACTGGGTATTGAGCTGATTCTGAACTCCTAAAGTCAATTTTAAAAACCCTCATTTCCCAAAACCTCCATATGTAGCTTCTGCGTTTCACCCACCTTGTCTCTGTGAAAAAAACCAAAAAGATTGCTCAGTGTATCAGTAATGTGTCTAATCTCTACTAACCAGCCAAAAGTAGGTTTCAAACTTTTTGCCCTTGAGTGGCACTGACTTATAGCTGACCTTCCAGCAGGTTTTTGGAGGCTGTAAATAGCATTGAGGAAACTGCCTATCTTTCTCCGCAGAGCCACAAGTGGATTTAAATACAAAGAGGTGTGGCCTTTCAGCTAGCAGTACAACTCAACACCACCAGAGCTCCCCATGAAGAGTAGAAGATCAGGAAAAAGAGTAAATTCTCCAGATGAATTGACACAGTGACTGCAACAACGGTCTTAAGCAGGTAAGGTTCCATTCTGTTATATACAGGATCCTCCGGTGAGTCAGATTTGACTCTGGCACCCAACACCAACCAATCAACCAAGAAAACCCTGGTGGCACAGTAGTTAGGTTCTTGGGTGCCAGTGATAAAGGGTTGCATTGTTAACCTAAAGGCATGCAGTTCTAATCGATCAGCTGCCCTGCGGGTGATCAACTCTCTGTGAAATTTCCTGCCTCTGAAAACCCACTGGTGGGTCAGTTATGAGTTGGTTTTGACTCAATGGTATACAATAACAACAAGGGGAAATGTGAGTACCAGATGAAGGTGAAGTTAGTAGGGCATGGAGATGTAAATAAAGTAGATCATAAGATTACTCTTAGGGGTTTAGAGCTGTTGAGCATAGGGTCGCTATGAGTCACAGACGACTCGACCGCATATAACAACAACTTTGAGCTTGTAAAAACAGGGTTGATTAATGAATACTGATAATTCATAACAGCCTTGGAAAAGATCATATTCATTTTGGGCCTTGATGGATGTTAAGTTTTTAAAAATAAAGGGCAAGAATTTGAATCCAACCATCAGGAGCCAACTTAAGCTCTGAATAGTTTTAAAACTTTTCTCCATTCTCATTAATTCTGTGTTTTGGGAAAAAAAAATGCTCTTGGCAGAATTATTATGACAAATAACTGGCAGAACTAATGAGGTTAATCTTTTTTTTTTCTAGTAGAACCAATAAAAGGGACAAAAATGAAGACAAAATTAAGGATTTTGAGTGATGACATAGACGAAGCAAGGAAGAATTCAGTCTTTCAAGGAACTATTGTTAAAAACTTATTTGGGGAGCTCTGGTGGCCTAGTGGCAAGAAGATGCACTGCAATCTCAAAAGTGCACAGTTCGAATCCAGCAGATGCTCCATTGGAGAAGGAGAGGCAATCTCCTCCTGTGCCAGTCGGATCTGATGTTAAAGTACACAACAAGGGAAAAACAAAAACAAACAAACAAACAAAAAAAACAGACAACTTATTGTATGTCCCAACCACTAATCCAGCCACAAGGTTGATCAGTTTTGCCATCCTGCTAGTCTTAAGAGAGCAAATTCTACAGAGGCTGAGAGGGGACTGCCAGTAAGATGATCCCAGAGTGCAGCACATCCTTTGACTCAGAGTCCTTTCACTAAGAACCTTCTAGACCGAGGAGACAAAGTTTTTAACAATGGAGAGGCTGAAAGACAACACAAAATGGTACAAGCAGTAAGAGCCAAGAATCTTGTGAGATGGCCTTGGTGGACTTCTTGAGCTAGAAAGAGAGGCAAATACAGTGGGTTTATAGACTTATGGTGTAAGAGAGCTGAACAGCTGCAGGCAGACTAGGGTATTTCCAGGCATCATCTATGGAACTAAAAAAGTTTTAACATTTGCCTGAGCAGAAGAGTTGTAAGACTTCCTGATTGATGAATTATTTTCCATCTCCTAAATGGTTCCTGCTCCTGAATTGTAATCTGTTACTCCCTAATAAACCCTAAAATTATGAATATAGTCTGTGAATTTCATATGACCATTGCAACAAATTAGTAAACCCATCGAAATGTAGACAGTGCCACGAGAGAAATGGCTGGTGAGAAGAGGTTTGAACCTCTTCCTCAGAGGAGTCAGCTATGTATTGGTCTAAATTCTCATTTCTTCCCTTGAAGTTAGAAGACTTTTAGTGGTAAGAAATTGTGCTACAATCTCAAAGGCATCCAGTTTGAATCCACTAGCTGCTCTGTGGAAGAAGGATGGGTAATCTCCTTCTATGATTCTAAAAGGCCACTTCTCAAGGTTAGTCACAATTTGCCTGTGGATATATCCTATTTGGGAACAGGCTTTCTTAGTTATATTAATGAGATAGGATTAATATT
>NW_006399797.1:15455846-15458861 GCF_000299155.1 Elephantulus edwardii | reverse complement strand
GAAATTGTGCTACAATCTCAAAGGCATCCAGTTTGAATCCACTAGCTGCTCTGTGGAAGAAGGATGGGTAATCTCCTTCTATGATTCTAAAAGGCCACTTCTCAAGGTTAGTCACAATTTGCCTGTGGATATATCCTATTTGGGAACAGGCTTTCTTAGTTATATTAATGAGATAGGATTAATATTGTATTAAATAATACAGTATAAGATATATCTTGAGTCAATCTCTTTTGAGATAAAAAGAGATTGAACCAGCTAATATGTAGAGAAGGAAGCATGGTAGTGCAGTGGTCAAAGCATTTACTGCTAACTGAAAGTGTCAAAACCATCCACACTCTACAGAAATAAAAATGAGGCACCCCACTAATAGTTTGACCTACGTGGTTGCCATTGGAATCCATTGAAGTGGAATAGCAAGTAGAAAGGGGAAGATAGACTGCAAACCACATGAAGATTGCCTTGGAGCACATAGTTGATCATGAAAGAAAGCTTCCCCTCTAAAGTCGGCACCCTGCATTTGGACTCCTAAACTCCTAAAGTGAGAAAATGAGTTTGTTTGTTAAAGTCACTCATTTGTGGTATTTCTGTCTTTAAACACCATATGTCCTTTGGATCTGAGATTCCTGAGAAAATCAAGTCAGAGAGCTGTAACACTAGATAAACAGTAAGTGAATGAGAAAGACTTTATCAGATGATGGTAGCAGAGGTGGAGAACTAGGGTCCAGGGCAAGAAGGAGCCATCATTTCCTGGCCTTTGAAGCAAGAAAGCAGACTACTGCTGGTGGAGCTGGTGACTCTGTGACAATAAGGTTTCTTTTTAATAAAAGATACTTACATCAGATCACAAAATGGAGGACAATAGCATCATTACCTATCATCCAAACTACTGAAAACTATGGCCCAGAAAGTCATAATACGGAGGTAAGTAGGCTGAACCGTGGTGCTACAGCTAAGAGCCTTAGAACAACTGCTTGCTGGCAGGGTGGAAATGACACATAATTGACAGATCAGAAAACTTAGTAACACTTCTCAGCAGGGCAGAGGCCGTGGCCTCAAGCCTGAGGGCCAGAGAGAAGCCTGCCTTTCAGATCCTAATTGCTTCTGAACCTGAATTATAACCTATGACTTCCCTAATAAACCTAGTAATCATGAATGTTGTCTGTGAATTCTGTGTGGCCATTACAATGATTTATCAAACCAAGCAGAGAAGTAATGTTAGTTGTTGTCGTTAGATGCCCTCTAGTGGAATCTGACTCATAGTGACCCTGTGAACAACAAATCTGAACCCTGTCCTTTCCTGTGCCATCTTTATGCTTCCTGACACACTAGAGCCCATTGAGGCTGTGAGAGAAATAGTTGGTGTTACAATTGATAGAAGGAAGTTCTGGAGGCATGTCTGACCTCATTGGAATCAGCTATCTGTTGATGGTATTAGGGATACTACTCTCACTTTGTAAAGTTAGAAGTCAGTTTTTACACATGTCTTTGGAAGTTACAGAGCATTTCACAGTCTTCAGTGGAGGTTTTTTTGCCCTTTTGAGAAAGTTACTCAATTTTCCAAGAGACAGTTCAGGTAAAACCTAGTTCTTGGCCTGAGACTTTGGATCCCAGAGGCAATGCAGGCTGGACTGGTTTAATGACTTTTATCGTTAACAGTTTTAAGGGAGAAGCAGGGACAAAAGAGGCTACCTTTTGGAGAAATGAAGAATGTATAGCCTCCACACTTCCCAGCTGAATTTGAGATTTGCAATCATAGTTTGAAAGTTGTTTATCCACTGAAATGACAGAAGAGACAGTGTGAAATTGAGCAGTATTTTGACTCCTTGAAAAAGTTGTTGGGAGCTTCTCCTCTGGTCAAGTCGTCCCTGAAGAAGACTGTAGGGGTCTAAAGCAATTTTTCTGGTAAAACCTGAAATGGCCATTATAGGGTTAGTAGAATCCTGATAGCAAGAGATTATGAGATGTCTACTGGTGGAGTGTGCTGAGCTGGGGACAAAAGGATTGAGCTCTATTCAGATTTCCTCTGCCCAGTTTCCCACCAAGATGAGGAATAGGACCCTTTGGAGAATGATTGTTTACCTGTCTCCTGGAGGGAACTGAAGGCTGAATAGTATCAAACAGTGTAACCAGGACCAACAGAAAGAGAACAGTACTATGTGGTGCTGTGAATTATTCAAATACGGCCCTTCTAACCATTGTATTTATTACTTCTGTATAATGATTGGATGGGACTATGCAAGTAAGATTTATGGAAAATGTATGGTTAATGTTATATCTCAACTCAACTCGGCCATGATTTTCAATGTTTGAGTTTTAGGTAATGATGTAACTATTTTCCATTTTGTGATATGATGTAATTATCCTTTATTTTAAAAACTTTATTTCCACAGAGTCAACTTATAACTGACTCTCCAGCAGATTTCCAGAGGCTGTAAATCACATGGGAGTAGATTACCTCTTTTGCTCTCACAGAGTGACTGGTGGTTTCAAACCATCTGCATTTGGGTTGACAGTACAACTCCTTACCTCCTAGACCACTTGTGTTCCTATATTTATAATTCTTCCTGCTAAGATTAATAGCAGATTAATAGTTATAAGAAGTGTCAAGTCCAAAAAAAAAAAAAAAAAAGAAGTGTCAAGTCAACATTGTCCCAAATGTTTGATTTGTTATATAACGCTATGATTTCAGACATCAATAGCCCTATGTCCTCTATAGGTTCAATGGTTCACTGGCAGGTTTTGTAGAGACTCAGACCCATCAGAGGAATGACTCATGTGAGTGTAGGCATTCAGGCTGGTTTTGCTGAGACTGGTGAGTGTTGTATATTAACAATTGAAGGCTCAAGTCCTAAATAAAAAGAGAGCTAGCACTGAGGTTCCATGACTTGATATAAGGCTCTAGAAGGGTAGAATTGTATCCCATCTTAATCTTCTCTATTTAGTACAAATACTACAGCACAAAACAAGCAGTTAATCATTGGCTAAGAAAGACATTTTTTAAAATATTTTCATTTC
>NW_006399797.1:15442547-15455271 GCF_000299155.1 Elephantulus edwardii | reverse complement strand
CCTAGAGACCGCCACCTGACTTTTCTAACCATCATCCTCACACGTGAAGAATCAAATGTCTCCTTACAATCATAGTAAGGACTATATTCATGAAAGCATACAAGCCAGCAATTTCATGCTTCATGCCTTAATCTCTCGTATTATAGATGGACAATTTCTGATTTTCTTCAACATCAAGAAAACAAAGATTCCCATCACTGACAATTGGCAACACCACGATAGATGGAGAAGAGATTAAGATTGTTAATTTTTTTTTTCTTTTTCTTTTCTTGCTGTATGCTGTCAAGTCTGATCTGACTGGTACAGTAGGAGATTGCCCCTCCTTCTCCAGTGGAGCATCTGATGGATTCGAACTGTGTGCCTTCCGGATAGCAACACAATTTCTTGCCACTAGGCCACCAAAGCTCCCTAAGATTGTTAATGATTTTAGCTAGCTAGGACCCATAATCAATACTCTTGCCATCAGTAGTCAGAAAATCAAAGATTAATTCTATTAGAGTTAATAGAATGCTGCTGTCAGGGACTCCTCCAGAGTGACAAAGAGCAATGATAGCAATCTAGAAACTAAGGTGCACTTGATCCAGGTCATAGTCTTCGCAATTGCTTGCTACATATCAGAGATCCCCTGCTGGAGGTTGAATAGGAAAACCTGGCTTTCTCGCCACTCCATATCTTGATCAACTAGCTGAGTTTCTGCTTCAAGTGATTCTGATTAGGTTCTCTCATCAGTACTCACCTCATAATTGGGATGGATAGGACAGTCTTGTTTGGGTCTTCTTGATGTTGAGGGAACAGAGGGAGCCTTCACTGGTCCACCCAGCCTCCTGTATGTAGTGCTGCTTTAGAACATTTGTCTCAACTCCATCAATGTCTGCTATATTCATCTCATTCCTGAATAACCATCTAAAAACCTCCACTGTGCTATAGTAGATATTTCCCCCATAGACTTCTCCAATTTGCATATTAATCAGCCTGATGTTTCCTGTAGCCTTAAAGCCCATAATGGAAAGTCTTTCAATAGAGAAGAAACAGCTTCTTCAATTGTTGCCTGGTTCTCCAGTAGCAAAGCTACAAGAGATGACCATGTTTGAGGAGCTCCCGTGATTATCATCTCTGCATGGCATCTGTAAGAGGACATGGTGCATATCTTTTGTTATAGGGTCGCTATGTGTGAGTATGAACTCAACTAGACAGCATATATAGCAATAATACTAAGGAATTGTTCTACCAATCCAAAAGCAGGTGGATTATTTGAATCCATCAGCTACTCCATTGGATAAATATGGGCAATCTCCTCTTGTGCAATTACAGCCTCTGAAAATTCACTGGAGGGTCAGCTATGACTTGGTTCCTATATTGTTGTTGTGTGCCATCGAGTTGGAAATTATCTGCAGTCAATGCATATGAATGTTTTAGCAAAGTTCTCTGCCTTGCTCTGCGCTTTGCACCTGGTTTTTCATTCAATGGATGAATGTCCTCAGTGCCCTAAAACTTATCCAACATGGTTTGCATATGTAGAACATCAATTTCTTCCTCTGGGTTCCATTTGAACAAGGAGGCAGGAAGTTTCCCTTGGAGGGATAAATAAATCTAATCACATATCTAACCCACTCTATCAAGCTAATTGTCACGTCTGAGTTAATCTGTTATGTGACTGTATCATTGTAACTGTTGTAAAGATAATTGTGGGCCTGTATTAACCCAAATATGCTCCTCCATTCTGCAGCATTCAGACCCACAGATACTTCCCATTTGTCATTTTTACAATCTGTTTCAGTAATGCTTTCTCAGGAAACTGTCATTAATGATTTACAGACATACATTTCTTCTATGCCATATCCCCTGGTTACAATCGTTTCTTGATCCTGCCCATCTGCCTCCCCAACTATTGTTTTTGTAACCACAGGTCAGAGATGTATTTTTCGTTGCTCCCACATGTTTTTATTTGCAGGTAGAGCCTGAGATTAAGGAGGCATAACTCTGTTCTAGTAGGACTTTGTTCAGTTCTGATTACTGCCATCTTAGTTTCAACATTCTTTTCCCTTGTACATGCTGCCACTACTAATAGCAAAAACCAAGAAATTGTAAGTTTCACTCTTTCCTCATCACCCTGTGCTTATTTCTCTGTATGTCTCTGATTAACAAGCTTTTCGGGAGTTAGGTCCATTAATTTCATATCCCATGAGTAACTTTTTCCTTCTGTAACTGACTGCAATATAATAACTGCATTAATCCATGGGTATTCCTTATCCTATCCAATGGATTCTCATTCTTTTGTTTACCCCTTTTTCCTCCAAAGGCACATGTTATAGAGAGTCTGGATCTTTAGGGAAAATCCCACTATTCAGATAACAATTATTTTTATAATTCATTCTACTAAGATTAGTAGCAAACTAGTTATAAGAAATGTCAAGTCAACATTGTCCCAAATGCTTGATTTGCTGTATAACTCCATGATTTCTGACTGCAATAACCCCTCCTTTGTTCAGTTCCCCAGCTCTGCTATGTCCCTTGGATTTGGGGGTTTGCCGAAACATCTCTCAGAGACTCTGACACTTCAAGGAAAAGATCACATGACTGTAGGTTGGCTGATTTTGCTGATACTAGGGAGTGTTGTAGACTCTATTGAAGGCAGGAGTCCCAAAACAAAGAGAGAGCTAAGTACTGAGGTCTCATGAGCATATATAGCCTTTAGGAGTGTAATCTTAATTCTCTCTCCTTAATACAATAAATACTTCAGCACAAAATAAAGAGGTAATCATTGGCTAGAAAAAAAAAACCCAAAACATTTTTAATGATAAACCTTAGACACTCAGAGTTCCAAAATAATAGTGGCCACACAGTGACTACATCAGTGGGCTCAAGTATGTCAGAGTTGGTGAAGATGGCACAGGATAGAAAAAGGTGCATATCTTTTGTTATAGGGGCCACTATGTGTGAGTATGAACTCAACTGGACAGCATACCACAATAATAGTAATAATACTGCCAATCTAAAAGCAAGTGGTGGTTTAAATCCATCAGCCACTCCATTGAATAAACATTGGCAATCTCCTCTTGCACCTTTACAGCCTCTGAAACTCACTGGAGGGTCAGCTATGGCTTGGTTCCTATATTGTTGTCGTGTGCCATTGAGTTGGAATTTATTTGCAGTTAATGAATATGACTGTTTTGGCAAAGTTCTCTGTCTTGCTTTTCATTTTGCATCTGGTTTTTCATCACCTAATGACCAGTTCTTTGAACTTAAGCCAACCACTGACCCAATTCTTCAGCTTCTGCAGCCTTTTGAACCAGCGACCTGTTATTTAAAGTGCTAATTTGAGTTCATCAACCTCTGCAACCACATGAGTCAGAAGAAGCCTCCAACTTGACACCTAACTTACAAATTTCAGGTTTACCAGTGTAAAAAGAGCAACGGCCACATTGAGAGTGTCGTATCTGACCTTTATCAACTTCACCGAGGAAACTCATCCTTGTACACAGCATCAATAACACAAAATCAAATCCCATGACATGTCCCCCACACTCCAATGCTTCTTTCTACTCATCTCAACACCAATCTTACTGGTTTGTGGGTCTAAAATCCAATGTGACAACTCACAGACCACACAGAACCACATTGGGGAAGTCAAAAGTTTATAATCAAGATTAATAACAGAATACAGTCAAGGCAGCTCCCAAAGTGTTCACTCAGGCACCTCAGCCCCAAGATTTGTGGCTTTAAGTATTCCCAAGTTTGCAGTCCTGCCAAAATTGGCTCTCCACTTAGTTATCCAACAAAGTCCTGTCAGTATTGACTTTCCAAACCCCCAAGTCCCATCTCACATCAATTCTCCAGTTCAGCCATTGCTGCTGCTTCTGCTGTCCCTAAGCATGCCCTACATGCCACCAGACTGGGGAAGATTCTTCTCTGGCTCAGTGAAGAATTACATCTTTTCTGGTAGGAGAAAAATTCTATCTCTGTAGCTTGTTATTGTTGAGTACCATCAAGTTGAAACTGATCCATACTGAGCCTCCAGCAGGTTTTCAGAAGAAGTTAATCACACAGGACGTGATTGTCCACCCTTCTCCAGCAGAGCAGCTGGTGGACTTGAACCATGTGCCTTTGGGATTGCAGGGCAGCTTCTTGTCACATCCACTTGGACGTTCAATTTATTGGCAAGACTACCTAATCCTCTTGTAGATTGTTGAGACTGGCCAATCACCTTGTGGAATGGTAGACAGCCCATCCTCTGGCGGATAAGCCAACTTACTGTTTTGTAAAATAGGCGCGGAAAACGAAAGTAAGAAAAGAATCTTTTATTGGGGGCTCTTGGGCATGATTCATTGTCCCAGGCCAGAGAGGGGCAGGAAGGGTCAGAGAAGTTGCACGTGGCACAAAGGTGAACTGGCTTTTAATGACTCGGGTGGAAGAGACCGTCTCTTGGCACAGGAAGTGGTCATGTAGCGCTCTGATTGGATGCTGGTGCTCACTGCTGATGCCATTGGGTGGAACTGGCTGTTGTGAGAGAGGTAGGTTGTGGAATCAGATGGCTTGGGAAATCTTCACAGCTTCCTTAAGGGCATGTCACAGGATTCGTGAGTCAGACCTGCAGACCTATCACACACCCCAGTTATCATAGTCCTGACCTACACTAGAAAAGCCATATTGAGAAATCCCACCTTTTCTTTTGGAGGCATCGCAGTGAATTATGAAACTCAATATATAACTGGAGGGTGCTTAAGAGGAAGAGGAAGAGAGATAGAATGGCATAACTATTTGGAAAATGTGGACATTTGGGACATCTTTACTCTCTGCCTCAATATTTGTGATGATCTTTGAAAAATAAATTATTACTTCAATTAGCTCTATTCTCTAACTTGGATGATTCATAAAAGGGAACTATAGTCATGACTAATAAGACAATGACACATTCATCATGAGAATATAAGGAAATGTCATTTTCCCCCTCCCTCCTCTTTCCTACCCTTGTGCTAGATGAGTAATATATTTGTTTTCTGTTACTGCTTAACAAAGCACCACAAACTAGTGGCTTAAGGCAACATCAACAAATTTCTAATAATTCTATGTGTAGTACTATGTAGGCTTCACTATTCCTCTGCTCCAAGTAACACAAATGTAATATAAAAGTATTGGCCAACGTGGAAACTTACGTAAAAGCTGTAGAGAAGAATGTCCTTTCCAGGTTATGCAGATTATTGACTAAATTAAGTTTCTTGTACTTTAAGAGTTGTTTTCGTATTGACTGTCAGTTGGGAGCTACCTTAACTTCTTAAAGGCTGCCCCTATTCCTTGCACACTGCCTTTTCCATCTTCAAGGCAGTAATGATTTGGTGAATCCCGTTTGTCTTTGTAGGAAGGGCATGCTCAGGCAAGCTGCAGTGGTTGTTTTCATCAGCAGTTGCCCTGGCCAAGTCAGAGGCCACACGCTTTGGAGGTCAGCTGTCTCTGCTTGACTACTCAGCTTTATGTTGTGCTAATTGCATTGTTTGGAACTAACCACTGGAACCAACTATAAATTTTCCTGCTACCGGTCTATCACATTGTTCTTCATTAAAGTGGTTAAAGAGATAGTATGCTGTCTCAGTGATGAGGAGCTTGCTTATCGGCATATGAACCTTTCTTTGATTTTTTTTTTTCTGATATGGCTAGGTTTAGAATGGACAGCCAGTCCTCTGTGTAGCAGTGACTCAGTTCAGGTGACCATGACATTTGCTCCTTTGAAAATATGATACAAAAAAATTTTTTTAACATTATGATACTCTTTAATTATTATAAGTCAACACTATCACTTTCATAGCTGGTCTCAGACCTAAACTGTTTTCGAGAAACCAAATAAACAGATATATAGGCAAAAAACCTCCACCAAAATAGCTCATTTATATAGTACACAATCAACTCAGGATGGTTTTTGTATTGTTGTTATGTGCCGTCAAGTCGTTGGCCACCCATGGTGACCCTATGTACAACAACTCTGAAGCTTGCTCTATCCTGAGCCAGTCTTATTAACTCTGACACACCTACCTCCCCATTACCCAGTCCATCACATCCAAAGTCTTCTTCTCCTGCACTGTCCCTCCACCCTTCCATGTATAATGTCCTTCTCCAAAGACCAGTCCTTCCGGTCCACATGCCCAAAGAGTATGAGCCAGAGATTCAAAATCTTTGCCTTAAAGGAGAAACTTGTTTTCACCCCCTCAAAGACAGACCTGTTTGTTCTCTTGTCGGTTCATGGTATGTTCAATACTCTTCTCCAGCACCACAACTCAAAGGCATCCATTCTTCTTCTGTCATCCTTAGTCATTGTCCAGTTCTCTGATATATACTAAGTAATTGTGAGGACCATGGCTGGACATTGTCCAGCTTTCTGATATATAGCATGTAGTTGCAAAGATCATGGCCTGGATCAGGCACACCTTAGTCTCCAGAATGATATTGTTACTCTTCAGTATTCTGGAGAGGTTCCTGGCAGCAGACTTTCCCGATTCCTTTCATCTTTTGATTTCCTGGCTGCTGGTCTTCTGGTACCAAGACGGTTGATTATGGAGCCAAGCAAACTAAAGTTGTTAACAATCACAATCCTCCTCAGTTTCAGCAAGCAAGTTTGAGTCATCTACATAATGCAGGTTATTGATGAGTCTTTTCCCAATCCTGATGCCACATTTCTCCTCATAGAGCTCAGCCTCCTGGATGATCTGTTCTGCATATAGATTGAAAAGGTATGGAAACAGGACACATCTCTGGCATACAGCCTTCTTGATTTTTTAATCATACAGTGTTCCCTTGCTCTATTTTGACAACTGCCTCCTGGTCCAAGTATAGGTTTTACATAAGCACAAGCAAGTGTTCTAAGTGTGGAAATAATTGAACAATGTCATTAATATCACATGAAAGCAAGATTCTGCTGAAAATTTTCCAAAAGCAATTGGAACAGCACATCAATAGAAACTGCCAGATGTCCAGCTGGGTTTAGAAGAGGCCGTGGTATTAGGATATTACAGCTAATGTTAGATGGATCTTGGCCTGAAAGCAGAGAGTACCAGAGGAATGCCTATCTGTACTTCATTGACTATGCAGAGGCATTTGACTGTGTGGATAACAACAAAATTTGGCTAACTCTGAGAAGAATAATTGTCTCACCTTCTCTAAAATGCTATGACCATAAGTGACACTGGATATATTTGGGGGAGGGGTGACCATATAAACACAATGTTTCAACTGTTGCTTGGGCAATTGGGCCCTCAGGCATATGAAGACGGATTTGTTATTAGAGTTACAAATGAAAAACAACAGGAAAAAAAAAACCAACCCACAGCGTTTTGATGGGTTCTTATTTAAGAAAGTCAATTGGAATTGATAGGATACCATCTATGTGAAAGTGAAAAGAATACAAGGTACTTGCTGAAGAAGAGCAATGACTACAGCCTTTAGTATGGATTATATCTCAGCATCAAGAAAATGAAATTTCTCAACAATGGACTAATAAGCAGCATAATAATAGATGGAGAAAAGATTGAAACTGTCAATGACTTCATCTTACTTGGATCCATTACCAGCAATCAGAAGATGCACTGCACTAGGAAAGTGCAGTCAGGGACCCCTGCAAATAACTGAGGGACAGTAATATCAGTTTGAAGAGTAAGGTACACGTGATTCAGGTTATGGTCTTTTCAATCACTTGCTGTGCATATAAGACCTGGACAATGAATAAGGGTAACAGAAGAATTGCAGCCTTTGAGCTGTGGTGTTGGAGACCATGGACTGTCAATAAGAACAAATAGATATGTCTTGGAGAAAGTGCAGCTATGGTGCTCTTTGGAGGTAAAAATGACAAAGCATTGTCTCACATACTTTAGGCATGCTGCTAGGAGAGGCTATTCCTTGGAGAAAGACATCATGTTAGGAAAGGGTGAGGGTCAGTGAAAGAGAGGAAAACCTTCAACAAGATGGATTTGCACAGAGACTGCTGCAATAGGCTCAAGTATGTCAGAAATTACTAGGATGACACAGGATAGGACAGGGTTCAGAGTTGTTGTTCATAGAGTCACTTTGAGTTGTACTCAACTTGATGGCAACTAACCACAACAACAATAGTCTCCTCCCTCATCTAAGATCAAATGGCCACTGGTGGTGGTTGTTGTTGTTATGTGCTGTCAAGTCGCCTGCGACTCATAGCGACCCTATGTACAACAGCCCTAAACCCTGCCTTGTCCTGTGTCAATCTCACTGTCTCCGACACTCCCACCCTGATTACCCCAGTCACTGAATCAATCAATCTCATTGAGGTTCTTCCTCTCTTGCTCTGTCCCTCCACCCTCCCAAGCATGATGTCCCTTTCCAAGGACTGGTCTCTCTTTGCAATATGTCCAAATTATGTCAGAAAAAGCTTTAGAATCCTTGCCTCCAAGGAGCAGCCTGGCTTCACCCTCTCCAGGATGGGAAATATGCAGACCTATCCAGTTTCACAGATATATGTAGGTGAAGAATGGGATGCTCCAAAGAAATTAATATCCTAGGTATTTTCACCTTTGTGAATAAAGAACTACTGGAGTTAAATCTTTTAATATGTTGCTACACACTTTTAAAAATGACAACCGTGCTTAGATAGACATTTGCCGTCATTTGCGGAACATGTTACAACTCAAAGCACATGCTATTGTTGTTGATAGTTGCTATTAAGTTGACTACCACTCATAGCAATCCTATGAACCACAAATCTGAACCTTGCCTTATCTTGTGCCTTCTTCAGGATCTCTGTCCTGCTCTGTCAGGCTCATTGTGGTAGTTACTGTGTCAATTCATCTCACTCAAAGTCTTCTTCTCTTTCACTAACCCTCTATCTTTCACAACATGATGCCTTTCTCCAACTGGTTCCTCTTGGAAATATGCCCAAAGTAAGTGAGATGAAATTTCACCATACTCACCTTTAAGGAACATTCTGGTTGCATTTTCTTCAAGATAGACTGTTGTGGTGGTGTTGTTGATTGCCGTCAAGTTGAGCATAACTCATAGTGACTCTATGAACAAAAGACCTACTTAATGCCTTTCCATAACTGTCATCATTTCACCAAGTTCATAGTTTCCAGAGGCATGTGGTTTAGGAAGTGGACGCCACTCCTATTTCCAAACCTGTTTTATATCTGGAGCTCAACCAAACACTGTCCACATTGGGAAGCCATTCTATTATTTGATACCCCAATGGCACAAAGTTCAGGATCACAGCAACCTAGGTTACTTCATACAGTACATTGACAAAGAGTGATGTACAAAGTGGAAGAGTGTTCCTCCAGATATAATAGCACTAGTTTTACTTAGAAGTGGTTGTCAAGTCAAATATGACTGAGAGTAATTTTGCACAAAAGATCTAAACTCTGTTCTATGATTAACATCCTTTCTGTACAGAACTCTGTTCTATAACTACCATCATTTCTGTACATTTAAAGAGTTTAGAGAGTTTGTAGAGTTTCCAGAGGCATTTAGTTTTAGGAAGTGGATGCCACACCTGCTTTCCAAGATAGACTAATTTCTTTTTTTGGCAGTCCATTATATATTTCATACTCTTAAGCATTGATTCTTCTTCTCTCATTCTTATTCATTGTCCTACATTCAGTTGCATAGGAAGCAGTTAAAAATACCACAATTTGGATTAAGTGCATCTTAGTCTTTAAATTGACATCTTTGGTCTTTGACACTTTAGAGAGGTAGCTGACAGCAGATTTCTCCAACATAACACATCTTTTGATTTCTTCACTGCTGGTTGTGACTCCAAGTAAACTAAACTGTCAGCTTTTTGGTTAGCAGTTGAACACTTAATTGTGTTATAACTGCCTGGCTCCATGATACTAAACTTCAGAGAATGAACACTTTAAAGAAAAATAAAAACAAGAAAGTGGGAAGAAGGAAAGGAGGGAGGGAGAGAGGGAGGGAGGGGAAGGAAGGAAGGAAGGAAAGAAAGAAGGAAGGAAAAAGAGAGAGATTCAGTTCTTACATTTAACATAGTTGAAGGTGGAGGGGTTTACAATCGAAAGTCCATTTAAGTTCTCAACCACGGGTTGAAAACACAGTGAGAAAATCATGTGCTTTGCACTCATAAGTCAAAAAAGACAAGAAGTAAGGGAGCTCTGGTGGCCTAGTGGCAAGAAGCTGCACTGCAATCCCAGAGGTGCACAGTTCAAATCCACCACATGCTCTGCTGGAGAAGGAGGGACAATCTCCTCCTGTACTAGTCAGATCCGATTTGACAGTACACACACACACACACACACAAATAATAAAAGAAAGAAAAAAATTAAAGACAGAACATAATTAACATCCGTTGTCTTATTTATCCAGCTGAGGTTCAGGTGACAAGTGCACAATAAAAATCCCAGATCTTTCCAGGGCACTGGGGACAACACTGATTAGTGAAGCGAGAACTGCTGGGCATGTAGGTGTTTTCCAAATTTTTACTATTACCAGTAATACTTAGATAAACTTTGCTGTGCAAAATCTTTGTAAGTGGAGTCCCTGGGTTAGAGGACTTTTGCCAAAACACTGTCCAGAGAAGCTATGCCAATGTGCAACTTCACAATCAATGAAGGAGAAAACTTGCTTTCCTCAATTCTTGATTATATTAAATTTGTAAATATATGGGGTTTTTTTTGTTGTTGATAGGTGCCGTTGAGTAGAGTAAGACTCACAGTGACCCTATAAACAAAAGATCTGGACCCTGTTCTATCCTGCACGATCCTCACACTTCCTGACACACAAGAGCCCATTGCAACAATCGCCATGTCAGTCCACCTAGGTGAGGGTCATCCTCTTCTTTACCAGCTCTCCACCCTTCCCCCTATCATGCCCTTCTCCAAGGAATAGCCCCTCCTAGCAACATGCCTAAAGTATGTGAGACAAGTCTCATCATTTCTGCCTCCAAAGAACACTCCAGCTACATCCTCTCCAAGAGGTTCTCTTGATCGCCCATCGGATGCTCAGTGCATTTCTCCAACACCACAGCTCAAAGGTGTAATTTTTCTTCTGTCATCCTTATTCTTTGTCCAGCTGTCAGATGCATAGCTAGTAATCTGAAAGACAATGGCCTGAATCAGACACACCTTAGTCCTCACATCGACATCATCATCATTACTCCCCAACAATTTGGAGAGGTCCCTAACTGCAGATTTTCCCAGTGCAATTCATCTCCTTATTTCCTGACTGCTGGTAACAAGGGTGTTAATTGTGGATCAAGCAAAATTAAGCTGTTGACAATTTCATTCTCCTCTCCATCCATCATGATGCTGCCTATTGGTCCAGCACACTTCAAATCCTCCTCACTTTCAGTAAGCGAAGTTGTGATAATGCAGATTACTGATGAGTCCCCTTCCAATCCTGATGCCACACTCCTCTACGTAGAGTTCAGCTTTTTGTATAATTTGCTCAGCATACAGATTGAATAGGTATGGAGAGAGAATACAACCCTGACACACTCCCTTCTCAATTTTAAACCATGCAATGTTCCCATCTCTGCACAATAATCTCCTGGTCCAGGTGTATGTTCTGCATGAGCACAGTTACAGGTCTCTGTTAAATTTAAGGAGCCTCAGTGCTGTAGAGTTTTGCATGTTGACTTGATAACCAGAAGACTGGTGGATTGAATCTGCCATCTTCCCTGCAGGAGAAAGAGGCAATCTAATTCTGTAAAGATTTACAGCCTTGGAACTCCAACAGAGGGTTACCATGAATCAGAAGCAACACAATGGCAATGGAAGTTTTTATATGTTAAAATAAAGAGGAGCCTTGGTGGCACAGTGGTTAAGTACTTACCTTCTAATGAAAGGTTAGCAGTTCAAACACATTGTCTTCTCTGTACAGACAGACTACCCTGCAGTAGGAACCGATTCATAGCTGACCCTGGACTGGATCTCCTGGGCTATAAACGCATGAGAAGGGGTTGCTGCCCTTTCCCCTCAGGAGCTACTGTGAATTCAAACCACCAGAGTTTCTTAGCATTTGGCTTAGCAGGACCGTTTGCTATACACCAGAATTCCTGTCCATAAAAAGAGACCTTGGAGATCCTATAGGTAAGTCTATCCTGTATTTATACACGGTCACTTTGAGTCAGTGTCAACTTTATAACAATGAATTTATTTGGTTGATCAATATTAAAATTAAATTTTTGACAGTTTTAGATATTCTGAACTTCTATTTATTTTTTCATTTGGAAATTGTGAACTTTTTGATACATGGCGATGGTTGTGGAAAGGTGTCAGGCCTTTTTTGTTCATGGGGTCGCTATGAGTTGTGCTCGACTCAACAGCAATCAACAACAACAACAGCAGCATATATTTTAAGCATTTAAAAAGACCTATATGGTGGGGTTTTAAAAATTACCTTTTTTTAAATAGAAATTTTACTGGTGTACATACAAAGTTCATATACATTGTTTTTCACACTGGATCTTTCCCCTTTCATTTACCCATCCCTCCCTCCATCCATCAAATTGTGTGACCCTATGATTAAACACCTCACCTTTCCCTCCTTGGATCTTCATACTTATTCTACAATAATAAAAGACATATATATTAAGGGAGCACTGGTGACACAGTGGCAAGAAGCTGCACTGCAATCCCGAAGGCATGCAGTTTGAGGCCTCCAGCTGCCGGGGGTTGGCAGTCTCCTCTTGTGCTCTTAACTGTCTCTGAAAACCCACCAGAGGGTCAGCTAAGGGTCGGTTCCAACTCTATGGTAC
>NW_006399797.1:15438563-15440782 GCF_000299155.1 Elephantulus edwardii | reverse complement strand
ACTGATTTCATCTCCTTGTCAAAGATCAGTTGACCATAGATAGATGGGTTGATCTCTGGATTGATGAGCTTTTATTAATATTCTTGAGTTAAACTAGAAGTGGTCACCAGTGTTTTAACTGGAGGGCTTTAGCAAGCAGAGTGATGGAAGGGATAGAAGTGTGAAAGAAGGGAATAAGAGGACAGGAGAATAATAGAGTGACACCAGAGCCCAGACTCCTGCTCTGCCTGTTCTTGCCCAATTTTCTTGGGTACTTGCCTTTTCTGATGTTTTGGTTAAACACTTAGCAACTGTGGCTTCCTTTATCATTAAAGGAGGAAATGAAAGAGCAAGCACAATTACAAGCTGAGGAATAATTATTGGGGCCAAATTGAGAAATCAGCACCGCTGTTTTTTCTCTGTTTTGTTCTGTTTTTAAAAGAAAAACCCTTATGTCGCAACTGGGTAGGACATGAGGATATTAACGTTTGGACCTTCAGACATTAGTCACTCCTTCCTTTTCACCAGTTGGCAGCATAGATTTTTTTTTTTAAGCTCATCATTGTGTAACTAAACACACCAGAGTTAACTCTCACTGATAATTCAAAACAATGAATCCCCATTCCAGTAAGAAGCATAAACAAGGGTTATAATGTGCATGGGTTCACTGTGTATTTTATCTTTCCCTGCTCAGGCTCTTTTCTATTTAAGAGGAGTCAATGAGTTAAAATTTCATGTTAAGTACTTTCTACAAGGACTGGGGTTTTAAGCCAAAAGAAGAGGAAGTTTCTCTAGAAATAGTTTAAGCTTGAGAGAACCACTGACTGCAATGGCTCCACCTAATGACCAGAGAATGACACAGCTTAACAGAGATTTTCTTTTCAAATGTAGAGGTTGTTACCAGTTTTAAAAATCTTCATGAGGGGAAATGTTTCCTTTCTCTCATTACTTAAAAGTGTTCTTATCAATGTGATGTTATTAAAAGGCAAAAATCTAAATATATTGTACAAAACTATAAATAGTGATTGATAATGTACTTCTAAATATAAATAATTGCCAGTTTCTGAAAAGTAAGCCAGAGTCTAGACCACATTTTCCCAGCAGAGGTGATGTGCAAAGGCCTTCCAAAATCTGAAGGATTTGGTATGACCAAAATGGCTAACACATGGTCTGAGTCCACTCACACCCACCACCCCCTTCTCTATTTTGTCTTAAGCTCTGCTCCTGTTTCTGAGAAGGTAGCCTATGACTGTCATGGTAGAGAGGGATCACTTGCCCTCAGGAAGAATGTTGTTGACAGTAGAGTAACTAGTATGCAAAACAGTGCTTACACAAGGAACTTGTCTGGGCATGCCCTTCTTACACAGAGAGTATGCCTGGGCATGTACCTAGTGGTTTATGCAAAAGAGCTAATCACAGTAACTTACTTTAACCAATCAGAATTGGATTTTTTACTGTTAATTCCTGATACTGTAATATTTAAGCTTTTTTGTAATGATTAAAGAAACACTTATTGAAAAAATTTCCTTATAAACCATTTAACATATTTACTTTTTTGTTTGTAGACTAAGTCATGAAAAACAAAATGGTAAGAGTTCAAATATCTTAAGCAAAACTTGATTTGGGGGCTGCAGAAGGAGGTGGAAATTTGTCCTTTCTTTCTTTGTCATTAAGTTTTTCTTCCTTGATGCAGCATGGGCATCTTTCTCCATTCTCAATCTGATAAAAAGATCTACATAGGGCATTGCGAAGACCTTTCAGATTGTATCTTTTTTCCAAGAACCAAGGTCTAGGCCACTGCTTGAACTTGTGCCAAATGACTCTTCTGAAAATGTCTCTTTTCCAAGCAGTGAGCCTAGCTTTTTCTTGGCCAGTCTGAAGAGGCCTTAGAGCATCTCCTCTTTCCTGGACAACTTTATCTAACACGTCTGTGGAACCCACTACCTTTTCTAAACTCTCCAGACTTGGCTATCATAAACTCTGTCTCTTGGCCTCCTGTTCTAGTGTTGAGAACATGGTTTTTTTCTTTCAGCAAGAGTTACTAGAGTTTATGTAAATCTTCATTACTTTTGTTCCTTAATTGTTGACATGTCCATGAAACTCCAGATTTTACTTTTTTTTAGCTAGCGATTACCTTTTAATTGTTTGTGATTGAACAAATTTTTCACTTACAACAGTAAAAGTTTATGATTTCATTTCTTTTTTGTAATTTTTTATTTAAATTTATTATTAATTTCAGT
>NW_006399797.1:15427514-15435722 GCF_000299155.1 Elephantulus edwardii | reverse complement strand
GGAAACACTGAACAGTTCAAAATTGGGAAAGGTGTATGCCAGGGATGTGTCCTATCTCCATACCTTTTCAATCTATATGCAGAATTGATTATCTGGAAGGCTGGGCTGTATGAGGAGAAACGTGGCTTGGATTGGAGGAAGACTCACCCACAATCTGCATTATGCAGATAACACAACCCTGCTTGCTGAAACTGAGGAGGACTTGAAGCACTTGCTGTGGAGAGTCAAGGACTGCAGTCTTCAGTATGGATTGAAGCTCAACATTAAGCAAACAAAGATTCCCACCACCGGGCAGCATCATGATAGATGGTGAAGAGATTGAGATTGATGACAGCTTCAGTTTGCTTTGCTCTACAATCAACACTTTTGGTACCAGCAGTCAGGAAATTAAAAGATGTATTGCATTGGGAAAGTTGGCTGTCAGAAACCTCTCCAATGTACTGAGGAGCAACAATTTCAGTCTGAAGATTAAGCTGCATCTGATATAGGCCATAGTGTTTGCAATTACTTGCTATGCATCAGAAAGCTGGACAATGACTAGGGACAATAGAAGGAGAGTTGATGCCTTTGAGCTTTGGTGCTGGAGAAGAGTATTGGATATACCATGGACTGCTAGGAGAATAAACAAGTTTATCCTGAAGAGGGTGAAGCCAGGCTGCTCCTTGGAGTCAAGGATTTTGAAGCTCTGTCTGACATACTTTGGACATGTGGTGAAGTGGGATCAGTCCTTGAAGAGAGACATCATGCTTGGGAGGGTTCAGGGACAGTGCAGAAGAGGACTGACTCTATTTCACTCTGTTTGCATACACTGGGCATGTTCAAGGAAAGGACCAGACATTGGAAAAAGACATCATACTGGGAAAGCTGGAGGGTTAGGGAAAGAGGAAGACCATCACAAAGATGGACCGACACAGTGACTAACAGTGGGCTTGAGCATGGTGGAGATGATAAGGATGACACAGGACAGGGCAGGATTCAGATCTATTGTTCTCATGGTCATTATGAGTTGTAGTTGACCCCACACTTACCAAGCCTGACTTCTAATCTCACCTAAAAATTCCCAAAGGAAATGAGTCAAAGTTTCATCATCTCTGCCTCTAAGGAACATCTTGGCAGGACTTCTTCCAAGGGAGATTTCTTGGTTTTTCTGGCAGCCTATGGCTTATTAAATGTTCGGTATATATCAATGCCATTTCTTTGAAATATGATCACTGTTCAACTTTTGCATGAATATGAAGTGATTCAACAGCAGTCTGGTGAAGGAAAAAGCAAAAGAAATAAATATATGTAAAATTGCAAATTTTGATGAGGTGGTAGAAGAACTGGGCTCTTGTTTATAAGGCTGGCAAGGCGAAGGACACAAGCCTGGACTCCTGAACAGTGCATGAGGGAGTCAATGAAGTGGAGAGTCAGGAGAGTTTCAAAGGCAGCAGAAACTCTGAAACATCGTAACTAATGAGACCTTGATTACTCAGAGAGCTCCAGCATGTGGTATGCTTTGTGGCATGCTAACATTTTCTTGCTCATTTGTGTGTCGTTGTATAACATTTGAAGTTTGCATATATCCATGTTCTTTGGACTTTTGATTGAGAGCTAGGTGATCAAAGGAATTGCCTTCTATTTTTTCCCCCACTTATTTGAGTTTGACAGTGTGCTGTGTAAGAAAAAACACAAACTGATAATAAGACTCTCCCTTTTGAAAATAGGTTTCCATCCTTCCTTGTTCTTTCAGAATCCATGTTAGTGAATATGTACCTATAAATTTCTTGTCACTTTGAAAAGTATGTCACAGTAAAGTGGATTACTTAATAACTCCTACTCACTTAATGACTGGGCAGGGCCATGAAAATAAAGTTCATGAAATCTATGATGGGTGGGATTATGTGTATACAATTTGGCTCTCTCTCTATTTCTATATCTATGTCTTAGATTGCCTTTCATTTTTTAATCTGGTATCATTATCCTTTGAGAGGTCCCTAACAGCAGACTTTCCCATCGCGATACGCTTTTTGATTTCCTGACTGCTGGTACCAAGAGTGTTGACTGTGGAGCCGAGCAAACTGAAGCTGTGAACACTCTCAATCTCTTCGTCATCCATCCTGACACTGCTAATTGGTCCAGTGGTGAGAATCTTTGTCTTCTTGACACTGAGCCTTAGTCCATACTGAAGGCTGCAGTCCTTGACCCTTCGCAGCAAGTGCATGAGGTCCTCCTCAGTTTCAGCAAGCAGGGTTGTGTCATCTGCATAATGGAGATTGTTAATAGATCTTCCACCAATCCTGATGCCACAATTCTCCTCATAGAGCCCAGCCTCTCGGATAATCTGCTCTGCATACATGTTGAAAGCGTATCATGATGGGAAAGTCTGCTGTTAGGGACCTCTCAAAGGTACTCAGGAGCAACAGTGTCTCTCTGGAGACTAAGGTGTGCCTGATACAGGTCATGGTATTTGCAGTCGCTTGTTATGCATCAGAGAGTTGGACAATGACTAGGGAGGACAGAAGGAGAGTGGATGCTTTTGAGCTGTGGTGCTGGAGAAGGGTACTGAATGTACCCTGGACTGCCAGGAAAACAAACAGATTTATCTTAGAGAGGATTAAACCAAGCTACTCCTTGGAGGCAATGATTCTGGGGCTTCGTCTGACATACTTTGGACATGTTGCCAGGAGGGACGGGTCCTTGGAGAGGGACATCATGCTTGGGAGGGTGGAGGGACAGCGCAGGAGGGGAAGACCCTCTATGAGATGGATTGATTCGGTGCCTGGGGTAATTGGGATGGGTGTGTCAGAGGCGGTGCGGTTGGCGCAGGATAGAGCAGGGTTTAGGGCTGTTGTGCTCATAGGTCGCTATGAGTCGGAAACGACTCGACGGCACATAACAACATCATTATCCTCAATTTTGTGATATGGTGAAATTCTAGCCTCTGTGCTGATGGTGGTGGTTACATTTTTGAGTGAGTTGTCCATTATGTTAATGAGGCAAAATTACTGTGGGATGTATCTAGATTCACCACCTAAAAAGAGAGTTCAGGCCGTATAGGGGTGGCTGGGTCTGACCTTCACTAACTCCACAGCACAGAACAGTTCCTATCTACATCTACCACACAAAACTCATTCCTCTGAAGCCAGACATGCCCCACTGCCATCCATGCTCCCCAAACATTTGTCTACCAATTCTAATACCAACGGTCCTTCTCTTGGCTCTTGTATTTCTAGTACTGGATATGCCAATTCTTTGCAATGGCCACACAGAACTCACAGAACCATACTTATGATAATGGAGTTTATTAGAGAAGTTAACAAGTTGGAAATGCACTTATTCAGTTAGGACAGTTTCTCAAGTATGTTTACAGGCCCTTTGACCTTCAGCCACATGGCTTTAGGTCAGTATTACAAAACTCAGCCTTGCTGATTTTGGGTCTACTCCTGTAGTTTTCTAGCAAGATTAGGTAAAGGCCCCTTATTCTGGCTCCGCAATGCAGCAGTCCCATATCAGCTTCGCCTTACATTGGTCTCTGGTCCTTCATTTATGCTGCAGTATCTTCATCTCAGTCCGTCCGTCTATTGCAGGAATCTATGGCCTTGAAGGAAGCACACTGTATTCTTTGCTTCTTTCTTGCTGGTTAGTGAGTGTCTCCTTTTCTGACACTAAACTAGCTCAGTTTAAATTTGTCAAAATGGTAAAACAGATAAATCTCATTATGAGCAGTTTACACACCTTGCTGCACGTTCCCATCCAACACAGTCAATGGCAGTGACTGAGAAAAGCCATTTTGAACAATAAACCCGCTGCACACCCTTACTAGAGGCTGTGACTCAAGTCCCTACCTTTACCCCAGTTAACACCAGTACTACCCTTACTCAAAGTCTCCACCCTTTGCTGCCTTCTTGAAAGCATGTCTTTGCTTGAATCACACCTGTCAGCCTAACCAAATGGGGGAAAACCACCACAAAACATCCAAACAATCTCAAACCCACTACCTCCTTCCATCTGGTTTCTGGGGCTGTAAATCTTTTGGGGATGAGACTACTGATCTTTCCCACATGTAGCAGAATATCTCTCATAAATTCTCTACTAAGGTCAATTCAAACTACTGACCTTTTGATTAGTATCCCAACATGTAATATACTCAGCTGCCAGGCTCCTTCACTTTTTATCTATAAGGAATAAAAGGAGAGAGACATGAGCAAAGAGAGAGGCCCTGACTACCAGCAAGAAGAGACAGGAGTGGGATTTTTATTTTATTTATTTGTTTTTTAACCCAGTATCCCTGCACTGAGAACTCCCTAGACTGAGAAGACAGAGAGCCAGAACATCAGAGACAGCGAGACCAGGAGTGGCAGAAATATGGAGGCAGCAGAGGCAGGTAAATAGTGTGGTAGATTTTTCAGCCCAGGGTGCAAAAGATCTGAGCATGTTTGAATAGGAGGTTTGCTAGTGGAGTGGGTGCTTCTGGGATCTTCTCAGTGCTGTTGAAGACCTTTGTAAAACATGACCAAGCAGAGCAGAAGTCAGGCCAAGGGCCAGAAAGAGGTACAGCTGAGGGCATGGTTGAGAAGGGGGTGTCTTGATCACATAACTGACTCTTTCTTAATCATGAATTATAGCTTGTTACTTCCCTAATAAACTACATGACCACTGCAAGAATATTCAAACCCAGTAGAGAAATAAGAGTGCTGTCAGAGGGAGAATTGTTAAAAAGAGTGGTCAGAATTGGTAAAAGGTTGGAAAAAGGAGGTATATGTCTGGCCTCTGCCTCAGAGGAATTAGCCTTGGACTGATGTTACTGATGGTGACTTTCCCCTCTCTGAAGTTAAAGAAGGGAGTTCTCATGGCCTGGAGAGTAAGGAGTTGGACTGTTAACCCAAAGGCAAGCAGTTCAAATCTATCAGCCGCTCTACAGGAGAAGGATGGGCAATCTCTACTTGTATAATTTACACCCTCTGAAAACCTACTGAAGGGTCAGCTATGAATTGGTTTGACTCAATGGCAATGAGTTTGAGGTGTCTGGTAGTTTGGTTTGGTTTTTTTTTAAGTCAGAGAATGCCTGCCATCCTACTTTACATATGTAAATCTAAAATGTTTCCTCAAGTTCTAGGGAATCTTTTGAAATGATCAAGGAAGATCACCCTCCGTTCTACTTCCTACAAGGAATTTGACAAGATTTCAGGTGTCCTAGTGATATTAGCAAATTAGCACTTAAAGTTACATTCACATATATATGTATATATTACATGTATATACATATAACATGTATATATACAACACACACATATATAACCCACATATCTATAACTTTTGCTACATGACTAGGTAGGGCTATGCTAATATGAATGAGGTAAATAGTATGTTTTGAGTGGCAACATAAGAACAAAGTGTATAGACTGCTAATAATGAGACTGATTAGTGTTGCCATCCTGTCAAGCTTAAATTGAGAAGAGTGCTGAAGATCCCATGGACAGCCAAAAGAACAAACAGATAGGTCTTGGAGAAGATGCAGCCAGAGGTGATAAAGTTGTCTCACATACTTTGGGCATGTTGCTAGGACAGGTTATTCCTTGGAAATGGATATCATGCTTGGAAATGTAGGACAACAAAGCAAAGGAAGACTCTCAACCACATGGACTGACACAGTGACTGCAGCAAAGGACTTGAGTGTGTCAGAGATTGTGTGAAGATGGTACAGGATAAAAAAAGGTTCAGTTCTGTTGTTCATAGGATCGCTGTGAGTCATATTCAACTAGCTCCACCTAACAACAACAAAGGCAGAAAAAAATGAGAATCTCACTACAAGCAAGAAAGTTGCCAAGGCTACTGTATTGAGAGATTCCTATGCAGGATGGTTCAAGACACTGAAGCAGCAATAGAGAATCAGAGACCAACATGAGATAGACCTAATGCAGGACTGTTACCGCACAGAGTCAGAGCCAGAGCCAGGGACCTGCATCTAAACTTGCTGGAGGATTGGGGTTAGGGTAAGGCAGGAGATACACCACTGCTGAACTAAGAGAGCTTTGTAGCTCTGACCTAAAGCTTTGATCTGCAGATCAAAGGGCCTGTCAGCACATTTGAGAAGCTCTCCTGCCTGAAGAATTGTGTCATCTTTCCAAACTGACTTGTAACTTGTCAGCTTTCCTAATAAACTCCAGGACCATGAATATAATCTTGAAGTTCTCTGTGGCCATTGAAAAAGGATTCATGGACCCAGTAGGGGAGCAGTGAGGAGTTTTGGGGGAATGGTTGGTTTTAAAATTGGTAGAAGGCTCATGGAGCATGTGGAGACATGTCTGATCTCACAGGAATCAGATCTGTGCTGTGGAGAGATGGTGTGGATTGAGACTGTTCCCACTTGCGGAGTCAGTGGAGGCCAGATATGGCTGTCTCAACACCACGTCTACTCTTTTTACACCCAGTATCTTCCTTGTTCTTGTTTGTCCACCATTACAAAAGCCTTTGCACATGTACTGTGCTTCGTAGCTCTTTTAACTTTTATACCAGATGGTCTCTGATTCATTAACTGAAAAATAAAACTTACAGATTCATGCACTGTTATAGTGTGACTTTTTTCTTATTAATTTTAATGAAAACTTATAGAGATTTTGGATTTTCATTCATTTATTGTTGCATTTTACTTTTACACTCTGCTTATTCAATAATAAAACTTTTCTTTTTTGTCTTTTTTTTGTGTGGATAGGTTTCTGAGCTGGGAGTTGTCAGCAGGGTCCGACTCACAGTGACACTATGTACAACAGAATGGAACTTTCCTGATCCTGCACCATCCTCACTAGTTCTACGGTGCTTTGTCCATTAATGCAGTTATTGTATCAACCTGTTTCATTGAGAATCTTTCTGTCCTTCGTAAGATGTCCTTTTCCAAGGATTTCCCCTCCTAATAACATGCTCAAAGAGAGGATGTCTCCTAGACTGGCTTCTAAGGAGGACTCTGGCTGTACTTGTCCAAGACAGATTTGTTTGTTGTTCTGATAGTCCATTGTGTAAGTTAATGTTTATCACCAAACACCACAATTCAAAGACATCAAGTCTTTTTTTATTTAATGGTTGACTTTCACATGCATATGAAGCAAATTGAAAATGTGAAGGCACTTTAGTTTTTAAAGAAACATATTTGAGCTTAGAGGAGATTTGGGTTTTTTATGGTTTCTCCCTAATATAGGCTATAAACGGAAACGTAGAACAATCTTGTTATAGCTGCAGCTTTAGTGGTTTTATTCAGCAAAATTAAATTCTACGTAGATTAATCCTTCAAAGAATCTTGCTTTGCTCTCTTAATAGATATTTCTTATGCTCACAGAGAATTTTCAAAATTAAAACATTCAGAAAAAAATGGCAGAGGGTTTTTAAAAGAGGATTTTAATACAGAAAATTGACATGACAGATATCTCTAATTATAAATACTCAAATTTACAATGAAAATTATGGATTTGTTTTCAACTAAATCATATTGTTGTACTCAGGATTTAAACTTATAATGCAATACAAAAATTGACAATAAAATATGTTTCAAAAGTTTTAAAAAAATAAATCCAAGTTGAATTTTCCTTCTCCAACAACATTCTGTTATAACCACAGTTTAAATAAGGCTTTCCTTCTTCTGCTCTGTGATGTGATTGTACATTCATTCTGAGTTAGCACAGAGCCCAAGCCTGTTCTTTCTGAATCAGCATCTGTCTGGAAGGTAGAGTTGGAGGAGACAATGCTTCTTTTCACAGACTGGAGGGCAGCAAACTGCTTGCTTCCAAAGTTAGGTTTGAAGGAAGCCATTTTTCAAATTAGTTAGAAAAGCAGGATACTGATGTTTTTCCCCTTTAATAAAATAAAATATGACTTAAGGAATTAAGATTTTAAAAAACATACTTTCATTGCTCACTTACATAAAGAGACTAACAGACTTCAATTGCTTCACCACAAATGGGTAATTCCCACCTTTATCTCTACCTGTTAAGAATGATGGTAAAAATAAATATGAATCTTAAAAAAAAAATCAGTACGAATCCAATTCCTATCTGTAAGTGATCTTGGTAGGGTCTATGTGCCTCCCTCCCTACTTATTTACACTTTTTTTTTAAAATATTTTTTTTATTGGGAAAAACATATTGGGGGTACAAGGAGATGAGCGTTGGGGGCAGAAGGGTGAGGATGGGCCAGGATGCAGTTGCAGAGCTGCACAGTTTGGTCGGTGGGGGGAGC
>NW_006399797.1:15407428-15426494 GCF_000299155.1 Elephantulus edwardii | reverse complement strand
TTTTTTTTTTTTTCATAAACACTAGAACAAAGAAAACACCATGAGATAATTCTCCCTTCATATGGGGTCATTATGAATCTAAACTTACTTGAAGGCTTCTAACAACAAATGTAGACTGGCTATTTCAGAGACAATCTACCTAAACTGGTTGGGTTATTTTCAGAGACAAAGGACCAAATAAAATTCTTTATCCTACAATTACATAACATGTTCACTATTGAGAAAAATGTCAGAAATTAAAAATTAAGGCCAGAGAAATGGATTAAAATGCTGCAAAAACCTTTTCCCTTCCTTCCATGCTTAATAACTAATATATATTTATTAAATAGTTACATTTATTCATTAATTTATTTCCATTTTTCTGGGAAATTTTTCAGATGTCAATAATACCTTCCTTCTGAGCCTTCTTCTTCTGAAAGGATTCCATCCTTTCTAGTTCTGGACAGACATCTGAGGTCAGAAAGTCTAGTCCTAACATGTTACAATCTCAAGTTCTAAGGACTTCAAAGAAATTCTTCCTTAAAGCCACAAGATTACCCGCTTTAATACCTATATTTAAAAATCCAGTTACTCAATATTTTAACATGTTCTCAGCACAAAATATCTTAAAACAATAAACGATTATTTAAATGGGTTTTATTATTTAAATGTGTGTATAGAAAGCAAACAAAATAGCCTACCAATTTTGATCTACCTCTAGATCAACTACTGATTGAACAGACTGCCAGAAAAAGAACCCACAATTGCCTTGGAAAATGTACAGTCAGAATGGTCCTTAGAAGCAAGGCTGGTGAGACCTTGTTTTGCTTTCTTTGGACATGTTATTTGAGCAGACCAATCCCTGGTGGAAGACTGTAGGCTTGGTAAAATAGATGATCAGCGAAAAAAAAAAAAGGAAAGATCAAAAATGAGATAGATTCATACAGTAGCTGCAACAATGGGCACAAACGTAGAAGCAACTGTGAAGATGGCCGAGGCCTGGACCTTTGATTCTGGCACGCACATAAAGTTTCCATGAGTCAGATATAACTACCGCGACATGCCATCTTATTTTCTATTTGCTATGCTTGTTTTTCTTCATTTTATTTTCCCAACTTTCTACTGAGGAGATGAAAGGGCAGAATCTGGGTGTTGCCTTCTTTAACCTCCTGCCTTGATGGAGAAAAGCCAGTATTTCCCCACCCAAGCACATATTTTGTTTTAGTTAATTTTTCATTGTGTTTTGAATGAAAGCTCACAGAGCAAATTGGTTTTCTCTAGAACAGTTCATGTGCATTTTGTTTCATAATATTGGCTGCAGTCCTCACTGTGTAAAAGCACTCTTCCCATTTCATCTGATATTTTTCTTTTCTATTTGTCTTCTTTCCTCTTCCTTCTTGCCATCTGAGCTGTATCTATGGGTAAATGCTGCCAGTTTGATCTTGTGTGATTGATTGGTCTAACGAGTATGTCTCTTCCTAGTATTTTTGCTCACCTTGTTAGGCCTCTTTGTTGTTTGGCTAAATATTGTCCACAGTGATGAGCTCTCTTCCAGGTTTTAAGGGTGCTAAGAGCCACAGACTTGATGTTTCCATCAGAAACTTGATGTTTCTATCAGTGTGATTGGTATTTTTTAGGATTTTTATTTTCTTTTTTTTTCTATATTTTATTAATTTTCATAAACATTTAGTTTTGTTCTACACTTTTCTCCCACCCATGACGTTCCTTTTCAGAATGGTTGGTAATAGTAACCAGGCACTTTCTTCTGGTCTCAGTGTCATGGGCTAAGGTCCAATAGTCCTTTGGACTAATTGCTCCCATGTGTCTTTCTCATTTTCTTGGGAAGAGACCTGGAGCTGCATCATAGATGGATGGTCACAAACTTTCAAGAACCTCATCACTACTCACCAGAGTAGGATATCTTTGTGGACGGTTATGCATGTTGATCTCTGTGTTCTCCCAAGGCTATGGTTCTGAAGTGTCAGGCTGAGTAATTAAGTCCTTCAAAGTGTTCCTTTATGGCTAAAAACTTTTAGTAACTTTACCCTCTCCCCCCTTTCTGCACTATTATATCCATCGATGTATTTTCAGAACAGACAGATGGGTAGAAATCTACTCTGTGAAATCTGTATATGTTCATGTTGTTGTTAGGCACTATTGATTCAGAACCAACTCATAGCTGACTTTCTAGAGGTTTTAGAGGCAGAGAAGGTATGTATTCATGAGTGTAGTCTTAATTGCATGTCTATCTATATATCCATTAATAGGTTATTGTTATTACTGTTATTTCAGATTTGTGAATTTAATAGTATTTACCTTTGTTGCTGTTGACTCTCATGTTCCTTCCAGTATCCTCCATTGCACTGATTATTGTGTGCTGACCTTCCTCTGTTACTGCTTTTTCCTTCACTCAAGTTTCAAGGAGTTCTGGTGGCATGGCACACTCCTTATGTGTTGAGTTCCTGTAGAGTTTCTCTTTCAGTATGACTTTACTAGCCATGTGAATCTGATCTGGCCATGTGAGTGGGCAGGACTTATGCGAATAGGGTGTGTTAGACTATTTACAGGGGACTGGCTAGCTCACCATTTCACAAGAGGATTGGCCAGTCTCAACATTCTACAAGGGGATTGGCTTTTTTTCCCACAAATAATAATTTTATTTGTCATTTTTTAAAGTTTGAATTTTAAACATATTCTTGAACTGGTGGTTCATGGCCATCAGCTCGTTAAACTTCAGCACCTGTCTCATCTTAAGTAGCTTTTCCAGAGCTTCCACCTTCACCATGAAGGTCCATGAGTTTGCCCAATTCAAACTTGGACTTCTTCAGCATTTTTACTTTTCTAACAAATACATCATGGAGAGGTTAAACAGACTGGCAAGCCTTTTCTATGTCTTTCCCAATGCTGTCTGGAGTAAATTTATTGACTACCTCTTTCAAGTCATTTGCCTGCACCTTGCAGGTTATGATTTCCATCATTTTCTTCCAGATTTGGCAGGCCTATTGGTGCCGATCATAAGAGGCCTACTGAATCTGATTGTCGCAGGTTGTGTTGTTGTTTTTGTTTTGGGTTTGCTTTTTTTTAAAAAAAAACAAACCACAAAAATAGATGAAACAAATAATCATCAGTAGTCTTGACATCAACATGAGCTTCAATCATGGTTGGCCATTTTTTTACCATTGAGAAGATTTTGTCACAAGTAAGATCCATGCTATAAAAGCTGGTGAGGCAGTTTTTGCCTTGAATATCCTCAGTAATTAGTTTTTCCTAAATGCAACCTCATTGTTTTGAAAACCAGCAAGGCTCACTTTGAAAACAAGACCCTTAAGTCCATCAGATGCAATTTTGTTTCCTTGAGTCCTTGTAACTAGTGTTTTTCCAATATTTCTTATACTGAACATAGCTGGTGCCTTTGCATCATACCAGTCTTTCTTAGAAAATGGATGAACCACAACAAGATAAAGGTAAATAACCCAGTTGCAAAATGGGCACAGAATATGAACAGACACTTCACCAAAGAAGACATTCAGAGGGCAAGCAAACACATGAAGAACTGTTCAAAATCCCTAGCTCTAAGAGAGATGCAAATCAAAACAACTATGAAATATCATCTCACCCCAATAAGAATAGCAAAATTTAACAGAACAGCAAACATCAAATGCTGGTGAGGTTGTGGAGAAACTGGAACCCTTATTCACTGTTGGTGGAAGTGTAAAATGGTACAACCACTGTGGAAGGCGGTATGAGTTGCAAATAGAAATACCATTTGATGCAGCAATTCCACTACTTGGAATATACCCCAAAGAAACCATAACTGCCACCCAAGCAAGATATATGCACACTCATGTTTACTGCGGCTTTGTTCACAATAGCAGAGAGTTGGAAACAACCTAAGTGCCCATCAACAAAGGAGTGGCTAGAGAAGCTGTGGTATATTCACATAATGGAATACTATGCTGCATTAAAAAACCAGGAACTTATGAAATATGCAAAATAGGTGACCCTGGAGGACATTATGCTGAGTGAAGTATCTCAGTTACAAAAGGACAAATACTGCATAATTGCACTGTTATAAAACACGGCTGACATGGGAAGGTGGGAAACTAAGAAAAAAGGGATAAATAATGTATGTGGCATTGAAACAGATGAGAGAGAACTGTAAAAAGGAATAGATGATGAGGTATTATTTTCATGTCTTAAGTCCAGAACAAGAGCTTCATAGTAAAGTAGACTGGGGCTGGGGACAGTATAACAATGAAAGAATTTTTTTCCAAAGTGAACTGGGTGGGGGAGGGGACAGGGAGGAAAATGAGCAACAATGAAAGAATGGAAATCCAAGTTCTCTATAAACTTTCATTAAAATCTCAATTAAAAGGAGAGAGAGAGAGAGAGAAACATCACATGCCTTTGAGTTAGCAGCCCAGTTCTTACCACTAGGCCACCAGAGTTCCCAAATATTTAGTGGAGTATTTTTTGTTTATTTGTTTTAATTGCTTTCTTGCCTGTTGCAAGAAAAGGAAGGCTATCTTTATTTTTCAATTTCTTTAATAAATTTTGTATTTTATATTGGCTAATTTATAAAGAAACAGAAAAGAAAATAGATCAACCTCTTTCTTCTTAGCTCCTTTTTTTGCCACCTTTTGTAAGGCACTTTTTCTTGCCGACTGCCATCGTGGTGCCCAGAGAGCCAAAAGTGGATTGGCTAGTCTTGCCAATAAATTGAACAGCTCTAGCTGTAGAAGGAGATGTCCCTACCACCATTAGCAAGGAAACCTCACTACCAGGAAAAGAGCTGCCATGGCTGACCTGGAGACCTGATGTGAGATAAGACCTTCTGAATGCACCATTGGAATTGGAGCTAAGAACTTTTCCCCATGTTTGTTGGGCAATTGGGGCAGGAGACCATAATTTGCAGCACTGAGAACTATGCAATACTGGATAAGTCTGGTAATGAGGGCAATAATGGAAGAACTGAGAATTTTGTAACACTGGCCTAAAGCCATGAGGCTGAATACTGATGTTCCTGTGTGCACATTTCGGAAGCCACCCTGATTGTTTTCTGCTACTAACCTGGATTACAACTTTTTTATTTCTCTAACATGGCTCTGTGTGGTCTGTGAGCTATCATATTGGATTTTGGACCCAGTAAAGCTGTAAGATTGGTGTTGAGATGCATAAAAAGAGGTATGGGAGTATGGGGTACATGTCTGACCTCATTGGGAATTGGTTTTGTCATTTTGATGGTGTTGTTGGGGCCAGTTCCCCTTTGTGAAGCTGGTAAAAGTAAGACATGTCCATCCCCATGTGACCCTTGCTCTTTTTACAGTTCCTTACTAAAAGGTCAACAGTTTGAATCCACTAGCTCCAAAGGAGAAAAATTCACTGCCTCAAAAAGGCTCTGATAAGACACATAACTGACTATATTAATCAAGTGTGATTAGTTTTATTAAACAAAATGTATATGATTGATTGAATGAAACACAATATGCTTTATAAACTTTCACTCAAATTTTTAAAAAGAGATACAATAGAAAAAAAAAATGTCCAGACTCAAACCCAGTGGAGGGTCACTGTGAGTGGGAATTAACTCAGTTATAATAGACTTCAGACAAGTTAATACATGTTTACTTTCTAGTGAGTGGTTTACTTCTCCTTTCCCTCCTAGCTCACAAAGAAATATTTGAGAAGTGGTGAAGTATGTTTAGCCACTCACGCTTCCCTTTTGCTTCGCCTGCAGAAGCTTTCCAGAGGATTAATTCTGATCCTTTATCTGTCACCAATTGCATTTCTGAACCCATTCTGAAGGAATAAAAAATAAGAAGGCTGGGAGGGTAATACCAGAGGACAGGAAAGCACCAGTTTTTACTGTTGCTGTTGTTCTGACTCATGGCTGACCCTAAGTGGGTTTTCAGAAGCACCGGAGGAGATTGCACATCTTTCACAGAGCAGCTGATGATTTTAAACCACGCACCTTTGTATTGGCAGCTCAACTCTTTACCACTAAGCCACCAGAGCTCCCTTAACTAGAGTTGGGAAATTAATTTATTCATTTGTCAAGAATTTATTAAGTGCCTGGTTTTGGACGCATCGATGAATAGAACAGATCCCAACCTTGGTGAAGCTTATATTCTAAAGGGCTGTAGTTATTAGTAGGTGCTATCATGACAAGTATGACCCACAGCAACCCTACGGACAACAGATCTGAACCCTGTCCTATCCTGTGCCATCCTCACAATCTCTGACATATTCATGCCCACTGCTGCAGCCACTGTGTCAATCCACCTGGTTGAAGGTCTTCCTCCAATTCTCCACCTTAAGAAGATCAAAATTGTAATGTGATGAGTTCATCTGTTCAGAAGGGGGCTTTGTTCTCGAACAGTGTTTTTTTTCCACTCAGTAAAATAATTTAACTTTAATTAACTTGATTAAAATTTTAAAACTTTTTGCTATAACTTGAGTGAAAGCTTACAAAGCACATTTTTTCAATTAAACAGTACACATTATATTTTGTGATGCTGATTACAATCCTCACACTGTAATTGCACTTTTCCCATTTCTTCCCCATGTTTCTTGTTTAAAGTCATCCTTCTTCCTCATCCTTCCCTGTCTTCTGAGCTTTATTCCTGGGTAAAAGCTGCCCTTTTGATCTTGTCTAGTTGATTGTTCTAAGGAATACATTCCTCCTTGGCCTTATCAATCACCATCTAGGTCAATCTGTTGTTTGGCAGGAAGTTGAGTCAGAGGTTGACTTCAGTTGTAGACCTGAAGGGTGGTGACTAAGGACCACTGTCTGGGGTTGGGGATGGAATTTCACCAGCCTCTAAACCTGGTTTCTTTTATGAATTTGAGTTTTGTTCTATGTTTTTCTCCCACTTTACCAGGGACTTTCAGTTGTGATTTCTGTAGCCAGCAGCAATGTTTGTTGTTGTTTATTGCCGTCGAGTCATAGATGACTCATAGCGACCCTATGAACGAACAGCCTGAGCACTGTTCGTACATAGAGTTTCCAGAGGCAAGCCATTTTGGAAGTGGATGCCGCTCCTGCTTCCAGGCTTGATTTAGTCGGGAAGCTCCAGCCAACACTGTCCACCATGGGTGCCCATTACCACGATTGGCACATCACTGTCACAGGCTTCAGCATCACAGCAACCACGAGTTACCTCTGTACAGCAACGCACAGACCAGTGCTATACCACCTAGAAGAATGTTTGACAGGAAGACAATTTGAACCTGGCCGAGGGCCACAGATGACAGTCACCCACCTTCGGCTTGGTAGCACAACTTCCTTCCACTAGGCCAACGTAGCTCTCTCTTGGTCGTCGTCATTGTTGTTTAATGCCGTCGAGTCCTAGACGACTCATAGTGACCCTATGAACGAACAGCCTAAGCAGCAATAGCCTGTCACTATCTACATCATCTGGTTGATTGAAGTTCACATGGACCACTAATTCTTTGTACTAATGGTGTTGTTAAGTGCCCTTGAGTCAGGTTCAGAGGTTGGATCACACAAGGGGAGATTGCTCATCTTTCTCACCTGAGCAGCTGGTGAATTTGAACCACAAGCCTTTGGGATGGCAGTGCAATTCCTTACTCACTAGGCCATTTTCTTCACTCTTTTTCTGCTCTGAATAGAGATAGACCAAGACCCCAGTCACTCGTCACCAAAGTTGGATGTAGAAAATGTCATTGTAAGCTATATTGTCAATCATTTGACCTGTATTTCCTCTTGATTTTGAAAATTATTGAAAAATAGGCAAAAACTATGGTTTAAAATCAGGAGAGGTGGGTATCAGGGTTGTATCCTTTCTCCATATCTATTCAATCTGTATGCTGAGAAAATAATTCGAAAAGCTGAACTCTGTGAAAAAGAATGTGTGATCAGGATAAGAGGAAGACTCATCAACAACCTGTGCTATGCAGATGACACAACCTTTCTTCCTGAAAGTGAGGATGATTTGAAGTGCTGGCTGCAGAAAAACAATGACCACAGCCTTCACTATAGATTATATTTCAACATCCTTGACACAGTTGAGTCCATTGCCAAAGATCCTGTATCAATCCATTTCTTTGAGGGTTTTCCTTTCCTTTGCTTACTCCCCGCCCCCTACTTTGGATGTCCCTTTCCAAGGAAGAGCCCCTCATAACAACAAGTCCAAAATATGTGAGATGAAGCTTCACTATCCTTGTTTCCAAGGAGCACTCTAAGCTGCACTTTCTCCAAGATAAATCAGTTTATTCTTTTTTGCAGTCCATGAGAGACATTCAGTACAACACAACAATACAACTCAAACACATTGATTTTTCTTCTGTCATCCTTTTTCATTGTCCAGCTCTTAAATGCAAAGCAAGTGATTGAAGACTATGGCCTGAATCAGGCACACCTTGGTCTTTACACTGACATCATTGCTCTTTGGAAATTTGGAGAGGTCAACAATTTCCTCTTACTTGGATCTACAACCAACACCTTTGATAGAAGCAGTTAGGAGATATATTACACTGGAAAAGCCTGTAGTTAGGGACCTCTCCAAATTATTAAGGAGCTGGTAACTGGTGGTGTTATTGTTAAGTGCCATCAAGTAGAGTCTGATTCATAACAATCCTATGAACAAGAGATCTGATGTTTGTCCTATCCTGTGCCATCTTCATAATCTCTAACATAACATAATCTCTAACATCTTGAGCCAGTTACTGAAGTCACTGCGTCTCCTGTGCTAAGAACAGGTTTTGAGAAACAAAGGTAAAGCAAGTGAATCCTTAAGAGGTTACTGCAGAAACAATGGAAATGACACAAAACCTGGATGGATTCTGGGTATATTGTAAGGAGAATTAACTGAGTTATCTGAGATATTGGATAAGAAATGTGAAAAAGAAATATCCATCATGACTCCAAGGTTTTCTTCCTGAACAAATGGTGAGGTAAAGTGAGAGATGAGGGTTTGAGGTTGGGAAAGATTAGTTTAATTTTGGGAGTGTTGAGTTTGAGATTTCAATCCTGACTTCCTAATAGAGAAATTGAACCTACCATTAGATGTCTACGCTGTTGAACCAATCATGTATGACATATTACAGTTTATTGCCTCACCCACTATCCTGGCCCCTCCCCTAAACTCCAGGACTCTAGCAGGCTGGAGAGGTCTAGGCATGTTGCATTGGGAAAGTGTGCTGTCAAGGACTTCTCCAAAATATTAAGCGATGATGTGAGTTTAAAAACTAAGGTGTGCTTGATTCAGGACTTGGAAAGAGACATCATGCTTGGAAAGGTAGAGAGTCAGTGAAAAAGAAGATCCTCAACCAGATGGATGACACAGTGACTGCAGCAATGGGCTCAAAGTGGGTCAGAGATAATGGGGATGGCACAGGGTTCAGATCAGATGCTCACAGGGTCGCTATGAATCATACTCAACTTGATGGCACCTGACAACAAACAGATTTCTAAGTCCCTGGGTGATACTTAAAGCACTAGGCTGTTAATCAAAATGTCAGTTGTTTAAGTCCATCCATTAGTATCTTAGAAAAAGGACATAGTAACATGCTCATCAGGGTTTGCAAAAAAATCTAGAGGACAACCAACTGGCCAACTGACTGGAAGAGATCCATATTTATTCCCATTCCAAAAAAAATGTGACCTGACAGAGTGTAGAAATTATCAAACAATATCACTAATATCACATACAAGCAAAATCCTGCTGAAGATTATCCAAAAATGACAGGAACATTGACATAGAAGTACCAGAAATACAAGCTGGGTTTAGAAAAGGTTGTGGCACTGGAGACATTACTGCCAATGTCAGATGGATCTTGACAGAAAGCAAAGAGCACAAGAGGAATGTTTATCTGTGTTTTATTGACTATGTAAAGGCAATGACTGTGTGGATCACAACGAATTGTGGACAACCTTGAGGAGAATAGGAATCTCAGAACACTTGATTGTGTCCATGTGAAACCTACACTTGGACCAGGAAGCAGTCGTCAGAACAGAGCAAGGAAACACTACATGGTTCAGAATCAGAAAAGGAGTGGGTCAGGGATGCATCCTGTCTGCATACCTTTTCAATTTATACTCAACAGATCACTCGGAAGTCTGGGCTTTATGTAGCATCAGGATTAGAGGAAGACTCTTCAACAATCTATGTTATGCAGATGACACAACCCTGCTTGCTGAAACTGAGAAGGACCTGAAGCACTTGCAAAAAGTTTGTAGTCTTCAATATGGATTGGAGCTCAACATCAAGAAGACAAAGATTCTCATCACTGGGCAAATTGGTAGCACCATGATATATGGAGAAGAGATTAAGGTTGCTAACAATTTCAGCTTGCTCGGTTCCACAACCAACACTCTTGGCACCGTCAGTCAGGAAATCAAAAGATGATTTGCACTGGGAAAATCTGCCAGGGGCCTCTTCAGATTACTGAGAAGCAATGAAGTCAGTCTAGAGAGGAAGGTACTTATCAAGGCCATGGCCTCTGCAATTACTTGCTGTGCATTGGAGAGATGGACAATCACTAAGGATTACAGAAGAAGAATCAATGCTTTTGAGTTGTGGTGCTGGAGAAGAGTCATGAACATACCATGGACCACCAAGAAAACAAATAGGTCTGTCTTGGAGAGGGTGAAACCAAGTTTCTCCTTGGAGGCTAGGATTTTGACGCTGTGTCTCACATAATTTTGGCATGTGGCCTGGAGGGATTGGTCCTTGAAGGATATCATTCTCAGAAGGGTGGAGAGACAGCATAGGAGAGGAAGACCCCAGATTAGATGGACTGGCACAGTAACTGGGACAAAGGGTGTAAGTGTGTCAGAATCAGTGAGACTGACTCAGGACAGGGCAGGCTTCAGAGCTGTTGTACACAGGGTCACTTTGAGTCACAGGTGACTCGATGGCACACAACAACCACCTACTAAAAAGAAATTTGTCATTGAGAACCTTGTGGAGCACAGTTCTACTCTGATACTTACAGGCTCTCCATGAGTCAGATCAATAGCAAGAAAGAACACCTTGAGAGGTGGAAGGCTATTGGTCCATCTCCCTGGGGGGCCCGCAGTGATAGGAATAGAGCACAAAGGGCAAAAGATGGGCCTCTGTCGAGATAGTCTTAAAGCCTATTACACAGGAGAAGTTACTGGGTTGTTATGAGTCATACTTCCTAAAATCAGCCTCCATTTGAAGAAATGATCAAATGCCAAAACTAAATGTTGAGGCCAAAAGTTGATAAATGCCATCACTCAAAGGGAGATGAAGAATGTCCACAGTTCTGTGATATGTGAACACTGCCCTAATAGAGCCCCATCTCCCTGGGGTTTAATGGGATTCCTGATGGTGGTTATTCTACACCATCACATGAGAACCGATCTACCCTATAGGTGACCCTCCAGTGGGCTCAGGAGGAAATTGCCCATCTTTCTCCCACCAAGTAGGTGGTGGATTTGAACTGCCGCCCTTGCCATTGGCAGTGCAATTCCTTACCATTAAGCCACTAGTATTTCTATCCTTTACATTATTTCTGTTGTGCACCATCAGTCGAAATCGACCCATAACTGACCATGCAGTGGATTTTCAGAGGCAGCAGCTGGTGGATTTGAACCAAATGCCTTTGGGATTACAGTGCAGCTTCTAACTTCTTGGTAAGAAGCCAGAATTTTTCCTTGGAGGCAAGGATGGCAAACTTTATCTTGCATACTTTGGGCTTGTTGCTAGGAAAGGATATTCCTTGGAAAAGGACATCATGCTTGAAAATGTAGGGGGATGGTGAAATAGAGGAAGACCCTCAACCATGTGGACTGACACATTGACTACAGACAGCAGTGGGCCTGATTGTGTTAGAGACTGAGATGGGCACAGGAGAGGGCAGGGTTCAGATCTGTTGTTCAGAGGGTCACTATGAGTCGTACTCGATTTGATGCACCTAACACCACCAACAAGCCAAAAGAGCTCCCCAGGGAATTCCTGGAGCATTGTTAAAACCAACTTTCACATCGGTGTGCAGTTCCAAAGTGTATCTATCACCTTACTGTCACCGATCTGCCAGGTTGACCTGAATCAGAACTGGGGCACAAGTGCGGTAAGATGGTGGTGACTGCATAGGTGGAAGGTTGTGGCTGAAGAAGTAGAACATTAGGCAGTTGGAGAGTTAGACCAAAGAGGTCTAGCATTGGTAGTTAGATCAATGACCAAGACAAGCAGCACAAAGAAGATGGTGGGAGGGCAACTACCCAGTGGGAAAGTTTGATCCTTGTTAGAACCGGCCCAACCACCCCTAGTAAGCAGTAGCCTCGGGCTCAGTCAGTGGATTCCATCCATCAGTCCGTAGATCCAGGTATGCTGGTCCGCTTCCTCCACTCAGGTTCTGTAGTCTGTGGAAGGATGACTGGAGCCAGGCTAAACAACTGTCTACGTTTATATTTAATAAGTTAAGCTTACTTGTTGCTTCATGTTAAAGTCCAGTAGATTGAGCCATCCTCCATTTCCACCATTTTTAAATTATTAAATGCTCTCAGCTGCAAGCAACAATTGCAAATGCCTCAAACAGAGGTTTACCTTTTATTTATACAAAAAGCCTGGAGGTATACAGGTGCTACATTGTTCAAGCAGCTCTGTAGATTCTTATCAGGCCCTTTTTTGCTCCTTTAAAGTCTTCATATGTCTGGCACAATTCTGGACATCATGGCTATATTTAAGACAGACAGAAGGGAAGAGGTTGTTCTAGGTGCCTCCATCCCTTATGTCAGAAAACCATAAACTTCTCTAGAAATTTCCAGGTGATTTCTAGGTAGGTTTCATAGATATGATGCCATATCACCACCACTATCAAACCGGTGAAAAGAGAACTAGCATTTCTAGCTTCTAAAGTGCATCTTCTAAAGAGTTCTGGTGTCCCAGTGCCAAGGAGTTGCACTGTTGACTCAGTGGCAGGTGGTGTGGGTCTTATAGTTGCTCCTTGGGAGAAAGAAGGGCAGTCTCCCCCCTGTGCAATCAAACTGCCTCCAAAAATCCACTGGGGGCTCAGTTATGAGTTGGTTCCAAGTCTATGGTACATAACAAGAACAACAAGGTATAGTTTGCGGAGATCTTGTGACCTAGCGGTAAGGAGTTATGCTAACAAACATTAAAGACAAGCAGTTCAAATTCCCCAGCTGCTCCATGGGAGAAAGATGGGCAATCTCCTCCTGTGCGATTTATAGCCTCTGAAAACCCACTAGAGGCTCAGCTATGAATCACATCTGACTCAATGGCATTTAAAAACATCTATGTGAGCTCTGGTGGCCTAGAGGCAAGAAGCTGCACTGTAATCCCAGAGGTGCACTGTTTGAATCCACCAGATACTCTGCTGGAGAAGGAGGGACAATCTCCTCCTGTACCAGTCAGATAGGTTTGACAGTACACACACAAAAAAATAAAATTGAAAAAAAAAAAAAAACCAACCCCAGCAACTATATAGATATAAGATCTCTCAGTGTGTGTGTGTGTGTGTGTATTGGTTTTTGTTGTTGTGTGCCACTGAGGTGTAAATGACCCTTAATTGACTCTCCAGGGGGGTTTTAGAGGCAGTAAATGGTGCATTTCACTAGCAAAGCAGCTAGTGAATTTGAACCACATGTCTTCAGGTTGGTGGCACAATTAGTTAATACTTTAAAAAAAATAGCTACCAGAGCAATTATGTCAGTTTGAAAACTAGGGTGGGCCTGATTAAGGTATTAGTTTCCTCAATCATCAGAAAGCTGGACAATGAATAAGGATGACAGATGAAGAATTGATGCCTTTGAGTTGTGGTGCTAGAGAAGAGCACTGAATATCCCTTGGAGGAAGAAGGTTGCAGCTTCTCCAGGCCTGATCCCCGGGCCTGACCATTCATCAAAGGACACATATGTCTTGACAAGGCTTGAAAATATCCTGTCAAGGTGACTCGATAACCAGATCCTGATAGGCCCAGGGCCCTTGCCCCCAAATTCCTGAGCAAATCCCCTCTAAATCTCTGTAACAGCCCCTGTAAAGGGAAACTGTCCTTATCTGCCGGCATGCCATTTTGATCTTCTCTGTGTGTGGTCACTTGGCATCCCTTTCAAGTCTACTTAATAAAGGCCCGTTCACTACTTGAGGCCAGCTTCTCTCTCTCTCTCTCAAATCTTTTTTTAATCTAAAACCATATACTATCAAAAGAAACAAAGGGATATGTCTTGGAAAAGATACCTCCATAGTACTCCTTGGAGGCAAATACAGTAAAGTCTCATATTTTGGACATTTAGCTAGGCAAGGCTATTTCTTGGAAAGAGGCTCATCAAAGAATGAGTGTCAGTGAAGGTGAGGAAGACCCCCAATGAGATGGATTGACACAATGACTGTAGCAATAGGCTCAAGTGTGTCAGACATAACAAGGATGGCACAGGATACGACAGGATTCAGATCTGTTGTTCATAGAGTTGCTGAGTCAGACTCTTCTCAATAGCCTCTAACAAGTAGCCACCAGATCTCACTTGTGTATACACACACCCACATGTGTTTATATATATATATATAATCTATCTAAAACAACTCTGGTCACCTGGTGGGTAAGGAGTTGTAACACTAAGTACAGGCTCGTATGGGTGCTTAGGTAGGAAAAAACATTTCCACAGTTTTTGCTTTTTACCTCCTGTACAGTATGTGGTGGTGTTGTTATGTGCGGTCAAGTAGCTTGCGATTCATAGTGACCCTATGTACAACAGCACTAAACTTTGCTCTCTCTCCTATGCCAATTGCACTGTCTTCGATACACCCATCCCAATTACCCCAGTCACTGAATCAATCCACCTCATAGAAGGCCTTCCTCTCCTGTGCTGTCCCCTCCACCCTCCCAAGCATGTCCTTCTCCAAGGACCAGTTCTTCCTTAAAACATGTCCAAAGTATGTCAGATGAAGCCTCAGAATCCTTGTATCCAAGGAGCAGCCTGGTTTAACCCTCTCCAGGTTGAATCTGTTTGTTTTCTTAGCAGTCCATGGTACCCTCAATACTCTTCTCCAGCACCACAGCTCAAAGGTATCAATTCTCCCTAGTCATTGTTCAACTCTCTGACACATAACAAGTGAATGAAAAGACCATGGCCTGTTTCAGATACATCTTAGTCTTCAGAGAAACACCACTGCTCTTCGGTACTTTAGAGAGGTCACTAACTGAAGACTTTCCCATTGCAATATGTCTTTTAATTTCTTGGCTACTGGTGCCAAGAGTGTTGACTGTGGAACCAAGCAAACTAAGGCTGTGAACAATCTCAATCTCTTCACCATCCGTCCTGATGCTGCCAATTGGCCCAGTGGTGAGAATCTTTGTCTTCTTGACATTGAGCCTAAATCCATATTGAAGGCTGCAGTCCTTGACCCTCTGCAGCAAGCGCTTCAGGTCCTCCTCAGTTTCAGCAAGCAAACTCTCTAAAACATTCTAACAAATATGAGCAATAAATTACTCCATCATTTTCCAAAAGAGACAGTCTTGTATCTAAACTCTAAGTAAAGTTTCTAGACTCTAGGTAAATTTTAGAAAGACCCTGGAAATCCCAGTTTTAGGACCCAAACAGATTTCTTTAAATAGACTGATTGATGTGTGCAGTTTAAGAGAAGGAGGGGCAATTCCTTCCACAGACTGATTGATTTTGAGCCTTCCACTTCTGGGTTATAGCCCACCCATCACTTTCTTGCACCAAACTCCTGGCTCTAATTTTACATTTTGAGAAACCAAGAAACTGATTTTTTTCTTTTTTTTTAAGAACATAAGGCAAACAAGAAAAGGAAAATGAAGACATCATTTGATACAGAACATTTGATTTTAAAACAATCTCTATGGACACGTAAAATATACATAACAATTCTTTTTTTTTATACATAACAATTCTAATGCGTGAAACATGCATAGTTGTTTTTGTGCCGTATGTACTATATGTAACTTATTTTCAGTTAAGTAGGAAAAAATGAATTCTTGTGGTTTGGATGTGTGCTGCTTTCCAAATTAAAAACAGTTTACTCAAAGTATTCCCCAAAACAGCCTTCATTTCTTGAACTGGAGTTTATTTCACTTACTAATGACTTCATCAACACTCTTAACACCAACAGTCAGGAAACCAAAAGACAAACTGAATTTGGAAAATCTGCTGTCATGGACCTCTCCAGAGTGCTGAAGAGCAACGATGTCAGTCTAGATACAAAGGTGCGCCTAATCCAGGCCATGGTTTTCTCAATTACTTGTTATACTTCAGAGAGTTAGACAATGACTAAGGATGACAGAAGAAGAATCAATGCCTTTGAGTTGTGGTGCTAGAGAAGAGTCTTGAACATACCATGGACTGCCAAGAAAACAAATAGGTCTGTTTTGGAGAGGGTAAAACCAAGTCTCTCCTTGGAGGCTAGGATTTTGAAGCTCCGTCTCACTTACTTTGGGCATGAGGCCAAGAGAGATCGGTCCTTAGAGAAGGACATCATGTTTGGAAGGGTGAACAGACAGCCGAGAAGAAGGAGACCCTGGATGAGATGGATTGATACAGTAACTGGGGCAATAGGGGTTGGTGTGTCAGAATTAGTGAGACTGGCTCAGGACAGGGAAGGGTTCAGAGCTACTGTACTATACATCGCAGGCGACTCAATGGCACATAACAATAATAACATACTGTAACAGGTTCGGAAGCAGGAGTGGCACCCACTTCCTACATAATATGCCTCAGGAAACTCTATTAATTTTTATAAATGTTAGTGGTAGAGGGGCGTCAGGCCTTTTGTTCATAGGGTCACTATAAGTCATGCTTGACTCTAAGGCAATCAACAACAACAACAATGGCTTCATATGATTTGTAAAGCAGTTTAGACACATCAAATGAAATAAATCTTCTAACTTAACACATATATAAATAAACCACATTTAATTATGTATACTTCCTAAACTAAAATCTAGAGAGATGCACATGAACAAAAAGACACAGGGTCAAGCAAAATCTACTTGATTAACTAGTAAAATCTCAACAGAAGCAAATGAAAAACTTATTCTCCCCTGAAAAAAGGTGATCTCAGATTGTGTCGGGCGCCCATAGTAACCTACAGATCTGAACCTTGCCCCATCCGGTGCCATTCTCATGATCTCGGGCCTGCTTAAGCCCTTTGTGGTAATCACTGTGTCAAATCCATCTTGTTGAGTAGCTTCCTCTCTTTCATTGACCTTTCTAAGTATGATGTCCCTCTCCAAGGACTGGTTCCTCCTAAAAATATCGCTAAATTAAGTGGGATAGAATGCTACCATTCTTGTTTCTAAGGAGCCCTCTAGTTACATGTCCTCAAGAAAGATTCGGTTGTTTTTTTGGCGATAACCTTCACAAACACCGTAATTCAAAGGCATCATTTCTTCTTCTACCCTTCTTCTTCTTTGTCCAACTTTCCAACTAGACACTTATGAAGCAGTTGATAAAATACCATGACTTAGATCAGGCGCACCTTAGTCTTTAAAATGACACCCATGCTCTTTAGAATTCTGGAGAGGTCCTTGGCAGCATATTTCCTCAATGCCACATGTCTTTTGATTTCCTATTGACTGAAGGTTGATTGTGGATCCAAGTAAAATGAAATCCTTGACTTCAATCTGTTCTCCATCTATCATGATGTTGCCTTTTGGTCCAGTGATGAGGATCCCTCACCACCACCACCTCACCACAGGGTTTATCCCTGTATTTATTTCTTACACTTGTATATATTTAAAGTTATCATCAATACTTGTTTTAGTAAAAGAAATAACTACATTGTGAAGTCTTTTTCTACTGCTAAATTTTAGTGGCACTATAGCACTTATTTTGTTAGGGTTTTTTGTTGTGCATCATTGAATCTAATCTGATTGGCACAGGAGGAGATTACCCCTCGTTCTCCAGCAGAGCATCTGGTGGATTTGAACCATACATCTTCAGCATTGCAGCACAGCTTTTTGCCACTATTCTACCAGAGCTCTATTATTAGCACTTATTGATGAACCCTTCTGTCTAGTTTATACCTCATCATAAAGGGGGTGGGGAATCTACACAACTGGACCAATAAACAAGATCATGATAAATGGATAAAAGACCAAAGTTGTCAAGGATTACATTTTACTTGCATCTGTAGTCAACATTTATGGGAACAGTAGTAAAAAAAGGAAATGACATACTGTATTGAGCAAATCTGCACATGAGATCCTCAATAAAGTGCTAACAAGCTGCAAAAAGAGCATCTGCAAGATGGGGAAGGCAAAGCCCATCCACATGTAACTCTCCAAAGGGAACTGTCTCCATCAGTCACACCCACAGTACCAAACACACAGCTACAAAAGTCAGGAAGGCTTACTCCCCAACGCACCCACACTTCTGCACCTACTTCTAACCACTGGGTCTGAAATTGTCAATGACTTGCAGACATTACTTTATCCACAGCTGTGGTGTTATTAAGAAAATAGATTGGGAGATGGAAAAGTCGAAGGATATCACACAATGAAAAGTCCAGGGTCAGCTCAACACAAACGCAAGAAGCCTCTGGTTTCCGTTGAGCGGCAAGCTTTGTCTCATCACAGTCAGAAGTCAATTTCGATCATCACTCAAGTAAAACTTTTCATTCTGGCTCCATCTTCAGGGCTCCATCAGGCTATGCCTCACTGCAATCTTTCTACAGTCTGGCCATCTTTCCCTTCTATGTTAATTGTACAGCTGTTGATGATGTAGAAGGTGCTGATCAATGGAGTGAAGTCTGTGTCTGTAGCTGAGGCAGCTAGGGACCATGCAATGGAGAGAGAAGTCATTATCAAAATTCCTACCACCACAGACCGCCTCCTGGCTTTTCAAGCCCTTGTTTTTCATATTCAAAGAATCAACTTTCCCCCTATTATTACCTACATTCATGACAGTGTTAGCTAGCTACTTCATGCCTTATGCTTTAATCCCCAATTTTAAAATACCAGTTTCTGATTTGTCCTTTCCAACTAAACAACTAATCTGAGCAAACAAGCTAGTCTTTTTTCTCTGAAGACTCTTACATTACATTTGAAACTCCTGATCATCTGCATCTATAAACAAAGGTGTAGTCCAGAGCAAACCAGACCAGAGATTTTGCTCTTTTTT
>NW_006399797.1:15359322-15407168 GCF_000299155.1 Elephantulus edwardii | reverse complement strand
TACCCCAACCCTGATATCAGTCCCATTTTACAAGTGGCACCATTTGCTCTCTTAATGTTGAGATGTAATCTATACGGAAGGCTATATTCTTTGATCTCCTGCAACAAATGCTTCAATTCCTTTTCATCTTTGACAAAGTTTTGTCATCTGTGTAACACTTATTGTTGATAAATCTTCTTCAGACCTGACGCCAGTCTTCTTTATATAATCCAGCTCCATGAATGATTTGTTCAGCATGTAGATTGAATAGGTATGGAACTAGATAACCCCGTGGAAATCATCTGAACTAAGTTATCATTTTATATATATGAAAAAAACTGAGAACTAAGAGCCAAGAGACTTGCCTATAGCCAAGATCAAAGCTTACCATTAGTGGCAGCATCTGGATTAGAAACCAGGATCCATGTCCTGTCTACATGGCTTCGCTGTGCTACCTTGTCTCCCAGGCTAAGGCTATCCATTTTCTTGGCTGGTTGTCTGTGTGGAGGTATGTGTGTCCATAACATAAATAGAAGCAAGAACCTATGAAACTGATCCATGCTTAGTGGGCTTGTGAAAGGATTTTTCCAAAATATGCTGACATTTGGCAAAAGTATCTGTAGTCTTTATTCTCCAATTCAGAAATGTACTGGGGAACAATTTTATGTGAGAAAGATAAAACTTCTGGGTAAAATATTATCCCTCTTACAACAGTATCTGCATTATTTCTAGGGATGCAGTGCATTTGGTGCTTATAATTTCAATTCTAAAATAAATTATGATAAAAATCCTTGACTCAACAAATCTCGTCATATCAACAAAATTATCTATAGTTTCTGGATCCTCACCTCCCACACTGCTCAGCTCACTCCAGGCTGATTTTGTTTCCATCTTCCTGCTGAAATAACACTGCTTAACTCTCAACAAGAGTCACATTTGCCCACTCTCTCTCCCACTGCATCAATGAGTTTATTGCTGTTGTCTTGGTACTGATTCGTCACTGACCCTCAGTGGGTTTTTTGAAAGGATGCCGCCTCCCGTATTTCTCCCTCAGTTGCTGGTGGATTTGAACCTCTAGGGAGGCTCAGCCTTTGGCTTAGCAGCGCAACTCCCTACAGGCCACACTGACAGAGTTCCCATTCTATCAGTGTCCTTGTTCCCCTCTGTTACTTTGATGCGTCTCAATTTTCTCTGCAGAATTATTTTCCTCTAATCACCATGATCTGCTAAAAAGAACCTCTTCTGAACTGGAATCAAGGATGGTAAAACATCTCACAGCTTGAGCATGTTTTTCGGAGGTGCCAATCTCAGGAGGACACTGTGGTTCATAAATGAGAAGGCTGAAGATCCACCCTCCATGGGATGGACTAACACAGTGGCTACCACAATGGGCCTAAGCACAGAAATGGTTGTGAGAATAGTGCCATGATGGGCAGTGGGTTTTATTGTGTTGTATGTATGTTCAGAGTCAGGACAAACTCAATGGCACCCAGCAACATCTAATCATTAAAGGACCCCTCGTAGCACAGCTACTACTTTTGGGCTACTAGTCAAAATTATCTCACATACTTTGGGAATGGTGTCAGGAGGGACAAGACCTTGGAGGACATCATGCTTGAAGGGTAGATGTTCAGTACAAGAGAGCAAGACACTGGGTGAGATGGGTTGATAATAACTGTGGCAAGGGGGGTCAGGTGTATCAGAGATAGCAAGGTTGGCTTAGAATAGGGAAAGGTTCAGAGCCCTTGCTCATAGGGTTGCTAGGAGTGGTGGTCAACACATTACAAGAAGCCAAAAGGTTATTTTGAAAAGGTTAAAAAAAAAAAGGTTCAAACTCCCAAGTTACCCTGTTCTACTGGGTAGCTATGAGTCAGAATCAACTTCACAGCAAGGAGTTTGATTTTGGCTTATCTAACCATTATATGCCAGTGTTTCTTAAACTTAAGAGCTAGAATCCATCCTAAGTTTGGAAGGAGAAATACTACATGACATATAGCTAATAAATCTGGTCTCCAGTCTGTCCAACAAACTTTCACCTTCAGCCCTTGTAAGGCTCTTGCACTCACCTGACCACTGATGGGGTGGGTGTGGAGCCCTTGACTGATGCTGCTGAAGTTTTTGATTGTGATCTACGTGAACATTGATAAAACTATGGTTTCCATTCAATTATTCATACACATTTTGTTTTAGAACATGAATTACAGTATCTACAATGCAACCACAATGAAGGATTTTTCTTTCACTGCCCCACAAATTGCTTATCTGTCAGATACTCCTCTGAATCTGAACATTCAGATTAAGACAGACTAGGAAGACGGATTGGCCATCCACTTCTGAAATAGCAGGCCTCTGAAAACCCTATGTACAAAGACTCATCCTGGAGAGGTCTAAACCAAGCAACTCCTTGGAGGCAAGGATTCTGGGGCTTCTTCTGACATACTTTGGGCATGTTGTAAGGAGAGACAGGTCCTTGGAGAGGGACATCATGCTTGGGAGGGTGGAGGGACGGCGCAAGAGGGGAAGACCCTCTATGAGATGGACTGATTTAGTGACTGGGGTAATCGGGATGGGTGTGTCAGAGGCAATGAGATTGGCACAGGATAGAGCAGGGTTTAGGGCTGTTGTACATAGGGTCGCTATGAGTCACAAACGACTCAACGGCACATAACAACAATGCAATCACACTATGCCCAGTAATTTTTATTTCCTTTAATTCTCCTATTCTACACCTTCTTTCCTTCTGGGCTTGACCCTGTGGCAAGTGCTGTTCTTTTGTTCTTATATGGCTGGTTATTTTAAACAGAACCTCCCTGACTGCTGTTGCTTAAAAAGGACATTAATGATTTTATTTATTTATTTTTTTTAATTTTCCTATTTTTGTGTGAGTGTACCATAAAATCAGATCTGACTGGTACAGGAGGAGATTGTCCCTCCTTCCCCGGCAGAGCATCTGGTGGATTTGAACTGTGTGCCTCTGGGATTGTAGTTGCAGCTCCTTGCCACTAGGGCCACCAGAGCTCCCCTAAAAAGGACATTAATGATTTTAAATTGAGGTTAAGATGAAGTTTATTTCATTTTACAGAGAGATTTCTCCTCTGTTATTTTTAAAAGGGAAAGGAGATTTTTGTTTCATTAGCTTCTGCCTTATTTGGTAGCTGACTGACCAGTGTTACCACTGCACACACAGATATAATTCCTTATTCCACTGATCCTAACACGAAACACAAAGTAAAAACACCAGGCTCTCTTTACTTGTAACAGGTATAAACTGAAGTGCAATCGTTTAACATAGAGAAGAACAGAAGTCTAGTAACATTGGAAACAAAAGGACAGCATGTTTTCTAAAGCATATGTGTTTCAGTTTTGTCTTTCACTTGTCTTGATAAAATGGTGTATTTTTCCCTCTTTCAGGAATTATCTTCTCAGTAGGATGTCCATCTTCAGGGCAAAAACTCCACTCATCAGACTAGTTCCAGCAGTGCATACTTTGCTCATTGTACACAAGTATCCTCACTTTGTCTTGCTTTAACTTTATGATTCCATATCAACTGACGTCAGTAATTCCTTATCATCTCCCAAATGGCCCTGAGTTGTATTACAATTAAGAACGTATACATGGCACAAATCCACTCAGCTTTTCTCAGTGCATAATTTATGCTCACCATGCTGAAATACTTTTCTCCAGTTTTTGCAAAACAATTATACATTAAACATACACATAAAATGTTTCTTAGACAAACATATTACCAAAGGCTCATCTGGTGAAGACAAGTTTCTTTGTACTTGTTTTCCAGTACAATAAATGTACCTTTGTAAACAGGGAAGAATCAAAGACTGTTTATAACAAGACCAAAAAAGCCACATACAACTGATCAACTGATAAGTTCAAAGTCTGTCAAAATAATTTCCAGTGAGGCTTTTTTTGCATCTATATTCTGCACTTTGTTGTTTAGTTTTTTCTTTTTCTTGTGATTTGGATGAAATCAGTGAGTCTTCATTTAAAATGAGCCAGGAAAAAAAACACAAAAACAAAACCAAAACCAAAACAACCCCAGTCTAAGGAATGTATCTAATATATATAACTCTGCCCTTTCCACCCTTCACTTAAAGGTTATCTTTCTCAATTTCTTATGACACTGCTGATTATTTTTAAATTTTTAAGTATTCTGACATTACTTTTCATTTAAAAGAATTTGGAAAAACAGGGATATATCTTAAAATTAAATACATGGCACAGTGTTTCTTTACGAGTACTGGCTTCCTGCCATATCCCAATTCTTTAAAATCCTTCGAAAATTCAAAGAACTATTAAATACTGTTTCTCTCTTAAATCTCTCCTCCAAGTTTCACTAAGTTTCTGTTTGGTGTTTGGATAACATTTCCCCCATTTCCACAAAGGCTTTTTTCCTTCATCCACCTTAGTACCATTTACTTCAAATTTTCAACAAAGCTCCTTGTAAGCTGCAAAGATGGTAGGGAGTGGTGGCAGGGGAGAGTATTAAATCACCATATAAACAAAAGAATAATAATTTCATTCATTTAATAAGGATCAAAGAATAATTTTGTTAATTTAATAAGGAGTATTTGTTGTAATTTGCTCTTTTGTTGAATGGGTTTCTGTTTTGTTGTCTACGTTTTCACTAGAAATTTTAGAATAAAAGTAATGACTATGAAATGCTCTGAGAGGCTGGGAAGCTGTTACTAAGAGGAAACCTCTTCAATTCCATCCACTGCCTTCTTTTTGCATTAGTGATCTTAGTGGATAAGGAGTTGCGCTGCCAAGTCAAAGGTAGACAGTTCAAAGCCACAGTTGCTCTTCATGAGCAAGACAGAAAGTGTACTCCTATGCCATTTACAGCCTCTGAAAAATCCACTGGAAGGCCAGCTATGAGTCAGTTCAGCAATGAGTTGGTTTTTTAATCCCATCAGGCTGTTTTGTTTACTAACTCCACATAGAGATTCCAGTTTAGTGAAAGCTTAAGAGAATACCTACTGTAGGCCAGAGAACCTGATTTGGCTTTTTTCCTCTGGTTTTTGAAAACAGGTCAATTTCCTTGCAATCATGGGACTTTCATAAAGGAGCCAGGCAACACTTTAAAGAAAATACATGAGCTGTGACTATATAAGGCCCCATGCTGGCAGCAAACCCCAGAAAGGGAGGCAAGAGGGAGCCAGTCAGACACACTGATTTGTGCATATGTACTGAGGCTTCAGTCCTTCATGTGCATAGGGCCCCAGTGATTACAGGACCCTGGAAGATCTTCCTTTCAGCTTCCAGGAATGACAAGACATGCGTGGGGACAAAGGAAGTCTTGTGCAGGGACTTCTCTCTCCCAGGCCTCATGGATGCTCCTCTCCACATTCTATCCTTTCAGGTTACAGTAATAACTAGATAATTGCAGGTAGAGGTAGTCTCTGCAAGTTCGGTGAGTCAGTCTAGCGAATTATGGAACGCACCAGAGGCAGTGAGAACCAGTGGAGGCTGGTGCCCATCTAATTGGCAGGGGATGTGAGGATAAGGTCCCAAATAGTGGAGCCCTGACTCTGGGGGATTAGGGCCAGAAAGTGCCACGTGGATGGGTAGTGTCAGGATAACAGAGTAGAAAATAAGGGGATGGGGCATCACTTCATTTTGGTAATGAGCCTTATTTCTGCTATTATAAAAACCGTAGTTCGGTTTTGGTTATGTAGTATTTCTTTTAGGGAGCTCTGGTGGTCTAGCTGGTAGGGAGTTGTGCTACTAAGCCAAAGGTGGCTCCTCGCTGGAGGTTCAAATCCACCAGCTGCTCTGCACAATAAAGATAGGCAATCTCCTCCCGGGTGACTGAGAGCCTTGACAGCCTCCGAAAACCTGCTGGACGTTTCAACTAGACAGCCAGGAGTGGGCTGAGTCTCTTCAACACTTTGTTTCCTACTGAAATGATATGAAACCAATTAAAATAGATGTGCTAGATTTAAATATTGACTTGAAAACTTTGGCAAAAATGAGAAATCATCTTCCAGCATAGAGAGAGGACTTTATGCATGTCCTATGTGCCCTTCCTTAAGAGAATCAGAACATTTTTGACACATCACAATTGCATTACAGTAATATTAATTCCATTTTCAACAGTATAGAATTTTAAATTTCATGTATGTCATTTGATAGACAAATCATCCTATAAGCTTCATGTAATCATCTTTGAAAAGAAGAATGATCATTTTTGTTCCAGAGGATTAATAGTTTTATAAAGTTCCTCTAAAACTAGGTCACATTTAAGAAAATTACCTTTGTGTTACTTCTTACAAACCGTGATTCAATGAATCTTGTACTATTATTTTTTTCCTTTTTGCACCCTTGAAAATAATTTGCACATCTGACAGCATTTCTCATCTTCTTGAGGCAACTTTGTTTTCTTTGCAAACACCCAGTTAAGGACGCAAACACCCAGTTAAGGACGCAAACACCCAGTTAAGGATGCAAACACCCAGTTAAGGACGCTGTACCAATTTGCTCTTATTTCCTTCTTGTTCACTGAGTTTAAAGTGAGTATAGGTGAGGATGCCAAATAATGTACATAAGATGCCAAGACCCTGGTTGATTGACAGCGGATCCTTAAATAAAACATATCCTCCAAATAAGGTAATGCAGAATTTGAAGTGTCCAAACATGTTATAGCTGAGGTTTCAGATAAGGACAAAAACAATCACAAGCTAGATGCTATATTCCACCCCCAACACTACCAGCACCCCTACAGTGTCCCCTTCTCCTCTATCTCTCACTTTCAACACACACACACAGACACACACACAGAGTCAAGCCTTTCTCTGGCTAGAAGGACTGGCATGAAACATACTCTGAACAGCAGCCATTTATTAAAAAAAAAAAGCAAGAATTTCAATCAAGCGTTGGGGCAAGCCTAGGTTGTTCAGGGAGGTTTTAGCAATAAACTGGTTGACAGAAGACTGCCATTACTCTCCCTGTCAGTCCTCTCAAAGACAGGTTAAATGGGTTACAATAAAAGGTTGGGAAACAAATTGTAGACAAAGAGTAGGAAAGAGAACTTTTGCACAGCAAGTTATGACTTTGTCTTAGTGGCATTTCTAGTAATACTTTCATGGCAAATGAGGTGAGATGTGTTGGGATAGCAAAAGGTGCCACAGATTGATTATATTCCCTAAAAATACACGTATCTAATGCTATAAGAGAGCTCTGGTGGTCTAGTGTTAAGAAGCTGCGCTACAATCCCAAGGCACATGGGCTCGAATCTACCAGCTGCTCCAGAGGAGAAGGATGGGCAGTCTCCTCCCATCTGATTTACTGTCTCTGAAAAACCACTGGAGGGTCAGCTATGGTTCTGTTCTGACTTAATGATACACAACAACAAAAACCACAGATATAATGTGGAGCTATGTACTGATCCCCTAAGATCTGATAAAGCAAACAGTGGTAGAATTAAGGGTGGAATGTAACATTCTCTAAGACCATCCAGCCCTAACTAGATGTAAAGTGTTGACCTAGGGTGGCTTATAAGACCTTATATCTCATGAGAGATAAAATCAGGGGAAAGCTAGCAAAGAGGGCTTGGGTATCATTAGGAACATCAAAAAATAATTGCCAGGATTGGAGTGTATCTTTTGGATTTGAGTCCCCTCCGTGATCAAACTCCTTGACATGGAACAACACGGAGGTGTCCAGGGAATGCTGGGTCTACAGAGGCTGAAGGAAACAAGGACTTTACATCCTCCACATCCCCAGAGAGGGGCCTTCCGCTAGAGGAGGTCTTCTGAACCTGGTCTTCCAGCCTTCTAAAGAGTCAGAGAATAACTTTCTGTTTGGTAAAGCCATCCACCTGTAGTAAGCCTGTTACAGCATTAGATAACTACAAGAGGGAGCAAACTCAATACAAACACATCTAGTATGCTTGATTCATATCCATCCACTCAAGAACAACACTAGAAATAGCTATCACTCATGTGCTCAGGGTACTACACTAATCTATCACAGAAGGATAATATAGTACCTACCTCGCGGAGTTACTGTGAAGATTAAATGAGTTAATACACGCCAAGCAGCCAGCATATACTAAATACCATCTTTTAGCTATAATAATAGTTATATATACACATATATACACATAGATATATAGACATAAAACAACATTATTTACATGTAATAAATAACTACTTGATGCTTCACACATGACCCTTAGTGGTATGGTGGTTAAGTGCTTGGCTGCTAACTAAAAGGCTGGTAGTTTGAACCACCTGCTGATCCATGGGAGAAAGTAGGAAGTCAGATTCCATAAAAACCATGTTGCTGCTATTAAGGGCTGTTGAGTCAAGCACAACTCATAGCGACCCTATGAACAACCAATCTGAACTCTGTCCTGTCTTGTGCCATCCTGACCATCCTCGACATATCTGAGTCTACTGTGACTGAAACGGTATCAAACTATCTCATTTGTGATGTCTTTGAGGGTCTTCTTCTCCTTCGCTGACCCTCTACCTTTCCAAGGGTAATATCCTTTTCAACATGTCCAAAATGTGTGAGATGAAGCTTCACCATCTTTGCCTCCACTGAGCACGCCAGATGCACTTTCTCCAAGACTTAGCTGTTTGCTCTTTTGGCAGTCCATGGCATATTCAACACCCTTCTGTTGCGCCACAACTCAAATGCATCAATTCTTCTTGTCATCCTTAATCAGTGCCCAGCTCTCAAATGTACAGCAGGTGACTGGAAAGACTGTGCACCTCAGAATCAGGTGCACCTTAGTCTTTAAACTGCTCTGCAGGTCATTGGAGATCCGTGATAGCAGACTTTCCTAACACATTACATCTCCTGATCTCTTGACTGGTGGTTCCAACCAAGCGTGGTGCTGACTGTAGATCCAAGCAAGATGAAATTATTGACAATTTCAATCTTTTATCCTTCTATCATAATGTTGCCTGTTGGTTCATTGGTGAGGATTTTGTTTCCATGATGTTGACATGCAATCCATGGGCTGCAGTCCTTGCTCTTCTGCAGCAAATGCTTCAGGCCCTCCTCACTTTGAGCAAGCAAGGTTGTGTTATCTGTATGACACAAGCTGGTGATGAGCCTTCCTCCAAACCCGATGCCACACTCTTGTTCATAAAGCCCAGCTTCTCATATGATTTGCTCAGAATATAGAATGAATGGGTATGGAGAGCGGATACAGCCCTAATGCACACTTTTCCCAATTCGAAACCATGCAGTGTTCCCTTGATGTTTGGATAACTGCTTCTTGGTCTAGGTATAGATTCCATATAAGCATACTTATGAATAATGGAATTCCCATTCATCTCAAGGTTAACCACAGTTTGTTATGAACCACACAGTCAAATACCTTTGCAGAGTCAATAAAACACAAATAAATATCCTTTTGATTTCCTCTGCTTTCAGCCAGGATCCATCTGACATCAGCAATGATATCCCTGGTGCCATGGCCTCTTCTAATCCCAGTCTGAATTTCTGGCAATTCTTTGTCAACATATGATTCTAACAGTTTCTGGACTATCTTCAACAAATATCACGGCTTTGGAAATCCTGTACAGTGGTTCTACTCTGTCATTAGAGTTTGTATGATTCATGGTTAACTTGACGGCAATGGGTTGGGTTTGGCTATTTTAAGGTCCTGGACATATATTCTTTCCTTATGAGGAGCCAAACATGGTAGATATTCTTTTCCCCACTTTTTAAGTGACCTGAGAGCTCTCACGACTTGCATGGACCCGTAAGTAATGTCAGACTTGGGAATTCACCCCTGGATCGATCTGACCGCAAAGCCCAGTTCTTTCCTGTTTTGAGCTTGTCTAGTAGCCCAGGAGCTCCTGCTGGTGACACCACACCTCACCAAGAAAACCTGCTTGCTGCACAGACTTCATGATTTCCTGACACAGGATTTCCCAAGGACTTGAATTAGAACCAAAATAAAATATGCTTCATTTCAGTTATGATCTCAATTCAGTTTTGACTTAGCCTCACATACACCAACCACTTTGGATCCTACCACTTTAGCTTTAAATGTGTTTATTCCTCAGCCTCTCTCTTAAGTAGTTAAAATGGGCTAAAGATATTTATACTCCATAGCAGGTAAATGTGAAGAGAAAGCTTCAGTGGACTCTCTTATAAACTGAAAAAACGAGTGGTCTAAGTTGTTATTTCCAGTTCCTCTCCTCCGACTCTCCATTCCATTCCAGTCAGGGTTTCACCCTGGCACCCAACTGCTCTTGTCAAAATCATCAGTTATTTCTTTCTCCCCAGATCCCACCACTGACCATCGGTCTTGCTCTAGGAGACCTGTCAGTGGCATCTGACCTTCTCTTTTGGAATACTCTGCTCACTTGGCTTTTGCGCCACTCTTCATCCTTCCACCTAATTGCTCCTCCTGGTCTTTCACCTAGTTCCCTTCTCAACTCTGATCAATGGAGTGACTCAGGACTCTACCTCTGGATACCAATCTCACTACATTAAGGAACGACACACTCCTTATGGAATATTTCGAGCCCCTCAACTCTGAGAGTTGGATTTTTTAAAAAAATCCTTTTGTCTGCTCACACCCCCACCTTAATATCAAACAGGTCACTCACACAGAATAGCTTCAAAACTGAGCCTCTACTCTTCCCCTTCCCCTCCAAACCACCATCAAGCTGTCCCTTCACAGCTGAAAGCAACTCTGCTCCACCAGGTGCTCAGCCAAAACCCTTGCGAGACATCATGTCTCCTCCCTTGTTCTTCATATGCTTTATCAATAAATCCTGTGTCTCTAATTCCTAAAAAGAGAAACTATCAAATTGTCTATCTACTGACATCCATCAGTCACTTCTTGCTTTCGTTCACCTAGGTCTACTTCTCCCACCCTGGTGACTGTCAGACTGCAGCAACCTTCCAGGGTCCACCTCTTTCCCTTGCATCCTTCAGTCCAACAGCTCTAAACAAGGGTGATTTCACCACTGGAGAAATGTCACAAGACATCTGTGGTTATTAGAGAGGGGGAATGAGGGTGGCATTGGTATCTACTATACAGAAGGCAGAGACGCTCCTAAAACGTCTTACAGTTCACAGGACGGGCCTCCACAGCAGACTTATCCAGCCAGAAGGTCCTAGAAGGGAGCTCTGGTGGCCTAGTGATAAGGAGCTGTGCTGCCAACAAAAGGCACACAGTTCCAACCTACCAGCTACTCTGCAGGAGGAAGGTGGGCAATCTCCGCCTGTGTGATGGACCAATTCTGAAAATCTGCTAGGCGGTCAGTGATGAGTCGGTTCTGACTCGATGGTACCAAAGCAAGTGTCAATAGTGCTGCCGGCTGAAAAGCTCGGCTTTAGTCTATTTTCCACATAGTAGCCAAGGTAATCTTATTAGAAATCATGCCACTTCTCTGTTCCCAAGGCCAATGGCTTCTCATTTCACTCAGAGTAACAGGCTTCATACTCAAACTGGCTCCTGGTTCCCTCTTGGAGACACCCCTGCCCCCTGGCTCACAGTACGGGCTTCTTTGTGGCCATCTGGCAGGAGCAGTGCTGCCTACCCAAGGGCATTAAGGCTTGAATTCACCAACTGCTCTGTGAGACAAAGATCGGCAATCTCCTCACATGCAATTTACAAGCCTCTAAAAGCCTGCTGCAGAGTCAGCTTTGAGTTGGTTCCGATTCAACGACACACAACCACAACAACCACCTCTCACCTGCTGCTTCCTCTGCCTGCCGTGTAGCAACCCCACTTCCTTGTGATCTTTAAACTCATCTTCTGAGTGATAGCTTCTTGGCTACCCAGCCTGAAGTTTGAACCCTGTCCCCTAAGAAGTTCATAACTCCTTGCTTTACTTTTTCTCATCATTAATAGGTAACATAATATACCCCTTCCTCATTTGTAGTTTATCTTCCTTACCAGAAGGTAAGCCTGTAAGTGTAAAGGTTTTATGTACTTTGTCCTTAGAGAAGGACATCATGTTTGGAAGAGTGGAGGAACAGCACAAGAGAGGAAGACCCTGGATGAAATGGATTGACTAATAAGAGACTGGAGTTATAAGGCAAAGTGTGTCAGACACAATGGAATTAGCTCATGGTAGAGCAGGGTTCAGAGCTGTCATACACAGGGTCACTAAGTCGGAGTGGACTCAATGGCACATAACAACAACATACCCACAGGGAAAACAAACAGTCTGAATCCACCTGATGCTTTGTGGAAGAAAGATGGGCAATTCCTCCTGTGTGATTCACAGCCTCTGAAAGCCTGTTGGAGGGTCAGCTATAAATCAGTTCCAACTCAACAGTTATGAGCGGAGATTGTATCTGCATTACCTGACCTATTGCAGATGGTTGTTGTTGTTGTGTACATAGAGTCGGAACCGACCCATGGATGACTCTCCAGTGGGTTTTCAGAGGCAGTTAATTGCACAGGAGGAGACAGCCCATCTTTCTCCCACAGAGCAGCTGGTGGTCTTAAACTACATGCCTTCAGAATTGTGGCACAGCTTCTTGCTACCAGAGCCATCACAGCTCCCTGTGTAACAGATGCTGTTGTTGTTGTTATGTGCTGTCAAGCTGCCTGCGACATATAGCAGATACTCAGTAAAATATCCTATAATAATGAATGATTCATACAATATTTTATAAATACCTACTGAATGAATGAATGTTTTCTTAATCAAGGCATGTCTTGGTGCTGCAAAAGTTCTGGAATCAGACCACTTGGGCTCAAATCTGGATGCTATACTTTTCAACTGAGCTACCTTAAATGCCCTATTTAATCTCTTTGTGTCTCAATTTGCTGTTGCTATTCTGTGGGGTTGAGTTGGTACTGACTTACAACAGACCTTCCAGCAAGTTTTCAGGGGAGTAAATGTCATGGGAGGAAGATTGCTCATTTCTACGTTGGAGCAGCTGGTGGACTCAGACCATGTGCCTTTGGATCAGAGGTGTAGCTTCTTACAGCTAGGTCACCAGAGCTCGCATGTCTCTACTCTTGTGTAAATAAAGTGGTAGAATTCATTTCACAGAGTCACTGTGAGAAATCAACAGCCTAATCTAATCAAAGTGCTTCAAATAGTGTTTAGCATAAAATAAACAATTAGTAAGTGTTGGGTTTTTTTAATATTTAATATCTTTTTAAAAAATTTATAATTATTACCATTGTTAATGCTCCTTCTTGATACTTAGCAACTAATACTGCATATTTGCTAGCATGTCAGTGTTTACTCACTCAAACTCTGACACAACGTCACTAAAACATCTTTCCAGTCTGTGGAAATGCACACCTTGTACCTGCGAAGGGGTGGAGGCAGAATGAACTACCAAGAGAACACAATGTCAGGCAGAAGGGTGGGGAATGGGCAGCTGAACTGGACCTACACCTTCAACTGTGACTTATATTCTTAATGTAAATTCAGAAAAACAGGCACACTCATCTCCAAATTTAGTACAAAATACACAAAGTTGGATGCCAAGAGTTAGAAAATATGTTTTGTAATCACAATTAAAGATATTCCTACTTTATTACTCTAGACGGATGAAAACTGATTAAAACCCAAGTCCCTTTTCCACCATTCACTCAACAAATATTTATTTGACCTACTATTTGTAAGAAATAGCACTGTATTTGTTTTATAAAAAAAAAGAGTTTTATAAATACTGTTACTTAAAATCTAAAAAGCCATTCATGGTAAAGAAAGCTATGTCTTTTCTCCCATTCATACTTCTGTAAATTTTTACGGACTTTAATGTGAAATGGTGTAATAAAAGACTAAAAAATAACCCACTCTACTCACTCAGGCCATACACAGGGTGGCTAGTATGAGACTAGAATAAGACAGTGACTGTGAATATTTTGGAAAATACAAAAGATTATGCATTTTTTATTATGAAAAGGATACGTGACTGGTGAAGTGTTCCCAATGATCCAGTAAATTGATAAGTTCACCATGAAAGCTATCACTCCAGACAGCAGTACCATAACCTACAAATAAATGGAAAGACTCATTAGTGCTAACTGGGCACAGTCACTGTAATTGTCAAGCAAAACCAAATTTCATTATATTTATTTTATTATTATTGTTGTGTGTATACTGTCAAATCAGATCCAACTGGTACAGGAGGAGATTGCCATTCCTTCTCTACCAGAGCATCTGATGGATTGGAACTGAGCGCCTTTGGGATTTCAGTGCAGCTTCTTGCCACTAGGCCACCAGAGCTCCTTTCATTAAGCTGTTTTTTTTTTCTTTCTATAATTATATTTTATTAATTTTCATAAACATTTACAGAGATTTTGGGCTTCCACTCATTCATTGTTGCACTATTCTCTCTACCCTCCTCCCAGTTTGTTCTTGTCCAAATGCCACAGTGCTTGTCAAAGCCAGTTCTGATTAATCTTCTTTGTCAGTGTATCCTTTGCCATTCCCTATCACTCCTCCCTGAGAGATACTTCATCCTGAGTCATAAGGAAAAGGGGACGGCGTATTCTCTTAGCTACTTCCTGCTGAAAAGGGACGCTGTGGGTTTCAGGGTGAAGATCTTCTCTCACTACTCTATAGGGCCCCTTTGGCAGTAGGAAACACGTAGACTATTATGGAGATTGATTTTGGAATTCAGATGCACTCTTATTGATTGTGCTTGGCTGTACATGTACATATCCTTCAAGATGTATCATGGGGGTGTTGCAACCTAGAAGACACAAATTTGACTAACAAGTTATAAGTACATGAGTCCAAAAATTATGGAAAAGTAAAAGAAAAGATTCTTTCATTGTTTTACAAACACTCCCCCAGGTCCCCTCCACCATGCAGCCCTCGATCTAGTCTCCTGTGATGACAGAAATACCCAGTTACATCTCTCTTTTAGACGGTTCTCTCCCTCCTCTGTTTCAGTGCAGTATACATTATTGAACCCTTCTTACTCAGTCTCTCCCCAACCCCAAGGACAGTCCCATTCTACAACAGTGGCATCATGTAATATTTGTCCTTTTGTGACTGGGATATTTCACTCAGCATAATATTCTCCAGAGTCAACCATTTTGAATAATATTGCATGAGTTCCTTGTTTTTTAATGCAGCATAGTATTCCATTGTGCGAATATACCACAGCTTCTCTAGCCATTCGTTTGTTGATGGGCACTTAGGTTGTTTCCAACTCCTTGCTATTGTGAACAAAGCTGCAATAAACATGGGTGTGCATATATCTGCTTGGATGTCAGCTATGGTCTCTTCAGGGTATATTCCCAGTAGTGGAATTGCTGGGTCAAATGGTATCTCTATTTGCAACTTTTTGAGAAAGCGCCATACTGCTTTCCACAGGGGTTGCACCATTTTCATTAAGCTGTTTTAAAAAACTCAAACATTACCCATTAAATACAAGGAAAAAAAGTTGCACACCCACTTTTATTGTGTTATTCACAACAGCAAAGAGATGGAAACAACTCATGTGCCCATCAACAAATGAATGGACAGAAAAACTATGGTACATTCACACACTGGAATATTATGCAGCATTGAGAAACAATGAACTCATAAAACACTACACACCATGGGGGAGTTATGCTGAGTGAATTATCTCAGTTACAAAAGGACACTGAATAACACTGCTATTATAAAATAGGACAGACATGGGGGAGTTTGGGAAAGAATGGGAAAAGAGTGGATAGATAATGAACACTCCATTAGAAGAAGGCAAGAAGTGTCCTAAAGGAATATATGATTAGGTGTTATGTATATGACAACAATCTGGAAGAAGGGGGGCACTGTGGGATGGGTTCGAGAAGGGGGAGGGAAGAGAGGGAAGAAAATGTTCAACAATGAAAAAATAATAAATATAATTTTTTTAAAAAAAAAAAAAAAAAAAAATAATGCCTTTGGGAGACAGCCAGAATCAAAAGATTGAAAGAACAGAATGAAAAGCATTTAGAAATGTAATTCTGTCTGTATGGATTAATGCAAAATTCTGTATTAACATACTGCTTGTGAATGTGAATTTAATTTCATTTTTCTTATGCAATTGGGGAGTAAATTATAATAATTTATAAATTATTACAACGATCTATATAAACTATATAGCTTTTATAATATGTTCATTACATAGTGTTACTATTATTACTAGTCTATAAAAGCAATGCATATATATTATAGAAAAATCAGAACATAAAAGCAAGCAAAAAGACAATTCTCATAATCCCAATCACTCACCAGTGTTAACTGACACCTTGATATGTATTCTTCAGATCTTTCTCTAATGTACAATAAGTACACTGTAACTGTTATTGAAATGAAATCAGTAAACATTCATTGCTATCTAAAAAAGCAGGCCAGGCTAGGCATATAGTATGTTCAAGGTACCTGCCCTCATAGAGCTTAGAAAAGTCCAGAAGACACAATAAAAACCATTATAACCACAGGCTGTACTTACTGCTATGCACTTACCATGTATTGTGGAAATCCAACAATTGTTCTTTGATACTCTACTTACATTAACCCTTTCAATTCTCAAAATTATCAATGACAACATTAAATACTATCTTTTTCTCATAGATGGGAAAAGACAGCACAAAGAGGGAAAGTAATTTGCCTATAATCACATAGCCAGGAAGTGGCAGGACTGAGATCTAAGCCCAGGCAGTCTGTTTCTGGAACTCTTAGCCCATCCAGCCTCTAGGCAACCTCTCAAACTCTCCAAAATAGAGAACCACTAAGACTTCAGCTCAGCTAATAAAAGAAATGGAGCCCTGAGTGCTACATCATCATAGTCAAACACATGAAACTGACCTTACAGAAATCTCAAGGTAGGAGATCGCTGTTTGGGCTGGGAGAGAAAAGTCTTTGGATCTGATGATGCTGTATAGATTCTTAAAGAGGGTAGACCATGTGCCACAGTGTGGAGGCATCCCAGGGAGGCATTCCAGGGATGTTCATGGGACAGTGAATAACCAACCTGGCTGATGACAGGGGGAAAGTGGGCTGCATCACTGTATATACAAACAAGGGTCTGTTTGAATCCATGCCACAATTTAGATGTTATAAAGCTATTTCCTTTATTGGGAAGATAATTTAGATGCAAATTTTGGTTACCTCTGAATAGTACAGGAGTTTAAATTCCAAAAGTATAAACTAACACTAACACCTGAAGGATGTACTCTATATTATAAACAGTCTACTATAAGAGGCCAAAGGACAACACTTGCCCCAAACCAATGGTGAAAAGACAAAGAGGGGCAGAAACTGGGGAACCACAAAGGTAATGGGAGAATGTTCACATAGTGTGGGAACTGCAACCGATGTCACGGAACAATTTGTTTATGAATTATTAATTGGAAAACTAACTGGCTTTATAAATGCCCACCTACACAGCACAATACAGTAGTAAAAGTAAGTAAATAATTACTTAGGGTGAAAAAAAAAGAAATTTAAGCTCCAAAGAGTACATATCTGATTTGAAGATTATTTCTGTCCCAACTGACCTTTATTAATTCTTAAGCCAGCAGTCATAAGGATGTCAAAGGCCCATGATCATGACCCAAAGATCCATGTCCTATGAACACAAGTAGAGGAAGACTTCCTTTGTCTTATATCACTGAGAAGTCTATTATATATGCCATTTCAACGAAGAAAAACTTGCTCCTTAAAGATTTTAAAATTTTTTAGACTTACATCTAAAACTTAATCATTGTCATTCTTAATTCTACTGAGTTCATAGAATCTGACATAATTGTATCTTGATGACCTGATGTGCCATTAAAAACACAGCTGCTTACTCCCAATTGCTCTGAGCTAGCAATATCTCCAGGGACACTAGGAAGGAATGCAGCCTACTCTCTCAGTAAGTGGATCCAGACTGCTGTGCTCTTAGCTTTGATTTATTAAAAATTATCATTTCTGCTACTTTCATTTATTTCCTATATGTCAGGGGTCACAGTTTCATGAATGGAAGAAGGAGCTGAGAGTCCGTTTCCTCCACAGCAAATTCAGCTCTGGCACATGGGTTGCTGTGAGTTGAAATCCACTTGGCTGCCCTCACCACCACCACAAGCTGTAATGGTCTGAGGACCAGATGATCAAGATGGTTACAATTTCTATAAAATAAAGCAAAAATATTATCTCCGCAATGGTCCAATGATTTAAACTTTGGAAACAGGGAGGAGTGTGTCAAAGTATTCAAAGGACTCTTGGTGCTGCAGTGGGTAAGTGTGTGGCTGCGAAGCAAAACGTCGGCGGTTCACATCCACCAATCGCTCCTTGGGAGAAAGCTATGGCAACCCGCATGCCTTAGGCTTCTCACGTAGCAGGCCTACTCTGTCCTTTCTATTAGTGTGCTCATTGGCAGCATAGGAGAATGGATAAAACATGGCCTCTGGAGCAAGAATGGGATTCAAATGTTGGCTTTCTATGTTGGTTAGCTATGTGATCTTGGGCCAGTTATCTAATTGTCACCCAGTTTGCTCATCAATAAAAATAAAATAATAAACACTATCCACCACAGAGCTGTGAATGATGATTAATTACTAGTTGCAAAGTGCTTAAAATACTACCTGGAAAACAGAAAGTTATGTAGAAGTGTTTATTAAGTTAATACCACCAGCAACAAAGACATTATCATTGCCTGTGTTCAAAGGTTAAAATTATGGGAAGCAGAAATTCCTGTTCACTTTCCAACTTACAATGTTCCCAAGGTACATATACCTGTTGACCTGGAAATTCTACTCTTACGACCACTGCATGGGGTAGGGAAAGGAGCACACAATATACAAGGACATGTATACATGTTTATTCCAACACTGTAGTGGCTTAGAATTGCAAATAAAATTAATGCCCCCTCAAAAAAAGCACTGTTACAAAGACATATAATAAATGATTTAGAAAGGGAGCTCTGATAGCTTAGTGGCAAGAAGCTGTGCTGCAATCCCGAAGGTGTGCAGTTCGAATCCACCAGATGCTCTGCTGGCGAAGGAGGGGCAATCTCCTCCTGAACCAGTAGGATCCAACTCGATGATACACAACAAGAAAAGAAAAAAAAAAAGAATGATTTAGAGAAGTCTTCATGAGGACTTGTTAAGTGAGAAAAGCAAAATCCAGAAAAGCACAGATAATATGATCCCATTTTTGTAGAAAGAAGCAAAATTTTAATTAATGTATAAAGAATTTTAACCTGTCTGTGAGGAGTCATATCAGAACTCTGGTTACGTAGCCCACAGCAAGCTGCCTTGCTAAAACCCAAAAGCAGTACCTCTCTGACAGTTTAGATTCACCAGAGGCTCCATGGCGAGAAGATGGGAAATTGCCTCCCATGTGATTTACAGCCTATGAAAATCCACTGGAGGGCCAGCTATGAATTGGTTCCAACCTGATGGCAATGAGTTTGAGGGTTTTTAATATGTATGTATGTGTGGGCTGGGGCCGTGGGTCGTAGGAATATACTAATGGCAAAGAGAAAAACCACAGAAGTACAAATGCTAGAATGTTAATATACCACTTGCAGGATGCAGTCAGAGTCAGGCTAATGGGACGTGGAATAGTGTGAGCTAGGAAGACTGGAGGAAAGGAAACCACAATAAAAACAGCAATACAATATGATCCCATTAATATAAATCTTCTCTCACACACGTCATGATCATCACCAAAATGCTAAGTGTGGCAAGATTCCAGGCCCCTCACTTTATTATTTTCAAGTATGCTCATATATGGTCAGAAACTATACAATGAACCCTTCCTACTTATATTGTTAAAACCATTAGAGCTGTATTTCATTGTGAAAGAAACCTAAAATTCCAAATTATCTGTGGGCTGTGCGGTTAGAACACTACCAGGTATCAGCATTCTAATTTTGATTTTGCTATTGACTTGATGTTTGACTTCAGGCAAGTCCTTTAGTCTCGCTGTGCTTTAATTTCCTCAGTTAAGAAACAATCTTTCATTGTGCTTTCCTTCCGGGATAATGATGAAGATTAAATATTAGAATGTATATAAAACAGTACTCTGAAGATTAAATGTAGCATTAGCAATTGCAAGATTATTATTAGGCTGTTTCTTTGACACATTTAGAACTTACCAAAGCAGAAACTGACCAGGGACCAAATATTCCTCCTTCTCCAAACATTGGCTCAAAGAAGGGTACAGCCACCACCAACATGGCGGACGACATGGGCGCCTGGTAGTACAGCAGCTGCATGGAGTTGACTTGCAATTCATGCTGTTTGGCTCCTACCCACTGAAAGGTAGACAAAACAGGTTAGGCAGAATCAACTTAAAAAACAAAAGGTATAACTCTAGTCACAGAGAGAGGAGTGTGGGGCGGGGACTGGGGGAAGAAGGAAAACCTAATTAATTACAGATTTGCCTGCCTAAATAAATCCTTAATCATTAGCTCTGGGAAATTTGGTCTCATAAAGTTTTTCTTTCTTTCTTCTAAGGGTGAGCAGATTTCCTTTGTTTATTATTTCCCGTTATGGTTTTAAAGAGCCCCCAACCCAGATTCTTGTAGGACTGGAGCACAAATGGGTTCCAGGCAAGTGAGGCCGAGGACATGGCTCTGGATGCAGCTTCTCTGCCTCTGCCTGTGTTTGATGATAAGCAACCAGGGTCTTAAAAAGCTTGGAAGCTGTCACGGAAGGCACAACTATTAGTCTCTTCTCATTTGGAGCAAAGAAGAGTGAAGAAAATCAAGGACCCAGAGAAACAACTAGTTCAAAGAACTAAGAGACTAAGAAAGAGACCAACCACCCAACCAAAGCCTCCATTAGCCAGAGAGCAAGAACAAGGTGGCGCTGGATTACCACCACCAACTGCTCTGATCGGGACCATGGCAGGAAGTTCTGGACAGAGAAATAGAAAAATGTAAAAAAAAAAAAAGTAAACTCAAAAAAAAGGTCAGACTTACTAGTTTGAAGGATTTGTAGAACTTCCTGATACTGTGGGCCTCAGGCATCCTTCAAACATGGAACTGAATCCACTCCCACAGAAAACCGTTCAGCCTAACAACAGACAGACCTTGAGACTGAATAGTAACACCCATGAGGAATGAACTCAGAAAAACCAAGAGGGTAGCATTTTTCTAAAACCAAAGTTCAGAAGGCAGGAAGGAGAAGAGAAAAAAATAACGGATAAATGGAATCAAGGGAATCATAAGATGTGGGGAGAGTACAGGAGAATTCCAAGTAATGCGACAATGTAGCTGTATATAAACTGTTGAATGGGAAGATAATTTTCTCTGCAATTCTGAATATAAATCACAAGAAAATGTTCTAGAAAATTCTCCTTTTCTCTCCTGGTCATAATAAATGAAGGCAAGTAAATATAAGGACACACCAGCATCTAAGATTTTTGGGAAACAAGGGAGGAATTGAGTAGCTTGAAAAGGAGAAAGCTCTTTGGATTCACTTTTCAAAATCCAACGAATGTAGAGAGAGTTTTCTTCAATGTGCATGACTTTTCTGTGGGTAATCCACCCGTCCTCCATAAATCACCAACCCTAAAACGGTAACACTATTCAGCAGAACCAGTGTGTCCAACCTCAAATCCCATCAGACGTCAAAACGCTTCACGAACACGACGGGAAAGGAGGCTTTAAGGAAAGCCTCGTGCAACTGTGAGCAAGATCTGGCAAGAACAGCAAGGCTTGTGAATCTAACACCTCCTACACAGCTCTTCTTCCTGTATGTCTGGGCATCCTGTTACGTAGACTCTGTCTACAGAAATTCATCAAGACAAAAACAGGAAAGCAGGGAAGCTGGCACATACTCCTGCTAGCCTTCAACTAAGTCTTGTGTGGCTAAGAAGGTCAGAGGATTTATTCTTCACCTGCTTCTCCTTGGATACAGCAGTGGGCAAAACCAGATGCCAAGTATGTGCACATTCTTTAACCACCTCCCCGGACAGCTGCATATGCCTTTCCCACAGAACTGTCTGATCAGTGATCTCACTGCAGTGTAAGCTGGCTGCTTCTGCACAGTATCACTATACTACTGAAACTGCTCCTCCAGAGGACACTTAACCACATCCAACTGCAAAATTTCAAGGGCTTCCCAGCCCTCTTCTTGCTGGCCCTCTCTGCCCTACACATTGCAGAACTGTTCAATCTCACAATGAACTTGCAGGACAGAGCAGACTCGCTCCATTGGGTTTCTGAGTCTGCAAATCTTTACGGAAGCAGATGATTGTATCTTTCTCTGAAGGAAAGGCTGGTGGGGCTTTTACAATTGACCTTTTGATTATCAGCTCAATGCTTCGCTGCTCGTGCTTCACTGCACTACTAGGGTTCATAGGCTCTCTTGGGTTGAATCGAACTCATAGTGATCTGATGAACAACAGATCTGAACACTGTCCTATTCTGTGCCATCCTCAGAGTCTCTGACACACTCAGGCCCAGTGCTGCATTCACTATGTCAATCCACCTAGTTGAGGGTTTTCCTTTCCTTCGTCATCGCTCCCCATTTCCATATATGATATCTCTCTCTAAGGAATAATCTCTCCTAGGTACATGCCCTAAGTATATGAAATAAAGCTTCTTCATCTTTGCGTTCAAGGAGCAGTCTAGATGGACCTTCTCTAAGACATACCTGTTTGTTCTTCTGGTAGTCCATGGAATCTTCAGCCCCCTTCTCCAACATCACAGCTTAAAGGCATCATACCTGTCAGTCTGCTATACTGTAGAAGTAATCTGCATATTGCTAATTACTTTGTATCTTGGATATCTGTATTCTTGCTTGTTTATCATTGTTCTAATTAGTACAGCACTTGTCTATCAGTCCGCTTGTACTTGTGGGTTGCTATGATGCTGAAAGCCACTGGTATGTCAAATGCCTGAGGGGTCACCCATGGTGGACAGATTTTAGTGGAGCTCCCAGATTAAGACAGACTAGGAAGGACTGGGCATCCACTTCTGAAAGAACAGGCCTCTGAAAACCCTATGAATAACAGCTCTCTCTATAGCACCTGAAAATTCTCTTGGAAAAAATTCCCTGATCTTATCAAATGCACTTCTTCCTTCACTTACAATTTTTACAGTGCATGCCTGACCTTTTAATTTCTGACAAGTTTCTTCCATGATTTGCTGAAATCTTTAAAATCTGTATTATCAACAACTCTGAGTTCCTTCTTTGAACATCCTGAAGTTCACATCTTCAACAATTTACTGGTTACCTTCACTCAGATAATTGGCAGCCACTTGTTTAAAATAACTTCATATTCCTTCTATAAACTCTCTCATTGCTATCAAGTTGGAATTGACTCATAGCTGACCACTGGGTTTCCCAGATTACAAACAGCACAGGACGAGAATGACCATCTTTTCTTCTGGGAACTGTAGGTGGATTCAAATTGTTGTTGAAGTGTGGCCTTTGTAAAATTTACTATGGACTACACACCAAACAACGACAACGACAAAGAGAGAGCTATGTTGGCCTAGTGGAAAAGAAGTTATGCTACCAAGCCAAAGGTGAGTGATTTTCATCTGCGGCCCTCGACCAGGTTCAAATTGTTTTCCTGTCAAACATTCTTGTAGGTGGTATAGCACTGGTCTGTGCGTTGCTGTACAGAGGTAACTCTTGTGATGCTGAAGACTGTGACAGTGATATGCCAATTGTGGTAATGGGTACCCATGGTGGACAGTGTTGGCTGGAGCTTCCCGACTAAAACAAGCCTGGAAGCAGGAGTGGCATCCACTTCCAAAATGGCTTGCCTCTGGAAACTCTATGTACGAACAATGCTCAGGCTGTTCGTTCATAGGGTCGCTATGAGTCATCTACGATTCGACGGCACCAAACAACAACACTGCCACAGGTCTTCTCTACAGACTCATGGTAGGTGCCATGGAGTTGCCTATGACTCATGGTGACCCCATGAACAACAGATCAGACCTTGCTATATCCTGCACCAGTCTCAGCATTTCCGCTACTGTAGTCACTGTGTTAAGATCAGTTCCTCTTACATCCATGCACTTAATGATACGATAGTTACCAAGGATCACATCCCTTATTTTCCCCACTCTCACATTCATCCAAGTCCTAATTCTTTCTTCAAAAGATCTCTAGAATGCTTTTGCACCACTCTGTATCCACATCCACTATCTTAGATTATAAGCCTATTCTGTTACAGTAACTAATCATTCACTCTCAAGAGAAAATTTTACCCATTAATGACATTCATTTATTGGCTAATCTCATTTCAAATACTACTCTGTGGGGTATTTGTTGTTGTTAGGTGTTGTTGCATTGGGTACGACTCATAGCGACTCTATGAACAAAAATTCTGAAACTTGTTCTATATCCTGTGCCATCCTTCCACCTTCTGACACACAAGAGCCCATTGCAGTAGTCACCATGTCAATCCACCTAGTTTAAGGTCTTTCTCTTTTTCACCAACCCTCCACCCTCCATCATGTCCTCCAAGGAATACACCTCGTAGTAACATGCCCAAAGCAGCACTTCCAAGGAGCACTCCAGCTGCACCATCTCCAAGACATATCTGTTCATTCCGTTGGGCAGTCCATGGGATGTTCAGTGCTCTTCTCTACCACCAAAGCTCAAAGGTGTCAAATCTTTTTCTATCATCCTTTTTCACTGTCCAGTTCTCAGATGCATAGCAAGTACTTGGAAAGACCATGGCCTGAATCAGATGCACTTTAAGTCCTCAAACTGACATCATTACTCCTCAATAATTTGGAGGGGTCCCTAACTGTAGATTTTCCCAGTGCAATGTGTCTCCTTGTTTCCTGATTGCTGGTACTAAGGGTGTTAATTGTGGATACAAGCAAGAGAAAGCTATTGACAGTTTCAATCTCCATCCATCATGACACAGCCTATTGGTCCAGTGGTAAGACTCTTTGTTTTCTTGATATTGACAAACAAGGCTGCATTCCTTGATCTTCTCAACAAGTGCTTCCTTCAAGTCCTTCCTCCGTACTTTCAGCAAGCAAGGTTGTGTCATTGCATAACATAAGTTACTGATGAGTCTCCCTCCAATCCCGATCCCACACTCCTCTTCAGAGAGTCCAACTTCTTGGATAATTTGCATACAGACTGACTAGGTATGGAATAAGAATACAAGCCTGATACACTCCCTTCTCAATTTTAAACCATGCAGTGCTACCCTGCTCTGTTCACACAACAGTCTCATGATCCAGGTATAGGTTCCCCATAAGCACAACTAAGTGCTCTGTGATTCCCATCCTTCTCAATTTCAGTCACAACTTGTCATGATCCACACAGTCAAACATCTTTGCATAGTCAATAAAGTACAAATAGACATTCTTCTGGTATTCCTTGCTTTTAGCCAGGATCCATCTGACTTATTTTTTTTTGGGTGCCATCATGTCAACTCTGACTCATAGTGACTCTATGTGTAATAGTGAAATCTTACCCGAAACAGCATCATCTGCACAATCGGTCCTTAAATCCACAGCTGAAGACACTGTGTCAGTCCACCTCCCTGAAGGTCTTTCTCTCTTTCATTGACCCTTCACCCTTCCAAGATTGAAGTCTTTTTAAAGGCCTAGTCCTTTAAGACAACATTTGCTATTGTTGTTATATGCCATCAAGTTGCTTGCAACTCACAGTGACCCTGTATAGAACAGCTCTGAACCCTGCTCTATCTTGAGCCAATCTTATTGTCTCTGACACACCTACCCCTAAATACCCCAGTCACTGAGTCAGTGCATCTCATCCAGGCTCTTCCTCTCTTGCACTGTCCCGCTACCCTTCCAAGTATGCTGTCCCTCTCCAAAGAATGGTCCTTTCTGGCAACATGCCCAAAGTAGGTGAGATGGAGCTTCAGAACTCTTGCCTCCAAATAGCTGCCTAGTTTCACCATATAGAATTCTTTAGTTCTAATCAACAAAAATGCTGAGGTTTGTGTGCACAAAAATGGTCATAACGATACAAACAGTTGTTTTTAGGTGTCACTGAGTTGACTACAGATCATAGAAATCCTATGAACAACAGATAGTAACCTTGTCATATCCCACAGCATCCTTAGGATCTCTACCACATTCAAGTCCATTGTTACAGTCACTGTGCCAATCCACCTTGTTGAGGATCTTCTCTTTCTGTGACCCTGTGCTTTTCCCAGCATAATGTCTTTTTCCAAGGACTGGCTCCTTCTGGACAACATGTCCAAAGTAGGTGAGATACAGTTTCACAACCTGGCCTCTAACGAGCACTCTGGTTGCATGTCTTTATCACAGATTTTTAAATTCTTTTGGGAGTCTATGGGCTATTTAATACTCTTTGTCAGCACCACAACTCAAAGGCATAAGTTCTTCTTTGGTTTTTCCTATTCATTGTTCAACTTTTAGCTGCATAGGAAGCAAGAGAAAATACTATGGTTTGGGTTTCACACACCTTAGTCTTTAAAATGGCATCCTTGCTCTTTAGTGCTTTGGAGAGGTCTTTGACAGTAGATTGTCCCAATGCAGCATGTTTTGTTGACTGTGGATACTAGTAAAATGAAACTGCTGACAACTTCAATCTCTTCTCCAGCTATCATGATGTTTCCTATACATCTAGTTATAAGGATTTCTTTTTTGGCATTGAGAAGAAATCCATATTGAAAGTTCTTTGATTTCCTGCAGCAAGTGTTTCAAGCTCTCTTCACTTTCTGCAAGTAAGGCTGTCTCATCTGCATAATGAAGGTTGTGGATGAGTCTTACTCCAATCCTGATGCCAAATTCTTCTTCATACAGTCCAATTTTTCCAATTTATTTAGCACACAGATTAAATACATATGGAGAAAGGATACAACGGTGACACACACCTTTCCTGATTTTAGACCACACGATATCCCTTCGTTCTAACAACTGGTTTTTGGAGTATGTTTTGGGTTGTGCATGAGTACAGATTCATGTTCTGTGTATGATCAATCTAATTTAACATTATATATACCAGTGATTACAATCCTACTTGGGACTAGAATGTTAATTAGGCAGTATTAGTGTGTAGGATGTGTCTACAATCAATTTTTTTTTAGATTCAAGCAAGTATCAAGTAAAGGAGGTATGGAAGATGAGTGTCAAGGAATGGAGAAATAAGAGATGAGAAGAAACAAGGACTTGCCCAGAGAGTTCACAAAAAGAAAGCCTTTTCTTAGAGCCAGCACCTTCAGCTGGAACTTCTTAAACTTTGGAAAATAAGTCCTCTCTGTTAACATTACACAGTGGTGCTATTTCTGTCACAGCATCACTAGATACCTAAGACTGTACCCAAACACAACTTGTCTAAAGCACTAAGCTGAGCATCCTTTGCAGGGTAAAGGTGTATCATGGATACACTGGCTCTCTCCTTTCATGCTTCCATTTCTTATATTATTTAAAGTGTTCTATGCCACTTTAAAAAAATAACATTCAACCAAATAATTTATGCAACAATGTTTCTAAGGTGATTAATATTACAACATTTAAGTTGCCAGTATTGATGAACTGCCAAGGTTCATAACAAGAATGCTTCCATTTACAACCAGTGGCAGTTTGTCAAAACAGTAAAACTGGTTAAAACATTTTGGGTTACATTTCCCATACAGACACACCCTAGGATTTCTAGTCCACAATTTTTAGTATAGAGAGAATACTGTTTCACTACAACCTACACCAAGTTATTTTTCCTTCTTCCTTACTTCAGGAGACCAAAACGGAAAGCTGTTGGGAATTTATGATGAGAAAAGTGAATTCGTGAAAATATTTTTGAATGAATGCCAGATGCAAAGTATAAGAAGTGAGACAGCCATTACTATAAAGTTCTCTATTCATACAGACCAACGAATAGAAGCTGATAGACAAGTTGTAGCAGCTGCTTTTTTTTTTGTAACAATCTAGAAATTTAAAGTTTTCCTTCTTTAAATTTTGAAAGTATACTTGTTCACAGTAATGTTTTAAAGAAGAAATTGTAACTATAACCAATAAGCTTAGTTCTCAAGTAAAAACTCTTATTACTCATGTTATTAGTATTTCCCAGAATTAAGAATAGTTTCACCCCAAACTCAGATGGTTAAGCCTGGGCATTATACACTTACAAACAAGTAGGTATTTGATGAGCATCATACACCCAAGTCTCTCTGTATCCTTTCTTCTTTTCACCTTGTGTCAACTTATGCAATTATGCTTTCTTCCCAACAGTCTATTGTCTCTATACTGTATTTTCTAAACCTTGGGATACAGCTTCAAAACATATGAAATCTGCTAAAAAGCACATAAGAGAAAAAAAATTACCAACCACTTGATAAAGGGATGTAACTAAAACACCAAGAGCAGCAAACACCATTCCAAGGAAATTAAACTTCACATCGTAATAAGAATTTAGGATTACACCTAAAGTTATAGGAATCTGTAAAGAAAAAGAAGTCAATATTTAGAGTAAATAACACAATATATATTTAGTACCCCTTTCACGATGTTATAAACACATAAATGGGAAACAATGAACCTCTATAAAATGAAAATGACAGCACCTTACTGTTGTTCACATTTAATACTGTTTTAAATCGAGAGTAAAATAATGAAATGATGCATGAGCATCCAAGTAAATACATGGATACTGAAACAAAATGTCTAAATAACATATAAACACAGATGATCAGAGATCATCTAGTAAACGCTAGTAAAATAGTAAGAAAAACTATAAGTTAATTTATAATTATATTAGGATATCTCTTTGTAAAGACACAGAAATCCCTGTAATAGTTTACCAGATTTATCAAGGCTTACATTTTATGCTGAACTTTTAAATACACTTTTTTTTTTAAATACTTTGCATGGCTCCCTAGAGGGAAGCTGTTTCAATTTCGCAGAACTTCTAAGCACCGTGTTGCATCACCCTATACCGTTTTCCTTTTTTTTAATCGAAAACAGCACGTAAAGATTTCAACCTAATTGGTTATTAAAATTCAAATAAACACACACTTTCCTGGGCTAAGAGCTCACTACAGAGCAAACACGGCTTTCCCCCCACCCCCACCCCAAAATAAGCATGAAGTTCAGATGCTCACAGAAGACTCATCTGAGGATTTCTAGAGCACGGATAAGGGCTTAGTGCAGGGTTAAACAATGTGCATTCAAATTTCCCGGGGAGGAGCACGACGCTCCAGGAGATGGATGATGAAAGGTGCGCCTCGGGAAAAGCCTAGGCTACTCACCAGCGTGAGCTGTACTCTGGTGGAGAAGGTTTTCTTATAGTAGACGGTTTGGATGGCGATGATCACCGGTGTGGTCATGGCCTTGGCCAACTGATAGGTGCCTATGGTGTTGTTTTGCAAAGAGAGATTGGTGAAGACCACGAAGCCACAGAAGCTGAGGGCGAGGAGAAGGAGCTTGGAGGGCGGCAGACTTTTGGGGGAAAAGATGTTCAGCTTCTGGCAGATGTACAAGCCCAGCCAGGTAACCACGAAGTGCACCAGGGTCAGGCTCATGTTGGGGAAGCCGTGGTGCACATAGATCCATTTGTTGAGAAACACGATGCAGATAGACACTAAAAGGTTGAGCAAGAGCCCCGCGGTGATGCGCCCGTTGTCGCGCACTCGGTCCACCAGCGATGCCATATTTCCCGCCCGCGGCCGCGCGGCGACCCCAGTGAAGTCGGGGCTCTCCAGCCTCAGAGTGGGACTCCCGACCTGCCTCGGCCTGCCCTTCCCCTCCTCCTCTGCCGCTGCCTCCCAGCGGCTGCCAGCCTCAGCTGTCGGCCTGCGGGGCATGTACTCCACTGTTCCCGGGCCAGCGGACGCCAAGGCGGCAACACACACGAACACACACTCCGCCGCCGCCCATTGAGCGCCCGGGACGCCCTCCTCCGCCAAGCCCCGCCCCGCCCCGCCCGTCTTAGGTCACGTGGCTCGGGGCACCAGCACTTCCCCCCGGAGCAGCCTGCGGCGTGGCCCCTCTTCTGCGCAGGCGCTTCAGGGGCTGCACGGGCAACGCTGTCATTACCGCGCAACATGGGATATTATTGAACCGCCTTCTCAATGTTTGCATTCCTTTTGTGTTCACCTGACTGGTTAGACAGCTTCATTATCAAGCTTGTGGAGAGGGCACTGTTGGAGTACAGACATTGTTGACCCATTTCATGGGCGAGATAGATGGCCAAGTCACTGCCCTAGAGCTGGAAGCTCTTTACGAGTAGGGTTAGTGGCCTCTAGACTTGACTTACATGTAAGTGATTTGGGAAAGCGCAACTTCTTGTTAGGTGTCATGTAGTCAAGTACTACTCATAGCGAACCTCTGAACCTTGTCCTATCCGGCGTCATCCTCATCTTCTCTGATATATCTCAGTCTATTCCTGCAATCCCTATGTCACTCCATCTGGTTGAGGGTCTTCCTTTCGCTCGCTGACGCTCCACCTTTCCAAGCATGATGTCCCTTTCCAAGGAATAGCCTCTATTAATAACATGCCCAAAATATGTGATAGGAAGCTTTGGCGTCCTTGCCTGTAAGGAGCACCCTGGGTATACTTGCTCTGAGGCATTCCTGTTTGGATTTTTGGCAGTCCTTTGGATATTCAGTACTCTTCTCCAACACTACAACTCTATTCTTCAATATAGACTCATACTTACCTTCAATATGGATTACATCTCAAGATGAAAAAGACAAAATTCTTCACCACTGGGTCCATAAGCAACATTAAGATAGATGGGAAAAATAATGAAATTGTCAACAATTTCAACGTATTGGTTCCACAATCAAAACCCTTGGTACCAACAGTCAGATCAGGAAACATACTTTACAGTGAAAGCGAGGGATCCCTCCAAAGTATTGAGGCACAACTATGTCAATGACTAAGGTGCAACTGATTCAGGCCATGATCTTTCCAATAACTTGCTGTGCATCTAAGAGTTGGACCACGAATAAGGTAGAAGAATTGATGCCTTTGAAATTAAAAAAATATTTTGAGATTTTAATTAAAGTTTATAGAGAATTTGGATTTCCATTCATTCATTTTTGTACATTTTCCTCCCTACTCACCTCCCCCCCAGTTCGCTTTTCTCTTTGAAAAAAAAATCTTTTATTGTTGCATAATTCCACCCCCCCCCCAAATCCACTTTATTATGCAGCTCTTATTCTGGACTGTTGTCATGCAGATTATATCTAACCATATAGTCTTTTTAAGCAGTTCTATACCTCATCTGTTTCAATGCAGTGTACATTATTTATGCCCTCTTTTCTTAGTTTCTCCCCAAACCCCATGTCAGTCCTGTTCTGTAAGAGTGGCACTATGCAGTACTTGTCCTTTTGTGACTGAGATATTTCACTCAGCATAATATGTCCTCCAGGGTCACTCATTTCGTATAATATTCCATGAGTTTCTTGTTTTTCAGATTTCATTGTGTGAATATACCACAGCTTCTTTATCCATTCCTTCGTTGAGGGGCACTTGGGTTGCTTCCATTCTTTGCTATTGTGAACAATGCAGCAATAAACGTAAGTGTCCATATATCTGTTCGGATGTCTGTTATGATTTCTTTAGGTATATTCCCACTAGTAGAATTTCTAAATCAAATGGTATTTCTATTTCCAACTTTTTGAGAAAGCACCACGCTGCCGTCCATAGCGGCTGCACCATTTTACACTCCTACGTGCAGTGAATAAGGGTTCCAATTCTTCCACAACCTCGCCAGCATTTGTTGTTTGCTGCTCTGTTAAATTCTGCTATTGTTACTGGGGTGAGAGGATATCTCATAGTTGTTTTGATTTGCATCTCTCTTGTTGTTGATTTCCTTCGAGTCAAGCACAACTCACAGCGACCCTTTGAACAAAAGGCCTGAAGCCCCTCTACAACTATCGACGTTTATCAAAGTTCATAGTTTCTGGAGGCATGATGTTTAGGAAATGGAAGCCACTCCTGCTTCCAGACCTGTCTTAGTATGTTATTGTTGTTATATGTCCATTGAGTTGCCTGAAATGTATAGCGATCCCATGTACAGCAGTTCTGAAGCCTTCCCTGTTATGAGCCAGTCTCACTAATTCCAATACACCAACCCCTACTGCCCCAGTTATTGTATCAATCCAATTGCCCCAGTAATTGTATCAATCCATCTCACCAGAGGTCTTCCTCTCCTGTGCTGTCTGTCCACCCTTTCCAGCATGATGTCCTTTTCCAAGGACTGGTCTCTCCTGACCACATGCCCAAAGTAAGTTAGGCAGAGCATTAAAATCCTAGCCTTCAAGGAGACATTTAATTTCACCCCCTCCAAGACAGACCTATTTGTTTTCTTGGCATATTCCATGCGTCTCTCTATGAGCTAGGAATTTTGAACACTTCATGTGTTTGCTCACCATCTGATTATCTTCTTTGGTGTAGTGTCTGTTCATAGTCTATACCCATTTTGCAATTGGGTTGTTTACCTTTATCTTGTGTTGTTGAATTCTGGTACTAGAGAAAGTACAACTAGAGTTCCACTATTCCCTGCTTTGGGAGCTCCGGTGGCTTTGTGGTAAGGAATTGTGCTGACAGTGCTAAGGTATGCAGTTCAAATCCTCCAGCTGCTCCATGAGAAAAGGATGAGCAATCACCTCCCAGGCAATGTACTGCCTCTGAAAATCCAGTGGAGGGTCAGCTATGGGTTGGTTCTGATTTGACAGTACATAGCAACATTCCCTGCTTGTGGAAGAGCCCACACACTAAGAGAGGAGCCTCTGTGAATATAGAATTCCCACTCACCTGGATGTTGATCTCCTGTTGGGTACAGGGAGTTGGGGGAGGAGACCTGGATGAAAAAGAAATATTTGCAGTTTCTCCTTTTCAGGGAGACATTCTAGTCCTGAGCTAGGACCTGAGGAGAGGAAACCTTCTGACTGGCTTTATCCGGGCACAGCTTCCTTTTTGTTGAGTCAAAGAGTCAGCTGTTAGGGAACAGGTTAAGAGCCACATGACATGTACTCTCACTGTGCTGACAAAGATTTAGTCAATTTTCTTGAAGTAATGTTTCTTTGAGGTATGCACTTAAACAATTTCCCATGACTTTAAGTATTTTTCTTCTTTTTCTAATTTTCACCAAGCATTGTGAGTTTTTCTGGTGGCAAGTCCACACATAACTATTAAAAAAAAAACTGGCTCATTAAGAACTAAAAAAAACCTCTTCTTCATTACTATGGGGACAGAATCAACTCATAGCTGACCCACCAGGGGGTTTTCTGAGGCTGTAAATCACTGGGGAGGAGATGATTGCCCAGATGATTCTCCAGTGGAACAACTGATAGATTTAAACCACCACACAGGCACCGACTCTGGGCTTTGCCACCAGAGATCTTTAAGACTCTTTATATTACATGATGGATTGAATTGTGTCCCCTGTTGCCCAAACATGTAATGATATACTGTGGAAGCGATGTAATGAACCCCCACAATCTGATAAATAAGACTTGTAAGAGGATTAAAGGTAGACTCCAACTCTCCTTAACCCCATCACAGCCCTGTGGAGATAAGGTGCACTTCACTAGGGTGTGGCCTATAACATCTTTTAAGTTGAAAGAAATAAAAAGGCAACTAAAAGCAAAAATGGCCAGAGTGGAGTGTTCCTACTGGACTCAGGTCTCTGCACTAAGAAGTTCCTTCACCCTGAGGAAGGCCAAGACACGTGGAGTTCCCTAAGGAATGATGCTCAAGGGAGCAAGGACCTCCCTCCAGAACTGACAGATTGCTGGTCTTCCCCTAAAGCTGACACCCTGAATTTGAATTTCCAGGGTGAAACCAGGCTGCTCTTTGGATGCAAGAAATTTGAAGCTCTGAATGACATACTTCGGGGATATTGCAAGGAGAGACCAGTCCTTGGAGAGGGACATCATTCTTGAGAGGGTGGAGGGACAGCGTAGGAGAGGAAGACCCTGGATGAGATGGATTGACTCAGTGACTGGGGTAATTAATGGGAATAGGTGTATCAGAGACAATAAGGTTGGCTCAAGGTAGAGCAGGGTTCAGAGCTGTTGTACACAGGGACGCTATGAGTCACAAGCAATTAAATGGCACATAACAACAACAACCTCTAAGTGAATTTTTTTTGCTGAAGTTATCCACTTGTGGTATCTTTGTTATAGCAGCAATATATAAAAAAAGACAATTCATATACTAGTCATTTGCCCAATCTGTGGTTAGCAAATACTTTCCCCTAGTCTGTAGCTTGGCTTTTCATCTGAAAACAAAATCTTTCATGAAAGAAAAGTTTTGATGAAGTTCAATTTACACTGTATTTTTTTTTTTTTTTATGGACTTTCAAGTCTGTAAGTCAGGGCTCAGAACTCTGCTTTGTTCTAGATTGTGAAGAATTTCTCCAATATCTTTTTCTTAGTTTTACAATAAACCTGAACCATTTTAAGCAAATATCTGGCTAAATGTACCCATTCAAAAAATGGTGATCCAACAGTGTGGAAATTTTCAAACAATATCATGCTATTGTTGCTTTATGTGCCATCAAGTTGCCTGTGACTCATAGCAACTCTATGTACAACAGCCCCAAACCGTGCTCTATCCTGAGCCAACCTGTGTCTCTGACACATTTAGCCCTATTACCCCACTTAATCATCTCATCGAGGGTCTTCCTCTCCTGCGCTGTCCCTCCACCCTCCGAAGCATGATGTCCCTCTCCAAGGACTGGTCTCACCTTGTAACATGTCCAAAGTATTTCAGACGAAGCTTTAGAATTCTGCCTCCAAGGCACAGCCTGGTCTCATCCTTTCTAGGAAATGCCTGTTTGTTCTTCTAGCAGTCCATGATATATTCAATACTCTTCTCCAGCACCACAGTTCAAAGGCTCAACTCTCCTTCTATCATCTAGTCATTGTCCAGCTTTCCGATGCACAGTAAGCAATTGCAAAGACCATGGTCTGGATCAGGCACACCTTAGTCTCCAGACTGACACCATTGCTCTGCAGTAATTTGGAAAGGTCTCTGACAGTAGACTTTCCTAATGCAATTTGTCTTTTTATTTCCTGGATGCTGGTACCAAGAGTGTTGATTATGGAGCCAAGCAAACTAAAGCTGTTAACAATCTCAGTCTCTTCACCATCTATCATGAGACTGACAAATTGGCTCAATGGTAAGAATTAATGTTTTCTTGCTGTTGAGCTTCAATCCATACTGAAGTCTATAGTCCTTGACCTGCAGCAAGTGCTTCAGGTCTTCCTTAGTTTCAACTAGCAGGGTTGTGTCATCTGCATAATGCAGATTGTTGATGAGTCTACCTCCAATATTATTGTAATATTTCTCCTGACAGAGCCCAGCCTCCCAGACAACCTGTTCTGCATACAGATTGAAAAGGTATGGAGATAAGACATATCCCTGGTATACACCCTTCCCAATTTTGAACCATGCAGTGTTTCCTTGGTCTGTTGTGATGACTGCCTCTTGGTCCAAGTATATTCTTCATATAAACCCAATCAAGTGTTCCGAGATTCCCATTCTTCTCCGAGTCAGCCATAGTTTGTTGTGATCCATACAGTCAAATGCGTTTGCATAGTCAATGAAATACAGATAGACATTCCTCTGGTACTCTCTGCTTTCAGCCAATATTCATCTGACATTAGCTATAATATCCCTAGTACCACAGCCTCTTCAAAGTCCAGCCTACACCTCAGGCATTTCTCTGTTGATGTGCTGTTCCAGTCGTTTTGGGATAATCTTCAGCAGAATCATGCTTGCATGTGTTATCAATGGTATTGTTCAAATGTATGCACCAAAAACCAGAGCCAAAGAGGACGAAATAAAAAATTTCTACCAACTTTTGCAGTCAGAAACTGATCGAACATGCAATCAAGAAGCATTATAATAATGGGTGACTGGAATGCAACAGTTGGGAACAGAGAAGGATCAGTGGTTGGAAAACATAGACTTGGTGACAGAAATGAAGAGCCTTGTTTTTTGCCAATTCCAACTTCATTTCTGTCACCAAGTCATATTTCAACAGACACTGGTTTGGACGTGCTCACCAAGTTATGCCAAGAAATCTGGAGGACAATCACCTGGCCAATTGACTGGAAGAGATCTATATTTGTTTGCATTCCAAAGAAAGGTGACCTGACAGAGAGTGGAACTTATCAGAGAGCTGGACAATGACTAAGGGTGATAGAAGAAGATTCAATGCCTTTGAGTTGTGATGCTAGAGAAAAGCACTGAAAAAACCATGGACTGCCCAAGAGAACAAACAGGTCTATCCTAGAGAGGATGAAACCAAGCTGCTCCTTGGAAGCAAGGATTTTGAAGGTCTATCTCACATACTTTGGGTATGCTACTAAGAGGGATCAGTCTTGGAGAAGGTCATCATGCTTTGAGGGGTGGAGAGACAGCCCAGGAGAGGAAGACACTGGATGAGATGGACTGACACAGTAACTGGGTAATGGGGGTATAGGTGTATAGGAGTGAGACTAGCTAAGGGTAGGGCAGGATTCAGAGCTATTGTACCATAGGGTCACTATGAGTCGCAGTCCACTCAATGGAACATAACATGCTACTTATATCTCAGTTTAATAGTTTTTTGCATATAGATATGCAATTGCTCCAGCCTCATTTGCTGAGAAGCCTCTTTCCTTCTTTGAAAGAAAAATCCATTCATTTTCTATTTTGTGAAAGTGTTGTCTGTACTTGGGTGGATTTATAAGTCCTCTTCTGTTCCAGTCGTTTAATTTCCTATCCCTCTACCAACCCTGTTCTTGTAGATGCCATCTATATGACTGATAGTAGCCTATGAATGTGTGTGAACTTTGCCTGCCCTTCCTGCATCATCCTCACAATCTCATATGCAAAAAGCCGATTGTTACATTCACTGTGTCAATCCATCTTGGGGGTCTCCCTCTTTCTCTAACCCTCCACCTTTCCCATGATGATGTCCTTTCCCAAAATACTGGCCCCTTCTGACAATGTGCTCAAAGTGTGTAAGAAGTTTCACCATCCTTGCCTCTAAGCAGCACCCTGATCGCACTTCCTGCAGACAGCCTTGGTTGCACAGCTATTAAGTCTTTAGGGAGAGCCAAGCTAGCAGCAATTGATTCAATTCCATTTGCTTGAAGGAAGCTAGAAATCCCTTCATGTGTGATTTAAAACCTCTGAAAACCTGCTGGGAGGTCAGCTATGAGTCTGTTCTGACTTGAAAGCAATGCATGTTGAGTGAGGTTGTCTTTAAATCAGGTAGATTAATTCTTCTCTATTCTTTTTTCAAAACGGTTTTATTCTAATTCCTTTGCATGCCTGTAAGACTGTTGTTGTTATGTGCCTGTGCCCCTTAAGAACCCTATGGTACAATAGCTCTGAAGCCTGCCATGTCCTAAGACAGCTTGACTCTAATACACCTACCCCTATGGCCCTAGTTACTTTATCAATCTGTCTTATCTGGGGTTCTCCCTCTTATGTGCTTCCCTCCACTTTTGCAAGCATGAAGTCCTTCTCCAAGAATCAGTCACTCCTGGCCACATGCCCAATGTATGTAAGACAGAGCTTCAGAATCCTAGCCTCCAAGGAGAAACTTGGTTTTACCCTCTCCAAGACAGACCTAATTGTTTTCTTGGCAGTCCATGGTATGTTCAAGACTCTTCTCCAGCATAATTCAAACACCTCAATTCTTCTGTCATCCTTAGTCATTGTCCAGCTCTCTGATGCACAGCAGGATATTGTGAAGACCATGGCCTGGATCAGGTGTACATTAGTCTCTAGGCTGATGTAATTGCTTCTTAGTACTTTGGAGAGGTCCCTGCCAGCAGATTTTCCCAATGCAATCGGTCTTTTGATTTCCTAACTGCTAGTGCCAAGAGTGTTGATTGTGGAGCCGAGCAAGCTGTTAACTGTCAACCTCATCTCTTCTCCATCCATCATGGTGCTGCCAATTCAGTGGTGACAATCATTTTCTTCTTGATGTTGAGCTTCCCTGAGTCATTTCCTTCATTGGTTTCTGGGACTGTAAGTCATACTGGAGGAGACTGTCCATGTTTCTCCCTCAGAGATTCTGGCTGTTTCATAGACACTGACTCAGCAGCACAACCTGCTATGGACTGCGCCCCCATATATATGCATATATGGTAACATATTTTTAAAAATCTTGCTGGGATTTAGATAAAAATTGTTAAACTGGTATGTAAATTTGGAGAGAAAGGTTGCTACTGGAAAACTAGCTCTGTTAATCTGTAGCCAGAAGACTAATCCTGGGTTTGGACAAGAGTTGGAGTGGAAAAGAGCAGGTTATCACTATAGAGGAGACATTGTGTAGAAGCTCCCCAAATCTGTTCCCCATCTGGAAGGCTGTGGGGCCTTATATAGAGGAGTTGCAGGGCAGGATGTGAGAGAACTTCCACAGCATCTCCCCTAGTCCAGGTGTTGTGATTATGCCCCAGATAAACTCGTCTACTTGTGCCAAAGTTGAGTAGTAGCTTGGCATTATCCAAAAGGGAACGATTCTTGGGTATAGATTGCAGGGCTGACAGGAAAACATTAACAGAGGTTTTCAGTTTGATAAGGAAGCTTGCCTTAGTTTTTCTGCTGTTTTTTTCTTTTTAAAATACTATAGAAACAATGCTGGCTTTATACTTAACTCTAGAAACAGCTAATCCTCCAGCTGGTTTCAGAGGCTGTAAACTGCACTGGAGAAGATTGTCTTTCTCCTGTGAAGCAGTTGGTGGATTTTGACGAGAAAGGTTTGGCCCCTTAGTTTAGCAGTCCAACTACCTGTTGAGTAGGCCACCAGAACACCCTATTAGCACTGGGTGTTATGAAAAGTTAGTTTCCATTAATTAAGAGTTTACTACTCTTCTGTTAGTTGCAAAAGAAGTCCTTTCACTGAAGGTATAGTTGGAAAGATGTTTCAAACTATTACAGGGTATTTAAGAAACAGATTTCCTACTGCTTATCAGTTGCAATCTTTCTTATATCCAATTTTCCAATCAACTAATGTGATATGTCTGTTTATTTAGATCTTTGGTTTCTTTCATCAACATTTTATAATTTTTACACAAGTATTTTGTTCAGTGCTTGTATTTTTAATTTTGATGTTCATTGCTAGTTTATATGATGATTTAGAAATTAAAGAACTTCTAATTTATGCTCCAGGGCCACTCTGCACTTCCTGTTGCATAAGAATATGCACGTGAAAGTTGACGAATGAATGAATGAATGAATGAGGAAGACTGAAGAACTGATGCCCTTTAATTTCAGTGCTGCAAAACCCTGCAAATAGTCCATGAACTGCCAAAACAAAAAGTTAATCTGTCTTGGAAGAAGTGCATCCAGAGTGCCCCTCGGAGACTTTAACTCACATATTCCGTATGTGTTATCAGGAAGGAGTCAACCCCTGGAAAAACATTTTATGTGGTAAAGGGCCAGGAAAAAGATCCTTCAGGAGACAGACTGACAAGAGCTGCAAGAATGGGATATTCCCAGGACTCGAGTCTGTATTTATTTAACAAGTTTCTGTAGATGATTAGCCAGTTTACAAACCTAAATCATTCTCTTCTGCTATTTCTCACTTCTAAGCCCTATGGTTCCAGTCCATATGCTGATCCATAAACAAGGATAGCTTATATTCATTTCTAGGCTTTATTTAATGTCCCTATTTACATAACTTTATATGCTTTGCTCCATAGTGTTGCTTACTTTTCAGCCCAAATGACATTTCCTCTAAGATCTGTAAGCTGGAAATAACTTCTTTCTATTCAGATATTTGCAATTTTAAAAGCAACCCTTCAGTATGAACAAGTATGGAGACAGGATACAGCCCTGGTGCACACCTTTCCTGATTTGAAACTATGCAGCACCCCTTTGCTCTGTTCAGACAAGAGTTTCTCAGTCCAGGTCCAGGTTTCAGGTAAATTCTGAAATTCCTCTTCTCAATGTCAACCATAGTTTGTTATGATTCACAGTAAATGCCTTCGCACAGTCAATAAAACACAAGTAGACATTTCTTCTGGTATTCTCTGCTTTTAGCCAGGATCCATGTGACATCAGCAATGATATCCTTGGTGTCACGTCTTCTAAACCCAGGCTGAACTTGAAGGCAGTTCCCTATCAAGGTACTGTTTTGTTTTTGAATGATCTTCAGCAGTATTTTGTTGGCATATGATATCAATGACATAATTTGGTAATTTCCACATTCTGTTCCATCAACTTTCTTAGGAATGGGGACAAATCTGTATCTCTTCAGGTCAATTGGCTGGGTAGCTCTCTTCTAAACAGACTGGTGAGTATGTCAAGTGCTGCATCTGTTACTTGGAACACGTCAATATTTTATATTATCCCATAGATTCTTAGGGCCTTATTTTTTTATAAATGCCTTCAAAGCAGCCTGAACTACTTCCCTGATCACCACTGGCTCTTGATCATATGGTGATTCCTGAAACATTTAAGGGGTGACCATTTTTTTTCTTTTTTGGTATAGTGACTCTGTGTATTCCATTTTCTTTAGAAGCTTCCTGAATCATTCAAGCTTTTCCGCCATAGCGTCCCCCAGTATTACAACTTGAGGTTTTTCAGTTCTTTCAACTTGAGAAATGCCAAATGAGTTCTTTTTTATTCTCCAACTCCAGTTCTTTGCATGTTCCATTATAATACTTTGTTTTGTCCTTTTAAAAAAATATCCAAAATTCTGTTTATTGAGATAATTTCCATTCATCTTGATTTTTTTTTCTTTCTTAATGCTGCTTCCATCTGAAGGGGCATCCTTCTGTAAGCCTGGCTTTTCCTCCTGTAGTCTGACAGAGAACAGTGGAGCAGCCAACACACAAAACTAGTGTTTGTGCATGGCTGAAGACCATGGTGATTTTATAGCATCCTGGACATTTCACATCCATGAAATAGGAATTCAGACTCTGCACCAGGTGCTGCTTCTTGTGTTTCCTCTTCTCCTGGAGAGGGATGAAGGAGATCCTTTGCAGGAGGTATGCTGGCATGCAGAGGTCACTGCTGGAAAGGGTATTTTGTCTTTTCTTATTCAATCCGTATGCTGAGCAAAGCATCTGAGAATCTGCTTTACGAAGATGACACAACTTTGCTTGCTAAAACAGAGAAGGAACTCAGGTGCTTGCTGCAGAGGATCAAGAACTGCAGTCCTTAATATGGATTACATCTCAACATTAAGAAAACAAATCCTCACCACTAGACCAATAGGCAACATCATGATAGATGGAAAAGATAGAAATTGCCAATGATTTCATCTTACGTGGATCCACAATCAACTCCCTTGGTACCAGGAGTCAGGATATCAGGAGACATATAACAAGGGGAAAGTCTGCTGTCAGGAACCTTTCCAAAATACTAAAAAGTAATGATTTCAGTTTAATGACAAAATAATGATTTCAATTTAAAGATGCTCCTGATTCAAGCCATAGTCTTTCCAATGACCTGCTATGCATCTGAGAGCTGGACAATGAATCTGAGAGCTGGACAGGAAAAGAATTGATGCCTTTGAGTTTTGGTGTTTCAGAGAGTACTGAATATTCAATGAATTGCCAAAAGAATAAATATGTCTTAGAGAGAGCACAAGAGTGCTCTTTGGAGGCAAGGATGGTGCAACTTTGTCTAACACACGCTGGACATGCTACTTGGAGAGGCTATTCCTTGGAGGAGAAAATCATGCTTACAAAGGTAGAGGCTCAGAGAATGAGAAGAAGACCCTCAATGAGATGGATTGACACGAGTGTGTCAATGGGCTCAAGTGTATCGGGGATGGTAAGGACGGGATAGGAAAGGACAGGGTTCAGATCTGTTGTTCATAGGGTTGGTCTGAGTCATACTTGAGTCGATGGGACTTACCAACAACATCAGTGTACTTACTGATTTTGAACCCTATGATTTATTCAATACTTATTGTGTAACAGATACTATGCAAAGTTATTATATGCCCCATTAATTTAAGTTTGATGAATCAGAGGCAATAAACTAGAAATGTACTCAAAATAAAGAAGACAGCTTAATATTTTTAAAATATTGTCATATTGATTTTAACTATAACAAAACACTAACTTTTATGAAAAATGAAGTAATATGTGCCTGGGCTGAAAATGAACTTACTTTCTAGCCTCTTTAGAATTTTAAGATATGAAATAACTTAAAATTACATGAAAAAAAATTAGGAAAATAAAGACATTTTATGAGCTGTGGTTCTGGAGAATAGTGTTGAATATACCATGGACTGCTAGGAGAACAAACAGGTTTGTCCTAGAGAAGGTGAAGCCGGAAGGCTCCTAAGAGTCAAGTATTCTGAAGCTTCGTGTGACATACTTTGGGCATGTTGCAAGGAGGGACTGGTCCTTGGAGAGGGACATCATGTTTGGGAGAGTGGAGGGACGGCGCAGGAGAGGAAGACCCTTGATGAAATGGATCGATTCTGTGATTGGGGTGGTGGGAATGAGTGTGTTTGAGATGGCGAGGTTGGCACAGGATAGAGCGGCATTTAGGGCTCTCGTACATAGGGTTGTTATGAGTCACAAGCGACTCGATGGCACATAACAACAACATCATATGCTAGCCAATCTTGAAATTTATAAGAGTGAATTTTAGTTTTTACACATTTTTATTAATAAACACAGGGTAATACATAATACAGTAATTTTTCAGTGTTGCTGTAATAGTCTATGAAGTATAAAATTCACACCTCTAAATTTAACAAATGTTTAGCCCCACGACAATGCAAAACAAACTGAAACAAAAAAACCCCCAGTAAATACAAATATTTCTATTTTACAAAAAACTCTCCATTTATCAAGGAAATTAATGGGATGAAAAGAATAGATAAGTTATGACTGAATTTCATATCCTAATGGGTCAAGTCCCTGGTCTAGAAGCATTAGAGAGGACTCTCTTAATTTCTGTAGCAATTTCCGTAGTTCTTCCTTAGAAAATACCTGATTTAAAAAAAAGAGGGAAGGGGGAAAAAAGGAAAAGTTAAGAATAGGAACAAAGAAGATCATGTATTTAAAGTTATTTAATCATTCTGATTAAAAAAAAAGATCTTTTTTAAGATTTATGTGGTCAGGGGCTAGTAAACTGAGGCAATTCAGGAACTTCAGTTAGTCTGTGTATTTCTTGTTGAGCACAAACATTAAAAAATAGACCATTTCATCAAGCAAAGAACAACTAAAGAATGTAAAACTCTCAAAATGGTAAGTATTAATACAGAGATTCTCAATCATTGACATATTAATCGCATATACTCTAAAACTTACCAGATACAATTTGTGGCGCTCAGAAGACACCATATCTGCTAACTGCAGACATTCCTGATACTGACCAGTACTATGTAATATGGTATGAAGAAGAAAACACAACATTGGCAGGCAAAGTTTTCTCAATAAAATCATCTGATGTGCCCTTTCATGGTCTTCTTCAGCATCCTACAAACACATATCAAGTAGTCATTTTAATAACTTTAATCTACACACACATATAAAAAAGAGGAGTGATGGACTAAAACAAAACCAAAATGCAAATGCACACATCCAAGCCAACTAATTTTTAATATGGGCGCTTAAATTCATTCAATATCAGGAGAAAAAGGAGTCTTTTAAATAAACCTTCTCTAAATCTAATACTGTCAGTGGCCTTATTTAGTTTCTGGGGCTGGAATCTTTGAGGGAAGAAACCAACCATTTTTTGAACATAGCTGCTGATGGATTAGAATCACCAAACTGTTGGTTAGAAGTCCAACTTGTAATATAATATATGCCATCAGGGCTCTTTATTCAATAAATGGTCTTTGGAAAATTAATTTATTTGGATAGAAAAAAGAAACAGTATCCACATCTAACACCATACATAAATACAAATTAAAAATGGATTAAGAACCCAGATAGGCAAACCAAACCTTAAAATTCCAAGAAAAAGGGCAATATGTTAGGCCTAGCTTTCAATAATGAATTATATACTGTAATAATACAGTGCAAATAGCAAAAGACAAAATAAATGATTAAGTTATGCAGAGGCATTTGGTTGTATGGATCAAAAGAAATTATGAATAATATTGAAAAGAATGGTAATCCCAGAACATGTTAACCATGTTCATACAAACCTATACTTAGATCAAGAAGCCATTGTCTCAAAAGAATAAAGGGAACACTGTATTGTTTAAAATCAGGAAATATATATGTCAAAGTTGGATCTGTTCTACATAGCTATTCAATCTTTATGCTGAGTAAATAATTCGAGAAGTTGGGTTTTATGAAGAAGAATGTAGCACTGGGATTTGAGGAATACTCACCAACAAGTGACACAAGCATGCTTACAGAAAGTGAAGAGAGCTTGAAATGCTCACTGCAGAAGATCAAAGACTATGGCCTTCAATGTGAGTTATACCTCAACAAGTAAGAAAACCAAAATCTTCACCACTGGGCTAACAGGCAACATCAAGATAGATGGGGAAAAGATTGAAATTGTCAACTATTTCATTTTACTTGGATCCACAATCCAAGGCAACAAATCCAGGGGAACAGCAATCAAGAACAAATCTGCAAACCTGGGGTAAGAGACTCAAAAACAAATCTACAAACCTAGGGTAACAGCAGTTAAATCAAAAGACCTGCTGCATTGAGAGAAAGATCTCTCCAAAATGCTAAGGAGCAATGATGCCAGTTTAAAGAGTTAAGTGTGCTGACCCAAGATTACTTCCTATGCATCTGGAAGTTAGACAATGAATAAGGATGCTAGAAGAAAACTGTTGTCTTTGAGTTGTGGTACTGGAGAAGAAGAATGAACATCCCATGGACTGCTAAAAGAACAAACCAATTTGTTTAAGAAGTACAGTTAAGTTGCTTGTTAGCTGCAAAAATGGTCAAACTTCACCTCATACTCTGAGCACATTCTCAGGAGGGGCCAGTCCTTGGAGACCATGCTGCACAGGCAGAGAGTCAGAGGAAGAGAAGAAAACCTTCAACAAAATGGACTGACACAGTGACTGCAACTATAATGGGCTCAAGTATATCAGAGATGTTGAGAATGTTGCAAGACAAAGTAAATTTCAGATCTGTTGTTCACAGAGTCACTGCGAGTCATAGTTCACTTGATGGCACCCAACAAAATAAACAACAAAAACCCCATTAAAAACATTTGTTCCAATATTGAATAGGAGGGGTGATAGTGGGCATCCTTGCCTAGTTCCTGTTCTCAAAGGGAATGCCTTTACTCTCTCTCCATTGAGAACAATGTTGGTTCTTGGGTTTGCGAATATACTTTTTACTAAGTTGAGGAAATTCCCCTCTATTCCTATTTTGTTGAGTGTTTTAATCAAGAAAGGGTGTTTGATTTTGTCAAAGGCCTTTTCTGTATCAACTGATAGGATCATATGGTTCTTGTCCTTTGCTTTGTTAAAGTCATAAATTAGACTGATTGTATTTCTTATGTTGAACCATCCTTGCACACTTGTTATGTATTGTTGGATTCTACTGACCAGGATTTTATTCAGGATTTTTTGCATCTGTGTTCATGAGAGATACTGGTCTACAGTTTTCTATTTTGGTGTTGTCTTTACCAGATTTTAGTAACAGGGATATGTTTGCTTCATAGAATGAGTCTGGGCGAATTGCACCCTTTTCTATTTTCTGAAATACTTATGTCTTATGTAAAACTGGTGACTGTTGTTCTCTGAATGTTTGATAAAATTCACTTGTAAAATCATCTGGTCCAGGGTTTTTTTTTTTTTGGTTGGAAGGTGTTTTATTAACTTTTCAATTTCTTCTTTTGTAATGTGTCTGTTCAGGCATTAAATTTTGGTCTATGTCAGTTTAGGCAGTCTATGAGAGAAGTCTCAGCAATCGCAATAAATAAGAGAAGGAAGTAAGAGGTATCCAAATTGGTAAAGAGGAGGTAAAAATATCTCTCTATGTAGATGATATGATAATATATTTAGAAAATTCTAAAGACTCAGCAAGAAAACTACTGGACATAGTTGACCAATTCAGCAAAGTGGTAGGATACAAGATTAAAATGCAAAAATCAGGAGCTCTGGTGGCCTAGTGACAAGAAGCTGCACTGTAATCCCAGAGGTACGTATGTGGTTTGAATCCACCAGATGCTCTCTGATGGAGAAGGAGGGGCAATTTCCTCCTGTACCTGTCAGACCTGATTTGATGGTACACAAACAATAATAAAATAAAATAAAATAAAATAAAAATACAAAAATCAACTGGATTTCTCTACAGTGACAAAGAGAATAAAGAACTGGAGCTAAGAAAAACAATACCCAACACAATAGCTAATCACAAGATTAAATAATTAGGAGTTAATAGAATTAGAAACACAAAAGACCTTTTAAAAGAAAATTACAAAACATCGCTACAAGAAACAAAGAGAGACCTGGAGAAATGGAATAATATACCATGCTTAGATAAGAAGACTCAATATAGTGAAAATGACAATTCTACCAAAGGCTATCTCTACAAAGTCAATGTGTTCCCAATACAAATACCAATTCCATTCTTCAATGAGATGGAAAAGGAAATTTCCAATTTCATCTGGAATGGAAAGAGGCTCTGAATAAGCAAAACACTCCTTAAAAAGAGAAACAAGGTATAAGGCATCTCACTTCGATTTCAAATCCTACTACACTGCTGTGGCGGTCAAGACAGCATGCTACTGATAAAATGACAAACACATAGATCAATGGAATAGAACTGAGAACCCAGAAATCAGCCCATCTACCTATGGTCAACTGATTTTTTGACAAGGAGATGAAATAAGTGGGGAAACAATGGCCTTTTTAACAAATGGTGTTGGCAAAATTGGGAAACTATCTACAGAAAACTCAAACAGGATCCACATATCACACCATACACAAAAGCCAACTCAGAGTGGATCAAGGACTGAGGACTAAAACCAAGGACTATAAACTTCATCAGAGAAAAGCTTAGAAGACCTCAAGAATCCCTAATCTACAACATGAATAGTGTTTCAAGCATCCTGAAAAACTTACAACCAGGAGAGAATAAAATAGATGAATGGGACCTTCTAAGCATCAAATCCCTACATATTTTAAAAACTTCTCCAACAGGGTAAAAAGGAAAGCCACAGACTGGGAAAAAAAATATTTGGTAATGACATGTCTGATAAGGGACTTATATCTAGAATTTATACAATACTTGAGCACCACATCAAGATAAACAATCCAATCACAAAATAGGCACAGGATATGAACAGACACTTCACTATAGAAGACATTCAGATGGCAAACAAACACATGAAGAAATGTTCAAAATCCCTAGCTCTAAGAGAGATGTAAATCAAAACAACTAGGAGATACCATCTCATTGCAGTAACAATAGCAAAATTCAACAAAGCAGAAAAAAATAAATGCTGGTGAGGCTATGGAGAAGTGGGAACCCTTATTCACTGGTGGTGGGAGTGTAAAATGGTGCAACCACTAGAGAAGGTAGTAAGGCACTTTCTCAAAAAGCTGGAAATAGAAATACTACTTGACACAGCAGTTCTACTACTGAGAATATACTCTAAAGAAACCAGAACTGGGGAGTTCTGGTGGCCTAGTGGCAAGGAGCTGCAACTACAATCCCAGAGGCGCACAGTTCGATCCTACCAGATGCTCTGCCGAGGAAGGAGGGACAATCTCCTCCTGTACCAGTCAGATCTGATTTGACGGTACACGCACACAAAAATAATAAAAAACAAAAACAAAATAAAGAAACCAGAACTGCCACCCAAACACATATATGCACACCCATGTTTACTGCTGTACTGTTCACAACAGCAAAGAAATGGAAGTAACCCAGGTGCCCAACAACAAACAAATGGATAGAGCAGCTGTGGTATATATACATATATATCTTCACAAAATGGCACGGTCAACACTCTTGGCACCAGTAGCCAGGAAATCAAAAAACGTATTGCGATGGGAAAGTCTGCTGTTAGGGACTTCTCCAGGGTACTGAAGAGCAATGGTGTCACTGTGGAGACTAAGGTGCGTCTGATACAGGCTACGGTCTTTGCAATGACTTGTTACGCATCAGA
>NW_006399797.1:15338568-15355890 GCF_000299155.1 Elephantulus edwardii | reverse complement strand
CACAATGCAATACTCTAAAGCATGCAGGAGCAATGATTTTGTAAATTGTTACCTAACTTTGGAGGGACTGGAGAACATTATGCTGAAGTAACTCAGTCCCACAGGATAAATATTGTATAAAACCATTATTGTAGAATAAATATATGGATCCAGGAGGGGTTGGAGAGGGTGGAAGTAGAGGGATGAGGATGTGCAGGGGGCGGGGGGAATTAATCATCGGGTTGTATAATTTGATGGGGCTGTGTGAGAGAAGTATGTTCAAATTTATATTCTAATTTTGTAAATAAACTAGTATACAGTATAAAAAAAACTAAAAACAACAAAAAACCCCCACAACCCTAAAAAAAAAAAGAAGTAAAACTGATAGACAGTGTTATGTGTAGAAACCTGACTTAGCCTAACCTAGGTGGACGCAATGATTTATTAATATGAGCTGCCAAATTATTTTTGTTGTTTCATTCTCTTTGTATTAGATATATGAAAAATATTTTAGCAATTTAGTGTTACAGACTCTCACGTGGAAATATTTTTGTTCGTTTGGGATTTGTTATATACAAAATGTTACTGTGCCAGTCAAGTTGATTATGATCTTAGCAGCCCTATAAACAATGGATCTGAACCTTGCTTTATTCTGCTGCACCCTCACCATCTCAGCTATCCTTCCTTGTGCTCACTGCTACAGTCCATCAGTTCAGTGGTAAGAATCTTTGTTTTCTCGATATTGAGACAATCTGTACTGAAGCCTGCATTCCTTGATCTTCTGCAACAAATCCTTCAAGTTCTCCTCACTTTCAACAAGTAAGGTTGTATAAGCTGTATAAAGCAGGTTACTGATGAGTCTCCCTTCATTCCTGATGACACATTCTTCTTCATAGAGCTCAGGTTCTCAGATAAGTTGCTAAGCATATAGAATGAACAGGTATGGAGAGAGAATACAACCCAAACACACCCCCTTTCCATTTCAGAACCATGCAGTTCTCCCTGCTCCGTTTGCACAACAGCCTAGTCCTAATGCAGGTATAGGTTCCTCATGAAAACAATCAAGTACTCTGGGATTCCCATTCTTCTCAATGTCAGCCACAACTTGTCATGAGCCACACAGTCAAACGCCATCCAATACCACCATCCATTACCAAATACTTATTCAAAGCCTCTTATGTACTATTTTACCAACACATGCATGGAAATAAAGTTATTCTCTTTTTGAAAGTTTATATTCTGATAAAGCTAGACCTACAAATTAATAGAATTATATCAGGTTGAGGTAAGTGCACTGAAAAAAACCTAACACAAAAATCACGAGATGATATTAGTATTTAGTGGATGCATCTTTCTTTCTCTTCCCTTCCCCCCTTCCTTCCTTTTTCTCTTTCTCTGTCTCCCTCCCTCCCTCCCTCCCTCCCTCTCTCTCTCTCTACGCAGAGTTCTAGAAACCGCTTATACAACTGTGAACAGGCTTGAAGGCTAGTGACCACAGTCTCAGGGACAATTTGCAGAAAACATTTCATAAAGGTAATGTTCTATATCCTTGTTTGGTGAGTTAACATGTAGGGTCTTTAATGTCTGCTAAGAGTTATCTAAGATACAACTGTTGTTTCTTCCAGTGTGCACCAAAAGAGGAGAAAACCAAAGACTCAGGTAGCAAAGGGGTAACGGCCACACAAACTGCTGCCTTCTCTCAGAGCAGAATCGAGCTCAACTACCACTTGTGACTGCTTGACTGTGAACACTGCAGTAGGTCCCAGTTAGAATAGGGGGAAAATGTAAAACAAAATTCAAATTCATATCAAAGATCACACTTACTGATCTTATAGAGACTGGAAGAACTTTGCCCCAAGTTAGCCTTCTAACAAAAAGAACAGACTGGATAGAATAGGGGAAAAATGTAGAATAGATTTAAATCAGCTTTATTGCTCCTATAAAGACTGGCGGAGCCCCTTAACCACTCTGTAAACCTAGAAAAAAGCTCATTCTTTTGGCTGTAAGGTGACCAATAACACCAGGGAAGCACTTAGTCCCTAGAAGCACCAATCATATAAAGTTAAAAGAGAAGCATTTGTCCAGGGAAAAAGCCCTGAAAGCAGGAAGAGGTAAGAAGATAGAGGGGTTAATGGAAATGACAATCACAGGTAGTAAGTGAGAAAACTACAATTTCTATTAGGGGTATTGTAATGTTATAAAAAAAAATTTGTATGAATGTCTGAATAAAAACAAATTTTCTTTATAAACCTCCACTTAAATCACAATTAAAAATATAGCAAACCAAAGTTAATAGATCAAAATATGGGAGATAGCAGAGGAAATGAAATATCAAAAACACTCTTGTGACTTTCTCTGTTCAAAATAATACACTGAATATTCAAGAATCTAGTATTTCTAGTTCTCCTTAAGCAGATCACCAGATCTACTGGCAACAAGACAGAGGTGTTTCTTTCATTCTGCAGGATCAGCCTCAATGTCTGTGCTTCCTGGTTATTATCTACTATATGTTCCTTTCTCCTATCCTAGCCCATCTAAATTCTTATCATTACTTCATTGTATGTTACAACTCTGAAGCATGCTGTCCATATCCCTTCTAGGTAGAAGGAATCTTTATGTTTTTATTATGGCATTTAATTCTTCTGCATCAGCAGTTCTAAACACATAGCAAACTAATGTTCTCTAGGTGCTGATATAAAAACAAAACAAAACAAAACAAAACAAAACAATTCTGTCCTATCTCAGATCACTTAACCCAAAATCTCTGGGAGTAAAGTTCAGTATTTTTAATGCTCCTCAAGTTTTCAAATTGACAGCTTAGAGATACAAGTCATTGCTTTATACACAGTAAAACCTGGAATCTGTAAAGCAGAAACCAATGGAGAACAAAAACTCAAATACTTTCTCTCACAAGTGGATAGAAAAAGGACAAGTCTGCATGCTGTCAAGGGCAGAAAATGCGCAAGGCTTAGAAAAACAAGCCATTTAGTTCTGGCTCTCAGAGATTTGACTAACATGTCTTACTGACAACAAATGTACCTTCATGTCTCTAAACTGATAATCTATAATTAAGTTAGATCTAAGTTTTTAAAATTGGACTTTTGTACCTTGAGAAAACAGTTTACTGAAGAACCAAATGTTCCTAGTTCCTATCTAGTACATATTTTTAGTTTAAGTTTAAAATATAAATGCTCAGTAAAAGTACAAAAGTTCTATGAGATCTCAAAATGCTCCTATCCAGACAAAGAATCCGAAGGGTTTTTCCTTATTTTTTTAAAATTATGCAGATTTCCCCCATACTTTCCTTAACTGACATTATGTCTCACACACTGTGTTTTATAATTTTTTTTTTTTATAAAATTAATCACCACTGGATTATGCCAACCACTAGCTGGTCTTTCAACGTCCCTGCCAGATTTTTTCCCATTTCCTCTACCCCTCCCTCTACCAACAAAATTGTGCAACTCTATGATTTCACTTAAAAATTAGTTTTAGCTAAAAATAATGCAGAGCTTACCTCTCTAACATCCACCATCCATCCTCCATCAACAAACAATAAGACATTATACATTTTTTCTTTTACATCAGCAGTTAGTGCATCCAAATGCCCTTTCCAAATACCATAATCCAGCTAAAAAAAAGAGAGAGATATAAATGAAAACCCTTCAATAAAGAATGTATTTATAAAGTACAGACAAAAAAATAGAAAATCATTCAATCATTCTAATGAGTTGGTATTTCAGTCTGGTAAATATGAAAACGAGTACTAACAGATTTACCAATAAAATGTTAAAATAGTAACTTTGAAACTAATGAGAGTTAATGCCATCTGATAGTATTTTTTATGTTTGGCAATTACTCACAAACTTATAAAGATAACACATTAACAGAAAGCTAACTTGTTTTTACAGGAAAATGATGCTAAGGAAATGACCTCTTTATGTAATACTCATTTTCAAGATACAATGAACACATTTCATGTTCATATTCAACTTACTTCATATTTTTTTTCTTTGTGTTCATAAGCCACTGTCTCAGTAAAAGTTGCTTGAGGTGTCAAAGTAGGTTTTTGTGGAGCTGAACTCATATGCTTAAACCATTCATTAAAGGTTTCATGGGCTTCCTAAAGTTGTGAAAAAAGCAAAAAACAAACAAAGAAACAACAAACCACACAAGAAGAAAGAAAAGTTTTCAACAGTTGGTTCTCAGAAACAGTCTTACAACATCAAGAAATAAAGCAGAACTGTTCAATACTTATAGCCCTCCCAAATAACTGTGAATAAATGTTCTGGCAAGTGACAAACACTAGTAAGGTATACATAATTTCTTCTGGCATTTCCCCCTATTTGAGCATACTAAATCTGTTTACACATTGTTTTCTGTTATATGCCCTTGAGTCACCTGTGATTCATAGCAACACTATGTACAACAGCCCTAAACGCTTCTCTATCCCGTGCCAATCTTAGACACACCCATCCCCATTACCCCAGTTACTGAATCAATCCACCTCATAGAGAGGGTCTTCCTCTCCTGAGCAGTCACTCCAACCTCCCAAGCATGTCATCTCTCTCCAAGAATTGATCCCGCCAAAGTATGTCAGATGAAGCTCCAGAATCCTTGTCTCCATGGAGCAGCCTGGCTTAACTCTAAGATGAACTTGTTTGTTCTCCTAGCAGTCCATGGTATATTCAATATTCTTTTCCAGCGCCACACAGCTCAAAGGCATCAATTCTCCTTCTATTATCCTTAGTCACGGTCCAGCTTTCTGATGCATAGCAAGTAACTGCCATGGCCTGTATCAGGTGCACCTTAGTCTCCAGATTGACACTGTTGCTCTACAGTACTTTGGAGAGGTCTCTTACAGCAGATTTTCCCAATGCAATTAGACTTTTAATTTCCTGGTTGTTGGTACCAAGTGTTTATTGTAGAGCCATATAAAGGGAAGCTGTTAACAATCTCAATCTCTTCACCATCTATCATGATGCTGCCAATCAGCCCAGTAGTAAGAATCTTTGTTTTCTTGATCATTTTTTCCCCGTCCTCGACCTTTTGCAGCAAGTGCATCAGTTTCTCCTCAGTTTCAGCAAGCAGGGTTGTGTCATCTGCATAATGCAGATTGCTGATAAGTCTACCTCCAATCCTGATGCCACAATTCTCCTCATAAAGCCCAGCCTCCTGGATAACTTGTTCTGCACAAAGGTTGAAAAGACAGGGAGATAGGACACATTCTTGGTGCACACCCTTCCCAATTTTGAACCATGCAGTGTTTGCTTTCTCTGTTCTGACGACTGTCTCCTGGTCCAAGTATAGGTTTCGCAAGAGCACGATCAAGTGTTCTGGGATTCCCATTCTTCTCAGAGTCAGCTACAGTTTGTTGTGATCCACACAGTCAAATACCTTTGCTTAGTCAATGAAACACAGATAGACATTCCTCTGGTACTCTCTGCTTTTAGCCAAGATCCATCTGACATTTGCTATAATAACCCTAGCACCATGGCCTCTTCTAAACCCCCTATGTGATAAATGCCTCTTTATCCTTCGAACTGTGGTGCTGGAGAAGAGTACTGGATATACCATAGACTGCTAGAACAGATTCTTCCGGGAGAGTTGTGAAACCAGGCTGCTCTTTAGAGGCAAGGATTCTAAAGCTTAGTCTAACATAGTCTGGGCATGTTGTAAGGAGGGACGAGTCCTTGGAGAGGGACATCATGTTTGGGAGGGTGGAGCAACAGTGCAAGAAAGGAGGACCCTTGATGAAATGGACTGATTCAGTGACTGGGGTAATGGGAGTAGGTGCGCCAGAAACAAAAAGGTTGGGTCAGGATAGAGATGGATTCAGAGCTGTCGTACATAGGGTTGCTATGACTTACAGTCTACTCAATGGCATATAACAACAACATCCTTTTTTAAAATTAATTAATTAATTAACAACATCTTTTAAAGTAGCCAAATAGCTTCCAGGAGACAAGAAAGATGTGCTCCCCAGATTTAGCCCAGTACTTAGTACATGACAAAAACTTGATTACTGACTAAAAGAATTTTGAGTATGTTTTTGTTAAGTATGTAGCTATTAACAGAAAGGTTCAAATCCACCAACTGTTCAATAGGATAAAGATGTGACAGTCACTTTCATGAAGATTAGAGTCTTGGAAACTCTATGGGGCAGTTCTATTTATTCTGACCTTCGTGGTTGCCAGAATTGACTCAGTGATAATAAGCTTGATTTTTTGGGTGATGGGTGTTCTAGGCAAATGTAGAATATATTTTCTCAGTTATGGCAAAAGTAGAAATACCAACACTGAGACAAGCATTCAAGAATCTTAAGAAAACTTAAGTCTGATATCATACCTACTACTATCACATATTTTGGATTGGCTAAGCATTGATCAGAGGATAACGGTAATAAAGACAAGTTCATGGTTTCACTCTCTGTGGTCATCATCAGTAATAACAGACATAAAGGAGGAAATAAGTCAATCATTTCTGGAAAAAAGTTCAAAAAGTAAATCAGAAAATCTTATGTGGTCTGACACATCTGGAAATTTCTTTAAATTCTTACCAAATAAGCTCGAATGCACAAGTGTTCTCTGATAGCATTATCATCTTCAGCAGGAAGTGGACTTTCCATTCCTTGTTCCTCCCACTGATTATAGATTTCTGCTATAGAATCCTGAGGAATTTTCATGAACACTTCTTTTGCAGCCTCATGCTTCTTTGATGCTGTGCCCAAAAGACGCAAAAATTTTCAATAAACATAAAACTTGTGTAATGATTTTTAAACAAGTCATGATTGCTTGCCACTTCTATATTAAATTTTAACCATTTAAGGTCCCCAGACATGTCTGTTGAAGGTCTGGGAGATATTTGTACCTAACAGGCTTGCCTTTTCTTTCTTTTTTTTTTTAAATTTTATTTTATTTTATTATTTTTGTGTGCGTGTACCGTCAAATCAGATCTGACTGGTACAGGAGGAGATTGCCCCTCCTTCCCCGGCAAAGCATCTGGTGGATTCGAACCGTGCACCTCTGGGATTGTAGTTGCAGCTTCTTGCCACTAGGCCACCAGAGCTCCCGCCTTTTCTTTATCTTAATATGACATTAAAATAAAAGATATCAAGTACGGTTACTTTTACATATTTTCATGTCTTTTAAACCAACTGCCTTGAAATTATCCTTGAAACTGGCAAGTAGAATGGAAATTCGTGGTTAAGATATTTTTGTTTCACAATAACAAGTGTGAAATATGAACGTGGCAGTTTTGTTTTGTTCCCAGTGGAAAGATTAAAACAAAACAAAACAAAAAACAAACCAACCCCAACAAACACATAAAATTCCAGCATACATAGATGTGAACAAGTTTTTTTACAAGAAAATAAAAACAGAGCATACCTAAGAATTTTCTCATTATTGCATTGCCTTGTTTTAGTGCTTCTGCCCTCTGTGCTGGGTCGAATACCAACCAGTCAATGACATCAATCTTTAAACGATCCTCCTATTTGTTTAAGGGAGAAAAATTTAAAAAAAAAAAGTTTTTCCTGGGATGCTCCACAAATTAGTAGAAGTAACTTATGTTCACAATCCCCATGAACAGTTTATACAAAATTAGATTCTATCTTTCCTTAGTTTATGCTATATTTAACAATTCTCTATTAAACTACAGAAAATACTATTAGACTGTGAATACAGGATCATATATTTTATTTCTTAGGATCATGTATTTCATTTTTTATTCCATTTTCTCCCTGCTAAAGTAATTTCTCCCCCTTAAAAGAATCTTTATTTAATCTTTAGAATGACTACTTATGTTTGGATAAGCTTTTAAGATGGTTTTTAGTATCTTCTGATTAAATTGTATGGCAATATTGCTGTTAAGTGCCTCTAAGTGTAACTCATTACAACAAAGAAATGTATTATTCTGAAACATAGTGACTAGTTTGCACATACGTTGTTTTAAAAAAACAAATACAATGTCTAACATATGGCTGAATAAAGAATACAACACAATGTACTCTGAAAATGGGGAAAAAAGCCAACTAAAGAGAACAAATCTCTTGGGACTCACAGTGGTCTTACCTATTAAAGGATTTAACTAATAGGTATGATTCTAAAAATGTTTTCTGTCATGGACTGAACTATTCCTTCTGAAAATACAAATATCTAAGATATGTAAGAGGTAATATTTTATTAAGTACTGGGAATAACCTTATGAGCAAATATTCACACTTAAGATTTTTTCTACTTTAAACCCCTCCTCAAAAAACTCATACAACTTCTTTCAAGATTCTACTACTATAAGCAATTAGTTAAGTAAGATCATAAATCTGTTACCAATTTTGATAAACTATAAACTTTTGGCTGACAAAGAAAAACTATAAAATGAAAGAAACTACTGTGTATTAAAGTAGAAGCCAGTTCACCAAGTAACATCAGGCTCATCTATGAAATTTACAATCCAACTTACCTCAGTAGTGCCAGTACCTAGGGCTGGTGCTTGGTCATGATGACTGAATTCACCATTATCTTTTTTCCGAATATTCTCAACTACAGTTTTTGTTATTGTTGCAACATCCAAATCTAAAGAATTTTTTAAGAGGAAAAAAAAACCCAACAAAGATTATTGGAGATGAAATTAAACAGTCAAAATTATTTTGCAAATTTGGAGTAATATTTATCTTAAAATATGACAGGCAGAATATGAAAATCACTAGAAAACAGAAAATGCCAAATTTTAATGTTATACATTATAGAGTACACACAACTTATTTGGTTTTTAGAACAAATCTTCACTGGCAAGTATTTTTTTTAAAGAAATTATTTAAAAGTAGAAGAAGTACAAATATCAAAATGGTGTTTCATCTAGAATGTCCAATAAATGACCATTTCAATCATGTTTACCTGCTTCTTTAGCAAGTTCCAGGCAATGGTGGCGCTGTTCAAATTCTGTAACACCTTCCAAAAATAATGCATACTGGGCAACAGCTAGGTCTTGAGGCAAATGACAGGTATAAAATGCTATGAGGTTTGTATGTTTTTCACTAATTAAAAGCTGGAAAAAAGGAAAGATATTAAAATATGTTAATAATAAAACAAATTATAATATGAGCAATGCTTTTTAAACAGTTTTTGTAAAAATTTCAAGTGTTAAACACAAAAATTGGAGCAATTTCTAGTTACATAGATCCATGCTGTTAAATAATTTGAAATTGAAAAGAAATGTACTAATGATTATTACAAGATTTCTCATAGATTATGATGACTTTACCATCCAAAGTATTGACAGTGCCATTCTGACCTCCATTTCATGAAAAAAGGGAAAAAGGGTCAAACTATGGAATCTTAAAATTTACCTGTATACTCTGTAAACATTCATTGAAATTAATAATAATAATAATAATAATAATAATAATAATAAAACCCTCCCAGTTACTGTAAAAAAAAAAATTACCTGTATATATGTCTTTAAAACTTCAACAGAAACTTCTTCCTTTAGTGGGAAAAAAAAATTAAAAAGATAATTAAAACTCATTATAAACACAACTGTTTATAACAGCAACAGGTAATAAAAAGCTTGGCACTGAAGTCTTCAAGAATTTTAATATTAACCACTGGCTAAGTGGATAAGGAGTTTCACTGCCAACTGAAAGGCAGGCAGTTCAAATCTACCAGTTACCCCACAGAAGCCAGGCATCTCTTCCTGGAATTTACAGCCTTTGAAATTCCACTGGAGGGTTCTAACCATTGGTTCTCATTTGATGGTAATGAGTTACTATTTGCTCAAGGATACACTGTGTGCTTGGAAGAGTTCATATATGCCCAATGCCTGATTTAACCTCAAACTCTTTGCAAGTAGTTGTATTATTGTCTAATATTTTACAAGTAAAATTGCACAGCCACCAGCATTTTGCAACAACAGATAGAACCCGAAACAGTCACTCATAATGAATTATTATTGAGTGACTATATGAGACTTTACTATCTAGCACCATTTTTAGGGGCTCTGGTGCCCTGGCGATAAGGACATGTCCTGCCAACTCAAAGGTTGTTGTTGTTATATGCCGTCCAGTCGCTTGCGACTCATAGCAACCCTATGTACAATAGCCCTAAACTCTGCTGCCCTGTGCCAATAGCACTGTCTCTGATACTCCCATCCCGATTATCCCAGTCACGGAATCAATCCACCTCATAGAGGGCCTTCCCCTCCTGCACTGTCCCTCCACCCTCCCAAGCATGATGTCCTTCTCCAAGGACTGGTCTCTCCTTACAACATGTCCAAAGTATGTTAGACGGAGCCTCAGAATCCTTGCCTCCAAGGAGCCACCCGGTTTAACCCTTTCCAGGATGAATCTGTTTGTTTTCCTAGCAGTCCATGGTACTCTCAATACTCTTCTCCAGCACCACAGCTCAAAGGCATCAATTCTCCTTCTATCCTCCTTGGTCATTGTCCAACTCTCTGATGCATAACAAGTGACTGCAAAGACCATGGCCTGCATCAGACACACCTTAGTGTCCAGAGAGACACAACTGCTCTTCAGTACTTTGGAGAGGTCCCTATGTACATAGGGGTTTTTAGAAGCCTGCTCTTTCAGAAGTGGATGGCCAATCCTTCTTCCTAGACTGTCTTAATCTGAATGTTCAGATTTAGAGAAGTATCAGACAGACCAGCATTTTATAGAAAAAACTCAAAGGTACTTTGTTCAAATTGACTAGCTCCTCCACAAGAGAAAGATGGGCAATCTCCACCCATGTGATTTTCTGCCTCTGAAAACCCGCAAGACGGTTAGCTATGAGTTGGTTCAGACTTGATGCTATATAACAACAACATATTATCATTTCTAGAAAATTACCACCAAAGAAAGCAGTGTTTTCCTAGAGAGAGAAATACTGCATCAGCTTTGCAAAGAAATAAAGCTTGTTCAATATCAGTTACTTTGGTTTGCAGTCCCAGAGTTCGGAAAAACAAAATGAGATGTGTCATGAAGCGGAGAAGGTGTCCAGGTAGACGGTTTCTGCTTTTGGAAAGCCATTTGTTAAATTCATCCATCAAACCTGCACGCCACAAAAGAAAAGGTTGAACAACAGGGATAAATAAGACAAGAAATAAACACCGCCAAAATAATTTATCCCCTTCCTCTTCCACTGTCAATAGCCAAAATATAGCATTCTCTCCATACTCTTACTTAAAACAGATGGCTTTTGCTTTATATCACATCAATGAAGTGAATAGTGTATTCAAGTGGTTTAAGAAAGATAAAAGAAATGTAAGTAATACACATTGTTTTGGTAATCTTTCATAAAAATTATGAGAAAAGAAATCTTATCAGGTAAAAGACAGCCATAATATCTTACCATCAATGTCTCCCAGGATAAGAAATTTCTGAACTATATGATAATGTTCCTGATTCTCCTCCAGAACTCTCTGAAAAAATGATGACATTTTCTGTAAGTCTTTTTGTGGTCACTTTACTGTTAAACAAGAAATGCCAAAATTTTGAAGGAACAAGTGTGAATAAAAAGTTGGAAATTAGGAAGAATAAAACAAAGTATGATAAATACTTTGCCTTAAAAAAAAAAGAAATATTTTGCCTTTTAAAATATATTCCAGGTTGAACGATGTCTTAGAGAACTGTGACTTAATAATTTAATGGCTTGAAACTTTATGAGTGTCACTAAATTTTTTTCAAATTTACTATGTACCTTGACACTCCATGGTACACCAGAAAGGAAAGTCAAATGTGACCTATGGAAAAGATCTACAAGAATACTTTCAACATGAGCAGCACTACTTGACAGCATTCACTGGGTATCTTCTGCATATGGCACCAACACTTAACTAGTCATCAAAACAGTGATTAGGGACAAAGGAGAGAAAATCAATTCCAAATAACTTGTGGCTATTAGATTGTTTTTCCTTGATTAATTTTTATTTAGTGAGCCAGCTAAATTTTTTCCTAGTATTTATTCTTTTTTAACTTTCAAGTCTTTGTTCTATCTGGAATTTATATTAGCACAAGGCATGAGTGATTTAGCTTTGCTTTCTGAGTAATTCTTGTTTTCCTTCAAAGATTATTTGATCTGTTTTTTTTCATATGTAGTTAGGTTTAATTTGAACTTTGGTTTCCACAGATCTAGTTATGCCTGAACTAATGCCACATTGTTCTGCTTTATCTTTATTTCCCTCTCCCCCTTTAAAGTTTACCCATTCTTATTATTCTTCTACTTGCAAATGATCTTTCCAGAAATTATGCTTCAAAGCATTAGGTTTCTAAATCATCAGAGAGGTCTGATAGTGTAGTTGTAGGGAGCTGAGATGCTAATGCAAAGGTGGCACCTCTGTGGGGGTTCAAATCCACCAACTGCTGCACGGGAAAATGATGGGCAATCCTGCTTTCATGATATTTATGGACTTACAAACCTGCTGGAGGGTCAGTTATGAGTTGACTCTAGCTCAACAACAATGAGTTGAGCTATGCAGAAACACACTGTATCTATTTATTAACACCTTACTAGATCATACAGCTCACGAAGGCCCTGAATCTTTGCAATAGATGTATTATTAACTTGTCTTCTTTTTTCTAAACTCTACTGTGATTTGGGTGAAAGTTTAGAAAGCATATTAGTTTTCCATCCAATGATTCACCTACATTTTGGTTAGTGTCCCTGGTTACTATGCACTTTTCCTACTTCTTCTCTGATTTTGTTTCTTTTTGTCCTTCCTTTCTCTCCCTACTGCCTTCTGAGCTTTACCCCTGGACAAAAATGCTGCCCTTTGATCTTACATGGTTGCTTGCTCTATGGAGTATGAACCTCCCTAGTATTTAGTTCACTTTATAGGCATAGCCACTACTTGGTATAAATTTGCATCATGAAAATGAGTTTGGTTCTGGGCTTAAAAATATTACGTCTAGATTTAGAGGGTGCTCTGGTGGCTTAACAGTAAGAACTGCACTGCCAGTGCAAAAGTATGCAGTTCAAATCTGCTAGCTGCTCTGAAAGAGAAAGCTGGGCAATCTTCTCTCATGTGATTTACTGCCTCTGAAAAACCTCTAGTGAGCCAGGTATAGTCAGTTCCAACTCAACAGTACACAACAACAACAAAGATTAATATTTTTAGAAAGTCAATTGTAAATTCTCTATTCTTTTATAAAATGTGTATCAATTATCTGATATTATTTATTAGCCAAAATCTCCAACATGACAGATGGATAGACTCCACTTGACAGAAAAAGGTTACCCTCCTTATTATATTTATGTTTAGAAAATATAAAATTCAACAATGAAAAAATACATAAAATAAAAAAATTGCAAAGTCACAGATCATCAATAAAAAAATGAAACATGCTTAGCCTTATGAGTAAACAGGGTAATATAGGAAAACTAAAACTAAACTAAATCTGATTAATCTTCAATCTCTACCCTTAAAGTTTGACCATTTGAGACTGAGAAAGCAGGAAAATAGCCATTTAAAATTATGGGAGCAGGAATTACTTGTAGGACTGAATAAACTGCTATAAGCTGCAAATAATGTATATATACTTTCATCCATTCCCAGGAAAATCATCTTAATGGAACACAAAAACTAGCAGCTGAGTATACTATTTATATAAGAATGCTCTTTATATCACAGGAGATAACCTAAATATCACCAAAAAGGTGAATGATTAAAAAACTACACATCATTCTTTAAATTATTATTGGCCTGATTAGAAAGAATAAATTGGATTAAGGTAAATCCAAATTCACTGACTTGGAGAGACTGTTAAGTGGAAAAAATATTGTAGATTAAAGTATGTAATATGGTACAAAAGTCACAAAGAACAGCAAAACTGCAATTATATATAATGAAATACTTACTGTAAGAGCTATAGATGAATATACAGAAAAGAGATATAGTTGAATAGATATCAACATAAAAATAACCCGAAAGAGCTTGGGAGGAGGTTATGATAAAAGTTTTTGTTCATGAATATTTGGATTTGTTCACTGTTGCAGGTATAGAATATTACTTGGTTATTTACAGAAGTTGAAATACTAAAAATTTAGAAGGAAAAGGAGGGATAGATAAATGAGCTTATAGGCATATCACACACTTAGAGGAAACCAGTCCTAGTCAAAGAAACAGAAATGATATATCACTTAAAAATGCAGTTAAGTTTTTTCTCTCCTTTTAAGGAATGTCTTTAATTTTGTTAACAGACAAAGGAAGGAAGAGCAGAATTAGGTTTTACATTGCTTTTCCTTTCAGCTAAAGGGCACAATGTAGTTGTTGTTGTTAGGTGCCGTCGTCGAGTTGTAGACGACTCATAGCGACCCTATGAACGAAAGGCCTGAGCACTGTTCATAGAGTTTCTGGAGGCAAGCCATTTCGGAAGTGAATGCCACTCCTGCTTCCAAGCTTGTTTTAATCGGGAAGCTCCAGCAAACACTGTCCACCATGGCTAACTATTACCACGTCTGGTACATCATGTTGTTGTTGTTATGTGCTGTCGAGTCGCCTGCGACTCATAGCGACCCTATGTACAACAGCCCTAAACTCTGCTCTGTCCTGTGCCAGTCACACCGTCTCTGATACTCCCATCCCAATTATCCCAGTCACTGAATCAATCCACCTCATAGAGGGCCTTCCTCTCCTGGGCCATCCCTCCACCCTCCCAAGCATGATGTCCCTCTCCAAGGACCGGTCTCTCCTCACAACATGTCCAAAGTATGTTAGATGGAGCCTCAGAATCCTTGCCTCCAAGGAGCCACCCGGTTTAACCCTCTCCAGGACAAATCTGTTTGTTTTCCTAGCAGTCCATGGTATTCTCAATACTCTTCTCCAGCACCATAGCTCAAAGGCATCAATTCTCCTTCTATCCTCCTTGGTCATTGTCCAACTCTCTGATGCTTAACAAGTGATTGGGAAGACCAAAGCCTGTATCAGACGCACCTTAGTCTCCAGAGAGACACCATTGCTCTTCAGTACTTTGGAGAGGTCCCTAACAGCAGACTTTCCCATGGCAATGCGCCTTTTAATTTCCTGGCTGCTGGTGCCAAGACTGTTGACTATGGAGCCAAGCAAACTAAAGCTGTGTATAATCTCAATCTCTTCACCATCTATCCTGATGCTGCCAATTGGTCCAGTGGTGAGAATCTTTGTCTTCTTGACATTGAGCCTCAATCCATATTGTAGGCTGCAGTCCTTGACCCTCTGCAGCAGGCGCTTCAGGTCCTCTTCAGTTTCAACAAGCAGGGTTGTGTCATCCGCATAACGCAGGTTGTTGATAAATCGTCCACCAATCTTGACCCCACATTTCTGCTCATAGAGCCCAGCCTCCCGGATAATCTGTTCTGCATATAGGTTGAAAAGGTATGGAGATAGGATGCATCCCTGGCGTACGCCCTTCCCAATTTTGAACCATGCAGTGTTCCCTTGCTCTGTTCTGACGACTGTCTCCTGATCCAAGTATAAGTTTCACATTAGAACAATCAAGTGTTCTGGGATTCCCATCCTTCTCAGAGTCAGCCATAGTTTGTTATGATCTACACAGTCAAATGCCTTTGCATAGTCAATGACTGTTAGTTATTACAGAGATCTCACATACAATATTTACCTTCTTATCAGTAGCTTGAAGTTCGTCAAAAACCTTTTCTAAGGTCCAACTGTGAAAGAAAGAACAGGAAAGCAACAGAAAATTAACAACAGTGGTGGAAAAAAAGTCAAGAAGCACACAGGACAAAAAAAGAAATAAATAAGCTTACTTTGTTTCCAAATATTCTCTAGGGAGCTCTTCAGTTTCATCCAGAGAAATTACTGAGGTGCGGATCTCTTGTTCTACGAGACTGTCCACCATCACTCGGAAGTAGGCCCACACGGTGTCTTCCCAGGTGTTACAGACAGGAAGAAGCTATCCCCATTCCAAAACAGAAACATATATATATATTTAACAAAAAAAGCATTTTTTAACCCAAAGACATGGACTACAAAATAATAGATACTGATATAAAACTTTAATTTTTAAAATATCATACCAAATAACTGTCTGAAATGGAACTAAGAATTTTTCCCACATTGAATTCATTAAAGGATCAATTTTCCAAAGTTGATCTAGCATGGGAATTTCTATTCACTATTATAAATGCAAAGACAGGAGGAGGGTGTGGGAAAGAAAGGTGTTTGTGAAACATCCAAGTAGTCACTGTGCCTTACTGGCATATTTCTTGATTTATAACAAGTACTGTAAGTCAATAAATGTGCGCTGGCAATTAAACATAAAATTCTTAGTTAAAAATTCAAGTCTCATTTCATTTACTAAAACATCCATGTATGGAACATCGAATTTAATAGTGCAAGTCCCCATCTTGTTTCATGAATATATCATTGCAACTTTTAAAAAGTGACTTTTAAAAAAAGTGGCTTAAGTTTATAAATTTTATTACATTATCAATATCTTTTATTACATTATCAATATCTTATTTCATTCCATATGTGTTAAAATCGATTGAAAGTAGTTTACCTGTTTAAGATTTCCACTTAAAGCTGCATAAATTGCTCTTTCGTATTTACTAAAAAGCTCCTGAAATAAATATAACAGAAATAGATTTGAAATTATTTTCACAGTATCATTTTCTCCATAATCTTCTTGAAGTTTACAGTGTCTTAAAACTGATATTTTAATATAAGGTACCTGAATTTCAAATATAGTGGGAAAGTAGGTAGAATTCTATTGGAGGTTCTGTTTATTCACAATAGATAAATTTATTAGAGATGGAATTCATTTAGATGTTTAAGCCTATGAAATATTTCTTTTCCCCCTGAAACTATTTTTTAAAATAAGCAAGAGTTGAATCATCAGGCACCATCTGCATCTCCTTCTTCTGTGATACGACCAATAAATAAGCTTCCTCATCTCCCAAATAATTATTAGATCCTCACCCCCATCTGCCTGCCAGTCCCAACCTCTCCTATGATACGAGCGGCCTGCATCCTCTGGAATATACAACCTATCAAGGTTCTACATATCTGATTCTGATCTAGGTGTAACAAACACTTAAACAAGGTATATGGAATCTGTTATTCATTAGACTGAATCAAAACCTTAAGTATAATGAATATACTTAAACTATCCTTTTTAATGTCTGGGTTTCTGTTAGCATTTCCAGTTTTCTTGTCACCCAGACAAGAGCTTTCAGAGACCTAATTAGGTATTTCTTTGTGTCCTGAACCAAACAACAGTCATGGACCATTCTTCCTTTCTTTCCACTCCCACTGATGCTAGTTCAGGATAGGTACTCATTACTTACTATATTTAACTCTAAGTCATTTTTCTCAAGTCATGCTAATTTATTTTTTTATTTTTTTCACTGT